>NC_136493.1:144677575-144697575 GCF_053919585.1 Euprymna scolopes | reverse complement strand
TATATATATATATATATATATATATATATATATATATATATATATATATATATATACTTGCAGAAAAGGTAAAATAAGTGCAGAAAAATTAAGAAAAAAGGGGGGGGTCCATAAAAAAGATAAAAGAAAAAACGTTGATTTTTTTTATTATCATAAGAGCGTAAAAAATACTCGCGGAAAAACGGTTGTACCCATAAATATGTTTAAAAGAAAAATATAGCAAAAACATTTAGTTTATGCTTGCAAAAAAAAAAAAAAAACGTAAATGTTTAAAAATAAACAAGCATCAAAACGTAAATGTTTGGAAAAATAAAACTTAAATATGTTTGCAAAAAAATAAAACTTAAATTTGTTTGCACAAAAAAAAAAAAGAAAGAAACATGTATAAAATTAAAATATAACAAAAACATTTATTTTTATTTCAAAGGTGGCATTATATACATTTTGTACTTCCGTAACTGGGTGGACAGACAGTAACGCCACCTATAGTCGAACGGAGGAAACAGGCTCTCTCTTTCTTCACGATTACCCTACCCTCCTGCCTAACAGGGATTATTCTGCCCTTCCCTACTTTATTTCGCGTAGTCCCTGAATCTCACAGGATCTCTCACTACTCTTCCCGACCGTGTTGTCCATAGGCTTGCTTTTGCTTGTTCAGGGCTTGATATCATTGGGGGTGGTGTCAGGTTAACTCCCTCTCCCAATTCACCTTCATACCCAGGTTGGCCTGTGTCATCTCTCTCTTCTATGCCGTTACCTTAATTCCTGACTATTTCGCTCTGCACTCCACATGGCTGGTGAATCAACGATGTAAGTGGGGGTGCTTCTGCAGTTTTTTTCAAGTCGACCCTATTCCGTTGATATAGCTCCCCATTCACTTTTACATTGTATGACCGCTCATCCAGTCTCTCCCATACAATTGCCTTCTTCCACTCCCTCTGACCCTTTATGTGGGGTTTCATCCATACTACATCTCCAGGGTGTAACGGTTGAAGTGGTTTCACTTTGTGGTTAAAAAACTGTTCTTGTCTCCTGCTGTCTCGTTTGACACACTTTTTGAGGTTTTTGGCCAATTCTGGTCTGAATAACTCCTCTCTAGTTGGGAGAAGCGTTTTTGTTCTCCTTGACATTAGCTTCTGAACTGGTGATAAGAGACCTTAGATGGTGTATTCCTATGATCCAACATTGCTAGGTATGGATCAGCCTTATCCTCCATCGCTTTCCGGAAAAGGTTCTTTGCCATTTTTACTGCAGATTCCACTTTCCCATTCGCCTTGCTATTGTATGGACTGACAGGTGTATGTATAAAACACCACTTTTTAGCAAAGGTGGAAAATTCCTGGCTGCTAAACTGAGGCCCATTATCAGTTACCACCTGATCTGGTATTCCATGTCGTGCAAAATGATGTTTCAGTTTGGTTACTACTGTCTTAGCTTCTGTATTTTGAAGATGATCAATTTCCCAGAAGTTGCTCATGTAATCCACAGTACAAAGATAGTCTATCTGTAAACTTAAACAGGTCCACTCCCACTTTCGCCCAGGGTCTGTCAGGAACTTCATGAGCCATTAATGGTTCGGCTGGATTGGCTACTTAGTATTTTCTGCATGTGGGGCATTTTGAAACATAGTCTCTGATCTCACTGTTCATGTTTGGCCAATACAAACATTCTCTTGCCCTTCTGCAACATCCTTCTATTCCTAGGTGTGTAGAATGCAGCTTCTCCTTCAGTATAGCCCGCTGGGTAATTGGAACCACTACACGATTACCCCTGAAAATTAACCCATCTTGTACAGTCATTTCATTTCGTATACCAAAAAACGGTCTCACCTCTGGGTCCAGATGTATTTTTTCGTCTGGCCATCCCTCCACAATTACTTGCTGCAACTGCTGCATGCTTCGGTCTTCTTTTGTGGCTGAGCGCAGTTCAAGCAGCCTCCTCTCTGTTACAGGAATGTATTCAGTTTCCTTGACATCATCTTCATTGTCCATATCTTCGCTGTTCACTCCGTGGATATATGCTCTTGATAGCGTGTCTGCAAGGAACATCTTCCTACCTGGATGGTACAGAACGGTAGCATCGTAAGCCTGTAATCGCATCAGCATGTTTTTCAGTCGTTTGGGGCATTTTCCCAACTCTTTTTTCATGATAGCTTCTAATGGCCTATGATCGGTCAGTACCGTTATCTGTCGACCAAACATATATTGATGAAACCGTTCGGTAGCATAGACTACTGCTAGCAGTTCTTTTTCAATTTGCGCACATCGGGTTTCTGTGTCAGTCAGCGCACGGCTGGTATATATAGATATAGGCACTTCCTGCAGTAGTGCAGCCCCCATACCCTTCTCACTTGCATCACATTGAATGACCAAAGGTTTGTTGGGTTCATAGTATCTCAATACTGATGCCTCACTCACTAACCTTTTAATTTTTTGAAAAGCTCTTTCATGAATTTGGGACCACGTCCATGGCACATCTGCCTTCACTAAATTCCGAATTGGGGCCATCACGTCGGAAATATGTGGCAGAAACTTTGCCAAGTAGTTCACAAATCCAGCCAATCTTTGCACGCCTTTAACATCTGTTGGGCATGGCATCTCTTTTATAGCTTTTACCTTCCCCGGGTCAGGAATTAACCCATCCCTGGTTATTGTTTGACCTAGGAAAGATATAGATGTTTGTCGTAGGTTCAATTTTCCAGCATTCAATCGAATCCCACGATCACGGCATCTCTGCAACAGTTTTCTCAGTTTTTTGTCATGATCAGCTGTTGCTTCCTCCATTGTTATACCTTTCCCAATCACAAGAAGATCATCTGCTTTGTTGATCACACCCTCTAAATCCCATACATTGGCCTTTTGAAATATCTCTGGAGCTGGAGTAATCCAATATGGTAAAAACCTTCCACCGAAACCGACCAAATGGCATGGTAAATGTAGTCAAACGACTGCTGACTTCATCCAATTTCAAATGCCAAAATCCATCTCGTAAATCCAGGGTGGAAAATACTTTGCTGTCAGCCAGTTCTGGCAGCAAATCATCCAATGTAGGTAGTGGGAAATGTTCCCTTTTCAAAGCCTTATTTAGTGGTCTTGGGTCTATGCAGATCCTTAGATTTCCATTTTTCTTCATCACCAATGCTAATGCTCTTACCCATGGAATTGGCTCACTTACTGGTTCAATAACTTTCTTTTTAACCAGTTTCTCCAATTCAACTTTTAATTTGTCTTTCAGTGTGACTGGCACTCTTTGTGCTGCAGCTACATTTGGTGTTACTGCTGTATCCACCTCCAAATGTACCGCTCCAGGTAACTGACCCAATTCCTCCTTAAATACATCTCTGAACTCGTTTATAATGCTTTCAGAGTTCTGGCTGCTGGATTCATCCACTTGGGAAATTTTGGCTATCATTTTGAACTGGTCCTGGTTGACTGTGATGAGTGCCATCTTCTGAATTGCATTTGCTCCCAGTAAAGGATGGAAATGCTCTTTTACAATGACAAACTTAACTGCATATTTTTGTCCAGTTTTGGGGTTTATCATTTTGACTCGACACTCTCCCAATGGCTTCACTTCTGTTCCATTCTACATGACCAGTGTCTTATTTGAAGGCTCTAGTGTTTTCCCCATTACATGCTTCTCATTCAGTATGTTTACTGATGCTCCACTCAAGCTGAAAAATAATTGGCTTTCCTTTCACCATCATTTCCGCTTTTATCACCTCATGATTCACAGCGTTAACTTTTTCTTTTATTGTTACACTGTCTATCTGCCCATAGTCTGAAGAACTACTACTGTCATCTTGATCCTCGTATTGTTGCGTTTTGACAGTTTGCACCTTCTTTTTCCTTGCTAGTCTGCATTTCGCAGAAAAATGATTTTTTCCATTACAGTTGTAGCATGTCTTGCCAAATGCAGGACATACTTCCTTGTTCGGTCCATGTTGCAGTGTACACGCTCTGCATTCTCTCACAGTTTTTCCCCCTGGCTTTTTCTTGTGTCTGAACTCCACTCGGTTCACTCTCTCAGGCCTTAGGATACTGGCTAGTAACGTAGCATTTTCAGACAGCTTACAAATGTCTATACATCTTTGTAAATCCAGCTGTCTTATTTTAAGTAACTCAGCTTGTGTCTGAAGGTTACATATTCTCAGCACTACTTGATCTCTGAGTACTGAGGAAACGCAATTGTCACAAAAATTGCATGTTTTTACTAACGTCCGAAGTGCCGTAATAAAAGATTCCATGGTCTCCGTTTCTCCTTGCTTTCTCGTGTGAAAAGCATAACGCTCGTAAGTTTCATTTGTTTCCCCTATAGCATATTTATCAAACGCCTGAATAATTTCCATAGGCGTTCTTTCATCTTTGGGCGTTGAAAAGTGAAACCTGTAGTACACTTTCAAAGCATCATCCCCTAACGTATGAAGCAAAAGTGCAGTTTGATATTGTATCGACTGGGTTGTCAGATACATAATAATAGCATAATTATGCCATTTCAGCTTAAATAGCTTCCAATTCTCTGTCAAATTCTGCTCCATACAAAGGGGTGGTGGTGGTCTTATGCTAGCTACCGGTCTGTTTATTGCACTCATGTCTCCTTCCGACATTTTTTTTTTCCTCAGCACCTCGTGGCGTCATAATTTTCACACCGAAAAAATTAAACGTTACTTATCTGGTTTTTTTTTCTTTTTCTGCTACCTTTCCACCATTTTGTTTTTTCTTCTCTTTATTGTACATCCCACCGCCATCACCATGTTTCATGTGTGAGGATGCCCACGGATAAAATATAACATAAAACCAGTCGTTGTGTTTACTCGGCAACCATCTTTATTTAATACTCTTCTTACACCGGTCACCTCCAAGGGGCCTTACTCCAAACGGTGTAACACCTGTTGCTGTTCATGCAACACTCTGCCATCCAAAACAGACTTTCTTCGATATTGTAATCATCGCGTTCCACGAAAGGCCCTGTGACGTTACAATTAACACATCACACCATATCAACGTATTCTCAAACCATCTCTTTGTTTTGTTGTGACACATTAAGTAAATAAACAACTTACAGCTACACTCGCTACAGACCCATTTCAACTTAATAATTTCTAATCTAAAGTAATGAGCCATAATTCTCTAATCTATATATGTATAGCTTGTTTCGTGTATAACAACACAAAAACATGAAATAGAAACTCTATTTAACACAAGATAAACTATGAGCATTTAAGTTTCGAATAACTTTTATCAACAACAAAAGACTAGATTGAATGTGCATGTTCAAAAAAGTTCATTTTCATGTGTCATCACCTTTCAAAATAATACAAAGTAAGATGTTGGAAGAAACAGGTGAAAAAAGGGAGAATGTTCATAAACAGTACTTATTCTTTGTTTCTTTTTGTTAATTGAGTGGCGGTTACAGAGAAGAGTTTTTTTCAGCTTTTACTGTGAAAGCAGGGTAACTTCTCGCTTGACTACACCTATGTCCTGCCCTTGGTGTCTTGTTTCCTTCTCTCTACTCGTTTACCAAAATTGTGAGTTTATATTTCTCCTTACTGGCTCCCACAGACACGTTTGTTGTTAAATGTTATTTTTAGCATTCCCCCCCCCCGCTCTATTGGCTAATTAATCTTTATTATTTTTCTCTTTTTGACTACATGGGTGCGTGGAGCCTATGTGTAATGATGCGTTTACATACTTTGTCTGGCCCATTATCTTACATCTCTGTGAAATTTCATAAAAATAGGCCCAGTGTTACGGATTTGTTCCTAGTCTAGGGGTATCTGAACGCCGCAAACACATCAATGAAAAATAAAAGAGTTTAAAAAAAAGCTAATTTGAAAAGAAAAACAACTTTTTATTAACAAAGAAAAAGAGAAACAAAATCAAAAATAGTAAAGAAAAACGAAATGTCTAATAAGCTGTTTATAATCGATAGTGTAAGGGCGATAACTCTGTTTTCTAGTTATTTCCCTTTTATTAGGAGTAAATGTGTTTATAGTAATGTTTGTTTTCATCTTTTAGACATAAATGCCTTTTGGTCAAATATAATTCAGAAAAATTTATATTTACCAGTTTTTGATGAAAGAGATTTTTCTCTGTATCTTGTTTGGTTCAGCTGTTATTTTAACGACTCGAGTTTTCTTGTGTTTTCCTTCGGTCGGAGTTATAATAATATAATAATATAATATAACGTCGTGTTATAACTGAGTTAGGAATAACAATAATTCGCTATATATAGCTACTGCTAGAGAAGGTTCGGGAACAAAATGGTTCAGAATGCTTTTTGTTCCATCTTTTGAAAATTTTCAGAGACTCTAAACAAAACGTTTTACATTCAAATTCTTAAGTAATACTTTTTATATTATTTTATATAATCTTTTATTGTTCTTCCCTTTTAATTAAGTAATTTATTATTTTTATTATATTTATATAATATGCTAAGTATTTTTATTTTGTTATAATTAATAATAATATTAATAATTATTTTTATTATATTTTATATATATATATATATATATATATATATTGGGGGGAGTTCTCTTTTCTGTATCTGTTGTCTCTTGCTTGAGTGTGTATGTGTACGCACGTGTGCGTGCGTACTTGTGTCCTTCTTAGCCTAAACAAAAAAAAAATGTTTAGTCACTTTTTTTTTTTAAAATGTGTAGCCGTAGTGAAAGAAAATGTGTTTTTTCTTCGTTCTGTTTCAAGGAAATTACTTATAACGGCACCAACTTACTTTCGGAAGAACCCCCCCCCCATCAGCCTTTTCTTTTATATCGTAAGCTTCTTAAAACGTTACTAGCTTAAGTTCAGAATAAAATCACGATTTTCTTTTAACGGCTAATTTCAAAAAAAAATGTTTTGAACGCTACTAACTGAATTTCTTTCAATACAGTTTACAATTTGGAGGCGGAATTGTTTTTGTTGAGATAAGTGATTTCAATCATGCTTTTTATTTTAGATTTAAAATATTAACAACTCCATTTTATTTCAGTATTTAATTTGTGTATTTCTGTTTTATTAAATGCTAGCTTTTTTCTAGTCCAATACCGGCTTCCATCTTATCTCGAAATTACTTATAACGGCACCAACTTACTTTCGGAAGAACCCCCCCCCCATCAGCCTTTTCTTTTATATCGTAAGCTTCTTAAAACGTTACTAGCTTAAGTTCAGAATAAAATCACGATTTTCTTTTAACGGCTAATTTCAAAAAAAAATGTTTTGAACGCTACTAACTGAATTTCTTTCAATACAGTTTACAATTTGGAGACGGAATTGTTTTTGTTGAGATAAGTGATTTCAATCATGCTTTTTATTTTAGATTTAAAATATTAATAACTCCATTTTATTTCAGTATTTAATTTGTGTATTTCTGTTTTATTAAATGGTAGTTTTTTTTTTGTTTTTTTTTTTTTTCCTCGTACATATGTTTATTTATCTACCGAGTTGATAGCAAAAATTACGAATTATACTCATTTCTAGTTCGTGTGAGGGGAATCTATCACCATACTTTCCCTTAAACACGTCAGTTGGACTTTTATTAAGTACAATACTTAATAGTTTTTTTTTTTTTTTTTTTAATGGAGAGTAGAAAACGCATTGTGGATGCGTTATCGGCAGCTCCTGTTACTCTCGCTTCTTCTTATTTGTCCCTCAGTCCTCATTTTTTAAATGAGTGATTTTTCGGACAAAGGGAGAAGAAAAAGCTGTTTTCTAGGTTGGCATTATTTTTGCGAACAGTTGGCTGAGATGGCGGAAATTTTCTGTTTCTATGTCTATCCTTGTAGCCATGTCACTAGTAAGGGTGCTGGAGGTAAACGTTTTGTCTGGGCTGACGTTATCCGCCTGATAGTCAGGGACCCGAACCTTGGATTAACCACTAAGGAGGCTGTCCTATCAGCAGGTGCAAAGTACTGGGGCTGCTGTATTGCCATTTGGTGAATGGATTCTGGACCATGCAGTAGCTTCTGGTGGGGCCTCTCGATGCCATACTAGTGGGTAATTGTTACGGCTTTACCTTATCATTAGCTACAAATAAAAAAAAAAAAAATTCTTCGTTTCTTTTTCTCTCTTAATTTCCCCTCTCTGTCCTGCTCTAAGTAAATCTGTCGACCTAGTCCACAAATTCCAAAATTTCATCATGACAAGTTTCAAGAAAAAATACACGATTAAACCCGGTTCTCCAACTTCCAACGTAGACCCCTACTACCATGTCTCCTTCTCCAACATCAGGGGTCTTCGTTCTAACCTTCCAGAGGTTGAAACCCAATTACAGGAGACTAAACCAGACCTTTTATTTTTAAGTGAAACTGGCATTGGACAGGCTATTTCCCTAGATGAGTTTGCAATTTCAGGATACTCTAAGTTAACTTCTAAATCTGACCCCCAAGATCGCCATGGGCATGGAATATGTGCCTATATTAAAGATAGCTTTCCATGTGGGAGGGACATCTCCAGGGAAGATCCTAACTTACCCTATATGTGCTTCCGGGTTGCTTTAGCTCACACTACTGCATTTATATTTACTCTCTATCGCCCCCACAACAGCGGAGTTACTATCTTTCAAAGCATATCTGAGAAAATTGACCAAGTCCTTTCTACTTATCCTTCAGCTAACATTCACGTATGTGGAGACTTCAATGTTCACAACGTTGAATGGTTGACCCACTCAAACAAGACCGATGATGAGGGGAGGTTCTGTCATGATTTCTCCATTGCCTATGACCTCACTCAGATTGTTCAGGAACCTACCCATGTGCCCGATAATGACGGCCAGTATGCGAGCCTACTAGACCTTTTTCTCACAACTTGCCCTGAACTATGTTCAGTTTCTGTTCTGTCGCCTCTTGGATCTTCCGACCACTCTGTTGTATCAATTAAGATAAAAATGAAATGTAATAAGTCCCCAGACGTACCTCTTCATCGTACAGTATATCGATACACTAAGGCTGACTGGGATAGCTTCCGTACATTTATATCTGATCTACCTCTGCATTCCATGTTTAAAAAGGATGTGTCCTCTATAGTATTAGACCTAACTGAATGGTTAATTGTAGGTATTGACCATTTCATACCCTCTAAAAAGTTTCAGCAAAAACCTAACAGCCAGCCATGGTTCTCTCCAGAATGTGCTGCTGCCATTGCGCACAAAAATCACTTTTTCCACTGCTTCAAACGTAATAGATGTATGGAAACTAAAGCCGTTTTCAGGACTGCCAGCAACCATTGTAAGAAAGTAATAAGGAACGCAAGAGTGTTGTATGCTCAATCTGTTAAGTCCAAAGTAGCTGAGCAGAGGCTTGGTTCCCACCAGTTTTGGCAAATAGCAAACAGAATCCTGAACAGAAGCGTGTGCTCCATCCCAACTATTATCAATGGACCTGAGGTAATCTCGTCAGCATCAGACAAAGCCAAACTCTTTGTCAAGAACTTTGCAGCTAATTCTACCCTTTGTGACCAAGACCGCCAACCCCCAATATTTCCTCCTGTATCAGAAAACACGCTATGTGATATACGTATATCTGTACGTGATGTTGCGAAGCTAATCAAAAACCTTGATTCGAGTAAAGCAACTGGCCCTGATGGTATTCCAATTATAGTACTCAAAAAACTTCAACCTGAATTAGCGCCCATACTTACAAAACTGTTTAAACGTTGTCTTAAGGAGAATAGTTTCCCATCTTCCTGGAAAATCTCATCAGTATGCCCTGTATTTAAGAATTCAGGTGATCGCTCATCCCCCTCTCAGTACAGGCCAATAAGTCTCCTGTGCGTCATGAGTAAGTTGCTAGAATCTGTGTTAAATACAGAAGTAATCAAACATCTCAACAAAAATAACCTTCTTAGTGACACTCAATATGGTTTCCGTTCTGCTAGATCAACAGCAGATGTCCTTACAGTTATATCGCATAGGATTAGCAAATCTCTCGACGGTGGCAATCTTTCTAGGGCAATTGCTCTTGACATATCTAAAGCCTTTGATAGGGTATGGCATAAAGGTTTACTTCATAAGATCGCTAGCTATGGTATAGCTGGAAAAGTCTTCTCAATTATTAAATCATTTCTTTCTGATAGGTTCATAAGAGTAGTAGTTGAGGGGCAAAAATCAGAAGCTCACAGTATTAATGCCGGTGTCCCTCAGGGATCCATCCTGGGCCCAACTCTTTTCCTGATCTACATTAATGATCTTCCAAATCATATCCTTACATCATTTGTAGACATTTATGCTGACGACACTACCATTTATGGTAGCACATCTAAGACAGTAAACGACCAAGTTCTCTCCAATTCTCTCTCCTCTGATCTTGAGCACGTAGTACAATGGGGAAAGGAGTGGCTGGTTACTTTTAATGCATCTAAAACCAAGCTTCTCTCTTTACATCATCAACATTTTAATCCACATTTGTCATCAATTGAAATGAATGGCTCTCGTCTTCAGGAGGCCTCAAGTTTTGACAAGCTTCTGGGCTTGACCATTACTCCTGATCTTAAATGGAACACGTATATCAAATCTGTTGCCAAGGCCGCTGGAAAAATGGTGGGATCTTTCTATCGATCCAGTAGATATCTCACTGCTGATGCTATTCTCTACCTATATAAGAGCCAGGTACGTCCAAGGATGGAATACTGTTGCCACATATGGGCAGGAGCTGCTAGAAAGGACTTGTCCTGCCTTGATAGAGTTCAAAATAGACTTCGTAGCCTCGTAGGAGATGTCCTTTTCTCCTCCTTGCAACCTCTATCTCACAGAAGAGATGTTGCGAGTTTTGTCTCTGATGTATCGTTATTTTCATGGAAAGTGTTCAACTGAGCTTCAATCTATGGTCCCCCCTCGCCAAACTTTCACAAGAAACACTCGTCTAGCTGTAAACACTATCAATAATTTCCCCCACTCTTTATCTGTGCCTAAACCTAAACGTAGATTCCATGAACAAAGCTTCTTTCTTAGAACTGCACGCCTGTGGAATTGTCTTCCGTTTTCCTGCTTTCCGGCTGACTACAATATGGTTGTGTTCAAGTCTAAAGTAAATAAGTTCTTGACGAGCCGTTCCATATAAGTTATTAAATTTACCAAATTTTCATTACTAATGATTACTATATTGACCAATTTCTACTGTACACTCTTTAACCCTTATCCTTGAGTGGCCTCTGGGCCTTGATAATGTGGTGATGCCTTTGTAAAAAAAAAAAAAAAAAAAAAAAAAAAAAAAAAAAAAAGGAAATGCATCCGGTTGAAACGTTTTATTTTTCTCCGTGAAACTGTGAGAAGTATTTCTTACGAAATGCGTTTTCAGCTTTTTTTTTTTATGTGACATATTTCGGCTTTTTAGTTTATCTTCTTCGACGAGAATGTTTTGTCTTTCTTGTTGGGGGAGGTCGCTGGCTTTTCTATGCTGTGTCGAGTTTTACGAAAAATGAAGAAAAAGGCTCGCCATTCGGAATTGCTTGTATATCACGAAGGGGGGAGGTCACCATTTTATGGGTTTGTAATGCTTTTAGGGCACCTCCTAAGAAAATAAACAATTCAATACAAGCCTCTGAAATGACGAACACAACAACTTCATAAAAGCTAACACAGCAAAGGTTTATTAATAATGAGAATGTAATATGTTCCTTGTCAAAAGCTGGACTCTGGCTACCTGGTGCTATCGCGGTAGTTATTCCCAGTGGAATCGTCGATACCGTTAGAAATAACACCAGGTGGAGAGAGAGAAGAAAAGAGGTTCGTTCTGTTTGGTGTCTCTCTCCGTAAGAACGAGTTGTTCTTCTTCCAACCGGATGCTGGACGATTTCCATTGGAGATAGGAAGGATCAATGCGCCGTACCCCTGATTGGTCAGTATGTGGCCAAATAGCACAGGGGAGAGGCATTGATTCGAGGAAGAAAAAAGTCCCATTTGTTTCTGCTACAAGTGGCATTCTTTGAAACTCCTCGGAATAAGGACTTTGAAAATTGCTTTTGGAGTATTGTTTTGAATAATAAATTTAATTGTAAATTTTAATTTACAATTTTAAAGTCTTTTATTTTCCCCTATAATAAGCTCTACTTTCTATTGTGTCTGTATTGAGCTTTTTTATTTGGTTGCGATTAATTCACTAATATATAAATATTAATATTTATATTAAATTGAAGTTTACCTCTGATTATATCAGGTAAACATTTATTTACTGCTGTATAGATAGTATATATTACTTCATTTTCACCTCAAACAAGCCACAGTGTTACTTTGATGTAGGAGGTTATTATCGGGGACAGTAGTTGCAGGGATACCATGTAGGGAGTCGAGCAGCAAGATGTCTATTCACATTACACTTGAACTTCTGCATGTCAGTACAGTTGGAAAAACATGAACCCGAAAGGGAGTTCCAGAGTCTAGCGGTTCTGAGGAAGAAACTATTAAAGTAGAAGGCTTTCTTACATCTCGGAATCTCTACTGTGTATGGGTGGGACTTGGTTGCTTGTTGTATTTGCCGGGGGGTATTTACATTGAGGAGGTAAAGGGCTTATAGTTCGTCAGACCATCCACCATTAAAATACTTGTAAAACAGGCAGAGGGATGCAACATTTCGTCGATGGGACAGTCGTTGAAGCTATATATATATATATATATATATATATAGATATAGATATAGATATAGATATAGATATATATATATATAATATGAACAAATGATTAATAAAACATGTTAAAAGACATCTTGAAAAAGAGTTAAAAACATATTTAATTTTAAAAAAGGAAACACAAGATAAGTGGATAGTCCTTAATCCGCGGAGTTTCGAAGAAATACTCTCCTTCTCATCAGAAGGCAGGAATTAGCAAAATGCAGGATCAGATTTTGCATATAAAAGTATTTATTTATCCACTTATCTTGTGTTTCCTTTTTTAAAATTAAATATGTTTTTAACTCTTTTTCATATTATAAGCTCTATTTCCTTTTCAGTTTTATTGAGCTTTTACATCTGGCTGAGTTTATTTTACTTGTAAATATTAACTCTTTAATATTTATAATATATTTTAAGTTTACCATTTTGATTACCTTGGTAAACTTATTGTAAATTTTTATTATATATATATATATATATATATATATATATATATATATATATATATATATATATAGAATATTTTCCTTATCGTCGGAGGGAAGGATTCAGCAAAATGCATAAAGAAATTTTGCATGTAAAGTATTTAAAGAAACTAAGTATGAAAAGGATCATACTCGTGTGAAAATGAGACACAGAATAATGAAACAGATGGAGTGGGATAAAAAGGAAAACTGATTTCACGTGAAAGGGTTTTCCTATGGTCAAAAATCCAGTCAATCCAAGAAGGTGGTGAAGGTAAAATACCCAAGTTTGTGGCAGACCGAATGCATGTTGTTGGATTTATAAAATATCCAAATAATAAATTTCTGTATGAATAGGAACAGATGAAAACTCCAGTCTGAGTTTATCAAAAGAGAAATAGATTTGAAGAATTAAGTGGAGAGAATTAGCAGCAGCGGATTGAGTTAATTCAAGGGTAATGGAGAGTAATGGCCCAATAATCAAGGCAGTTCAACACTGTGGAGTGAGGGAGTGTGATGATCTGATTGTTATAAGAACTTATAGCTGTAAAATAGTAATTAGGGCAGATGGGGGCAGGGGGGGCGAAATGAAATAGGTCAGTGGATACTGTTTGATGGAATTATGGGCAGAGTTGACAAGTTTGAAGCAGAAGTATTAAAAAAAAAAAATGGGGGCTGTAAGCTTATTGCAAGAAAGAATTTATCTGTAAGATTAGAGAATTGTATTAAGAAGTTTAGTGGACTGTAAGGGTTAAGGAAAGAATGAAGGAAAATTAGAGGAAGAAGAGGCGGCTGGTGCCCATAGACTATCATAGTGCAACCAATAAAAATAAAAAATAAAAAGAATTACGCTCGAACTCCCGTACAACTGTATGTATATCTACGCATAAGCACACTCAAATGCACACATGCATACAAGCATGTGTATACACGTCAGAGCATAAATGCCCAGGTCTACATATACACAGAAAAGAAATACATGTACATATGCATAAACATTCTATCCAAGTCCGGGGGTGGGGACTGTCAATCAATGGGGAGAGAGAAAAGCATAGGAAATGCTGAGGAAATGAAAGGAAGAAATCTATAATTGATAGAAATGAGATTTTAAGGCAATTATTTAAAGTTAAGTAATTTCAAATCGACTATATTTAAATGTAGTCTTATGTCTGCAAAAGGAGACTAGTTCGTTATTAGTGCTTATTATATTATTGCTTTGGGGGAAGTAATTATTGCTATATTTTCAGATGTGCAGAGGTGATTAGAGTGTAAGACTTAACTTTTTAGGATAGTTTATTTAATTGAAAAAAAAAAGAGTTTTATTAGATTTACATTTTTTGCTTATTTTTAGGGTTTTAGTTATTAAAGGAAGAAGTGTGGTTAGATTTTCTGGTCTTAATTAGAGTTGAGATAGTGCCGATATAGGTGTGTATTTTATGAGATGCTCGGCCCTATTATTGGTTTGTTGATTTGTATTGAGGTTTGAGGTAGGGGGATAGTTTAAATTTTGTTCAGTGAGGTGAGTGTTAGTCAGATTAATACATGTAAGAGTGTTGCTTAGAGGGGGATTATCAGTGTTATTAGTGTTAGGATAATTATAAGAAGAATCATTATTATTATTATTACTATTACTAGTACTATTAGTAATGGAGTAGTTTCAGCTGACTGTTTATTGGATCAGTAATTCTATCAAATGGAAGGTGGCGAGGGAGAGAACATGTCAACAGAATATTAGAGTCTACCATGGGGGAATTACAGGGTAGCTCTGTTATTGTGCAAGAATATATAACATCCCTATGGATGCAATCATTGTTGAGTGGGCAATTTAGCTTATTATTACAATTGCAATTATTCTTAGGCTTAATTCGAAAAGGGATTCTTTGGACAGATGTGATTTTTTTATTGTTAGATGTTAAGATTCTTTATTCTAGATTAGGCATAGTTGAGTAGGAAATCCTTATTGAATTTTTAGTAGGACTGTATCGATGTGGGTACTTGAAGGACTTTTGTACAATGTTAAAAAATTCTTTAGATATATTAGTTTAGACATTTGAGCTAAATTGAGGATTAAACCAGATGTTCTTCTTTCTCCTGAGGCGGTTGGATGGGTTAGGAGTATTAAGATTAAATTACGGAATCAGAGTTTTGCCAAAGAAGGAGGTTAACATTTTCTATAATAGAGGAGATAATTCTATATAGAATTTTTTTTTTTTTGCTTACGGTGCCCAGATCCGAGTTAGATGGGCAGATTAATTTAACAAAAGGGTCATCATGAAAGTTAGGTTTATAGTCATTGATGGTGAATCTAGGGATGCCTGGAGTAATTATTTCAGTGAAGTTGTGGATGTTCATTAAGGTGAGTAAGGTGAGTAAACATCTTCAGCTAAACAATAAATAACTTCCAATCTAAACTATTGTAACAATATCATTGGATAGATAGATAAATAGATAGACAGATAGATCGATAATAACTAATTTAAATTTTAACCATGTTATTATCTACCATATATAAAACGTTATGACGTTTTGGGAGTTTGCTAATATGCAAACAGAAACATGCGATTGGTTTACAAAAAATGGAATAGGTAGAGTACATATTACTAAGGCAGTAGTTTTTATGATCTCAAAAATGGCGTCTGAATATCACATAATTCTTAAATTTTTTTGACTGGTTATCCAAAAGTTAAAGTTTTACATCTTAATTTAAAAAAAAAAAAAACAAGCAAATTAGTTTTCACTACAATTTATTTATTATGAAAATTTAATTTTGTAAAATGAAAGTTAATTTTTTTCATCTAATGATAAAAAACTTTTGTTTTGTAAATTTAAGTTTTAAGAACTTACGATTGGTTAATGGATTTAATTAAACTTTAGCTCACCTCCCACCCATGTTATAACTTAAAAATGATATCTCCTAGCATTCTGTTGATGATTTTGATTGACTTTATTTGTTTAATTTTACTTTCAACTAGAAACCTCAAAAGTGTAGAATTACCTCTCTGTCCTTATATCAAACATGGTGATTTAGAAACCTGGAAAAGGTTCCATCGACCGAAATGTTGAACAAATAACACTGAAAGTGAGAACGATTAGTCTGACTAATCCAAACAATAAAAACGATGATAAAAAGTCTATTTTTCATACAATAACAACTATCTTTCATTCCAGAAAAATAGAAAACATGTAATATATTTCAAAATTCTAATTTTTAAAAACCTAAAAGTATTTATTTCAATTAATTAAATATTCTCTCTCTCTGCAGAAAGTATCTTGTACCACCACAAGGCCATTATTTGACCACGTACGGAGTATTGTTGTCACATTTGAGCTGGTGCATCTGCTACTAGTCTCTCATTCCTGAACAAGGTTCAAAAGAGAGTCGCTAACCTAATAAGTCCCAAACTGTCAGCAAGGCTTCAGCCTCTGTCCCACCGACGAAATGTTGCATCCTGTTGCTTGTTTTACAAGTATTTTAATGTTATATGCTCTGACGAACTACAAATCCTTGTACTCTCTCAACGTAAATACTCTCGACAAACCCGACAAGCAACAAAATGCCACCCCTACACAGTAGAAATCCCCAGATGCCAGAAAGCCTTTTACTCTAATAGTTTCTTCCCCAGAACTGCTGGACTTTAGAATTCCCTTCCGGGTTCCTTCTTCCCCGACTGTACTGATATGCAGAAGTTCAAGTGTAATGTGAACAGTGTCGCTGCAAATGTGTAGTACATAATAGTAGTCCCCTTCATTAAAGTGGCACTGTGCCTTGTTTGGGGTAAAAATGCAATTTTAAAAAAAATTAATGTGTCTGTTCTGCTTTCACAAAAAAGATACGCTAAACTTTAACATTGAAGAAATTTTTGAATCTCTAAAACTGAATAAAAAAAAAATTCTTTAAAAACTAAAATACACAAGTGTCATTATTTCTGCTTTGAAAATTTTTCATCTTTCTACAACGAATGGAAGCCATTTTGTTTTTTTCTATCAGCAGAAAATTTCACTATTATTACAAACTTACTGATACATTGTATAAATAAAACAGTAGATGTATGTGTGTGTGAAAATATTTAACAGATAAACTCTGAAACTACTGATCACATAACACTGAAATTAATAGGAAATAGTAATACATAAAGGATGATTTATAACGAGTAAAATCTTTGTTTGGATGAATTGTCACAATAAGTTTACATCCTGGTTTATATTTTGCTACACCAGCCATTTTTTTCATTTGGTAACGCTCTTACATACACCACCTGGAGGCAAATAACCGTTTTCTCGAGTCGACCTGAGATGAAGAAAATCTAATTTCAGCTTTTTCTCCATGAAAATGAATAGCAGAGACTTTAATTACTGAATTGAACATAAACACAATCAATTTGCATATGGAATTCTTTTGGTCGTGTCCGATTCAGCGGAGAATTAATTCTATTCATTTGTTTTCTCTTTAAGACCGGCATGTGTTGTAACGATACCTTTTCATAAATACAGCATGTCTGCTGCCATTCAGTAATTCCGACAGGGTAGCAAAGAGTTGATACTTTGACACAGCCAGTCAAAGCTCTCAGCAGCAGTTCTTCAAGTTTTTCCAAACTCAGACTCAGAAAGTTTTTCACAAACAGCCCTTTTCAGGGCTAACCTTCCAAAAGTTTTTTTCCTTCGCTGCCTGCACACTGAAAAGCAGCTGAGGCGCCTGCCCACTCCTCCAGCTCCTTCTAGCAGCCCTTGGTGCTTCCTGCAGCCTTCCTGTGCCGGTCAACGTTAGGCTATCACACCAGAGCCTGTCGACGTCTAGTTGCCAGTTCTAGTGGCGACAGCTATCAAGTTATCCCTTTCAGTGCCGGTCAACATCAGGCTACACACTCTAGAGCCTACCGAAGACCAGTTACTGCCTCCAGTATCCACTGATATCCAGCTCAGCAGCCCGCTGATGCTCCCTTCCAGTATCCACTGATGCCTTACTCAGCAGCCCGTTGATGCCTACCTCCAGGAATCCACTGACATTCAGCTCAACGGCCTGCTAACACCTACCTTCCAGTACTCTCTGACTTCCAGTTCCTGATCCTGCAATCTATCTTTATTTTGGCCTGACGATCTCACATTTTTGGTTGTCAATAAAAAGGGATGGTTCCTACCGTTCTTTTTGAACTGAAATCAGTTTTGTCATTTTTCTTTGTCTTTGCTGCTACCTTCTTTTGTATTGTGTCAAATGTTTGGTTGTACAGTCAACCGGTTTTTATAACTGGTTGTTAAACCCTCTGCAACAGAATAACGCGCACAGAAGTATGGTGGCAAGTTGAAATACAAAATGTTCATTTCAACTTGCCTGCATTTCTATTACCTTTGCACATCTGCAAAACTAATCATAGCTAAAAGTGGTTCAATTTTATAACTTTCTTATCTATCTGTTGGGTTAGTTCAAACATTAGTGAACGCGGCTGGATTACTAAATGTTTTGGTTTCAATTCTAACTGATGGCACTAAAGTTACATTTCTTTTTTTTTAACTTTTCAAATTAGTCTCTCTCTCTCTCTCTATATATATATATATATATATATATATATATATATATATATATATATATTTCAATAGAGAATTAGTTCTGTAAAAATAAATACAAAATCTATTTAAGTATATTTTACGACCAGGTAAATCCAGGCGCCAACCGCTAATTTTTAATAAGTAATTGTCTCATTTAATTAGAAACTATTATAGAAACGTTTTAATTTCATTATCAAAAAAGTCACGTGACAACTCAATTGTAAACAATGTCTTCATTTCTAAGCATAAATCAAATAATGTAAGAAAGATAACTCATATTTTACTTTATCATTATAATAGTTATCTACCTTACATAAGCTTTCCTTTCCTATTTTATCTCTTATACTAATGTGTGTTTCTGTGTCAGACGTTCATTTATTGAATTAAAATTAAATTAAGAAAATTCTGAAATGAATAAAGTCGTTATTATATAAAAATATATAATTTAAAATTGTTATAAATAGTTATTATTGAAAAGTGTGTGATATTTTTTTGTCTTGTTTTTTTTAACAAAAATTAAAACTTTCGTAATAAATAAACTTTCAGAATTTGATTCTAATTCAATACATATTTAAATTCTAATTCAATATATATTCAGATAACACTGCAACAAATTTCAGATTAAAAAAGTTCATGCCGCATAAGATCTTTTCCGGTGTAAGAAAAGTATACCTGATACTAAATTTGACCTTTATTTTTCTAGATTAGGCACTGTTTTCATCTATAATATAAATCTCACCTGCCAGTTTAAATATATGTATGTATGTATGTATGTTTGCTTAAGACTTTCGACAGAGGTGACGGATTTTAACGAGATCAGTATCATTTGAAGCTTGACCTTTCGCACGACAAATTGGACAAAAACACTCATTTCTTTACCCTCAACTGGGAATTTTTCTACAGGGAGGGTAGTTTTTTTTTTTTTTTTTTTTCGCTGACATTTTTTGCAAGTCATTCAAGCCTTGATGTCGCATAAAAGGCATCATTTCGACCGCCCGTGATGTCACAACCACGGTAGGCACATTTGTAAGACCGTTTTTTTTTTTTTGTTTTTTTTTTTCCACCTCTTTTTTCCTCTGGTGTGTTATAGATTTGAGCCTTCTTACTACTCTTTTTTTGCGCTCGGAATTCCCCCCACCATTTTTTTTTGTTGGCTCAACCAACACCTTTCCACACACCTCCACTTTCTTTTCCGCATTTGCGGCATGGGTTCGAGCCTGCCTGCCTACTACAACTTTTTTTTTTTTTGTTATGAATGAAAAATACAAAATTGTCAGTTTAAACAACATTTGTCCTCTTAACCGTCTCGTGTTGAGTGTGATCCTCACTTTTTATATTCAAGCAGTAGTCTGTCAACATGTCAGGGTTCCATTTTCCTTTAAAACGTTTTTCCATC
>NC_136493.1:144667575-144670075 GCF_053919585.1 Euprymna scolopes | reverse complement strand
GCACATAATATCACTGCTGCTCGTATTGAGAACAACATTAACAAGACATGGTCTCAAATTTGTTTTAAAAGA
Source organism: Euprymna scolopes (assembly GCF_053919585.1). Taxonomy (NCBI): domain Eukaryota; kingdom Metazoa; phylum Mollusca; class Cephalopoda; order Sepiida; family Sepiolidae; genus Euprymna; species Euprymna scolopes. The sequence continues at coordinate 144,670,003 of NC_136493.1, read as the reverse complement.
AATCTCCCAAAACAACACAGACTAAATTTTATTACTAAATACAGCAAATTACCTACCTTTTATCACCTTATTAAAACCCACAAAAATAGCACACACACACAGATCAGACCCATTGCTTCAAGCGTTAACGGTCCCCTTTATAAAATCTCTTGGTTAATATCCCGCCTACTTAAACCTCTACTCTCTACCTTCCCAGCCCATGTTAGTAGTTCCAACCAAGTAATTAACAGACTCAACGATCTACCACACCATCTACTCAAACTATACAGATACCCATTTAGCCTAGACGTCGTTTCTTTATACACCTCCATTCCTGCACATCCAGCCATTAATCTCATGGCAGACATTATAGCATCTAAAAACCCACAATGCTTCGGAATTACTCCAGGAGATCTCTTACAACTCCTCCGTATTATAGTAGACAACACTTACTTTACTTTCCTACAAAACACGTTCAAACAAGTATCTGGACTACCCATGGGCTCCAGTCTATCCGGTATTCTTGCCATTGCTTATATGGACAAACTCGAAAGACACACCCTTAGTACCTGCTATTCTTATCTCCTTTTTACTAGATATATCGATGACATTTTAATTATCACATACTCCCGCGAAGAAGCTATTAACATTTTCCACAAATTCAATAACGCCGACCCAAACTTAAAATTTACTATAGAATACCCAACCCAGACTCTTCAGAATCCCTTTCTCTGCTTGATTTTAAAATACAAATAAAAAAATGGTGCCATATGCACTGAATTCTACAGAAAACCCGCCAGCAAACGCCTCTTCGTACATTTCAAATCTGCGCTACCTCTCAAGGACAAACTAAACTACGCACATGCCGAAATCTCACGCATACAAGACCAATGCACTAACATCTCCGACAAACATACACACACTAACAATTTCCTACAGACCCTCTCACTAAACGGCTACCCTAATACGATCCTATCCTCACTTAAAAAGAAAAAACGCAACACCCGACCCTTCTCTAACAATTGTTTTCTAAAACTACCCTTCCTCAGTGACAAAATCTCATCTTCAATCCGAAAAGCCATCCGCAGCGAGGGGCTCAACATTCAACTCATCCACACTGGATCTACTTTAAGACAACAGCTCAACCGAAAACATCCATCGCATACACCTTCCCCTTGTTCACTCTCTAATTGCCCAATATCACACACAGGTTTATGCTTTAAGAACCACGTTGTTCACGACCTACAATGCGCTAAATGCAGTGCATCTTACATCGGAAGCACTACCAGATTGCTTCATCACCGCATTAAAGAGCACTTAAACACTACTGCTTCGTCGTTCTATAAACATATTCGCACTTGCATTAATTCAGAACCAGATTTTCACATCAACATTCTTGCTTCTTCAAGAAACGTAGGTCAACTTCGTATCCTCGAATCTGTAATTATTTCAAAACATACTCCCACACTAAACAATAGACTGGAATTGAGCTCCGCTTTTATAATATAAGTTTAAAACATAGAAAAACAATAATTTAAAAAAAAAAAAAAAAAAAAACCTTGCTTGAATAGTCATCTCCCTTGATTCACAAACGCAACAAGTATTTCAAACATCAACTGATTTATTTTAACGTTCTCCTAACGTCATTTTTTGTTCTATATTTCGCGGTATCACGTGGCAAACTCTGCGGCTACTTTTCCAATTTTGAACACTCTTCCGCTGTCTTCTCTTGAAAATGGACTAATAAGTCTGAAATATATTGAGATTTATATCACCATTGAATAATACAGAAGAAAAAAAAATTACTGTTGTTTAGAGTTAAAATTTGTGTGAAAAAGAAAAAAACAAACAACAAAAAAAAGAACTTTATTTCTTATATTTCTTTTGTTTGCATTTAATTTTACTCTATATAAAAAAAAAAATCTCGCATTGTTCTTGGCTTTTAATTTTACCTTATAATTTTCTTCAACAATGCTTCAAGCAAACTACAACCTACTTATATATATATATATATATATACATATATATATATATATATATATACATATATATATATATATATATATACATATATATATATATATAATATATATATATATATATATCTAATATACATATATATATATATATATATCTAATATACATATATATATATATATATATAATATACATATTATATTATATATCTAATATACATATATATATATATATATATATATCTAATATACATATATATATATATATATATATCTAATATACATATATATATATATATATCTAATATACATATATATATATATATATCTAATATACATATATATATATATATATCTAATATACATATATATATATATATATATCTAATATACATATATATATATATATATCTAATATACATATATATATATATATATCTAATATACATATATATATATATATATATCTAATA
>NC_136493.1:144328560-144663560 GCF_053919585.1 Euprymna scolopes | reverse complement strand
ACATATTACAGCTTCCTTGTGTTCTTCTAATTTTACTTTTAGTCAGTGACATTTTTTACCTTTACACATCCACATGGAATCGTTCTTAGTCATACTTTTCTCTATAGAGAGCTTCATTTGTACAAAATGTTTGGAGAGAGTTTAGTCACTCCTGATGTCATATGGATTACATATTTCTGAAGTTTTTCTGACAAGCCCTTCATATATGGTATAAAGGCTGAAGTAAGTTTTCAGATGATATCTTTTAGTTGTTGGTTCAGATTTCTTGGAGCTGATGTCATGCTCTCTAGATAGTGGTTTCAGAGGAAGGTTTTTCTTAAACTGTCTTCTCTTGTTATGCATTGCTGTTACTACATATTACCTTAGCTCAATGTTGTAGATAATAGATGATTCCTTCCTTGACATTAAATGGACGTTAAGCGTTGAAATTTAGATGTTATCCAAATAAAGTTGGCTTTCGATATACAGCTAACCTAAACCCCTGATCAGTACAAATTATTAGCACATCCAGGAAGGATAATATGTTATGTTCTTCTTTCATTGAATTTAACAAGATACACCTAAAGAAGATTGGAGGTTACATCGGCTGAAACGTGCAAATAACACTTAAGATGAGAATAAGTGTCTAAATAATCAAAATGGTGTTGATTAACAAAATGGCTGTTTGTTTTTTTGTTATATTACAGAAAAACAAACAGCCATTTTGTTTCTTAAATGCCAAAAGAGAGAATTCTATACATTTGAACTAAAAAATTACAAAATGTTTCAGAACATTAAAAATATACAAGTCGGGAGAAAATAAAAAATTTACTACATTTGGTAAAAAGTTATTTTATATATGTTCTCTTTTTTATTTATTGAACTATACTGCAAGATGAGCAGAAATGCATGATGGTTTTTGATTTAGGGGGGAAAAAAGAATAAAGGCATTTCTTTAAAAGCACCATCATCCCTGGAAAAATAGATCTTATTTTTTTGTTTTTAAAGTTTGATGTCTTAACAACACCAATAGTCATAAACACTTAAAATATCGATTTCTACAACAATCTTTTTAAAAATTGACTTATTACATAACATGATGTGTTTTTGTGTGTGTATGAAACTACTGCAGCAAAAAACGTTAACTATATTTAATGTTTAGGTGTGCAATGTATCGAAAATAAAGTTCATGGAAAATCCAAACCTTAAAAATAATGAGCACCTTGTGCTACCATAGTTTAAACAGCAGCTGTATTTGTATCATGCAAAAAAGGTCAAATTTAAAATTAAGATAAAAATTGTCTGTCGTACCATTTCGAATTGTTACAACTGCTATTCTCATTTTCGTTATTTTTGCAACATTTTGGCCGACGTAACCGGCAACCTTTTACAGATGCATCTTTTCAAATTTGAGAATCTTTATGTCGAACTGGGGAATCTATGCAGAATTTCCAACTGAACCCTTTTAATCCACAAGAAATAGATTGTTCTCATTCTGTCAGACATGACCAGGTTCTCGGAAATTCAGTACAGGTTCCTAAGAGCAACATGAAGTTTTGCCCAAGTTCAAAAACATGTACCTGAAGTAGATCGAAGATTACATCGTCCAAAACAAAAATAACAACCAAGATAAAAATAGTAGTCGTGTCACAATATTTCCGAATAATACAAAATTATTAATGCTCATCGAATAATTCTGAAGCATAATATATATTTAGGTACAAGTTCAGAATTGAAGCTAAATATAAAAAATAAACAGAAAAATATCTATGATGTAGGTACCCATTATAGAAAGATGTCATATTCCAAAAATTAATTAAATCAATTAAGTAGTTTTATTCAACTAAGAAAATCAAATTTTATGAATAAAAAGGAATTTTTTGCATCGCCATCTTAAAAGAAAAAAAAAGGGGGAAAATAACTCCACAATAATTCAAATTTGAAAGATCAGCCTTGTACTTGTTATGCTAACGATTTCACATTAATCACTTCAAATCATTTAAAAATGATTTTATATCAAAAAAAATAACTGATTAATTTATATAATTTTTGGAAGATGACATTTTCATTCTATGACAGGTATTTACATCAAAGATTTTTCTGTACTTTTTTGTTGTTTTGGATTTAGCTTGAACTGTGGACTTGCACTCACATTTATTATCAGGGAGATTTATTTAAAGAGAGGTGATAAAAAAATTTTTAAATTTAAAAAAAATCAAGGATGTTTATTCATAATTAAACTTATTTTCAAAATTAGAGATAACCTTTAAAAATAATTATGATGTATATACCCATCATGGAACAAAGATGTCATATTCCAAAAATCATATAAATTAATCAAGTAGTTTTTTTTTTAACTACGAAAATCAAATTTTATGGTGGCATGAAGCATTATGTTTTAATCCGCAATGTTTTATAAATAAAGGACAGACAACTCAATTTTAACTATCGAGATCAAAATTAGCCTTATAATGGCTGCAATTTCCTACTAAAAATCGTTCAAAATTGTAAAAAAAAAAAAATGATTTTCTATATAAAAAAAATCATTGATCAATTTATGTGATTTTTGGAATATGAGATGTCTTTTCCATGACAGGTATGTACATCATAAAGATTTTTCTGCAATTTAGTTTTTTTTTTCTAAATAGTTTTAATTCTAAATAAGCACCAAAATAAGATACTTTTCCATGGATGGGTGATTTCAGCAAAGAAATATAGAAATGTACATTCATGAATCCCAAATACATACATACATTTTTCTCTTGTCTGTCTCTCTGTGGAATTCAAAGAAACGTTTTTTGTTTTTTTTGTTATTAAAACTTATAGATAAATAAAGAAAATAAAAATTTATCCATTTCATATTCATTTGAAATAGACTTTTCTCTCTCTTATTAACATCTTGTTACGTGTTCAGCCATTTTGCTTTTTTTTGGGGGGAGAGGGGATCAGCAGATCCATAGCAGTTTTTCATTTTTTTTTTTTGTCTATTAAATATGCAATGTTCATATCTTGTCGTACTTGTAGTGTTCTTTGCGTTCATGTAACTCTGTTAAAGATTTAACTTTCAGCAGCTCCAGGTCATCTTCAGTGCCGGACAGTTCTAAAGTCTTGAGAATGACATCTTCTGTAAGGCGCAGAAATGGGTTGTAGAGCTTCTCTTCTCTAAGATTTGATGGACACTATAAAAAAACAACAATAAAAACGATTTAATTTTTCATTACAATTTAGAAATTTATGAACGCAAAGTAATTTTTTTCTTTAAAATAAATTATTTATTTACCTTAAATACATGCAAACTTTCGACAAGTATATTTTTTTCAAATATAAACATTCTTTGTGTTATCTTTCCTGTTTTGTTTTGTTTTTTTTACATGAGAGTCGCCAATTATACAGGCCCAAAGGCCACACAAGGATAAAGGTTAATAAATGTACTGTAGTCACCGAGACAACAGCGTATTAACAGTTAATGGTGGAAATGGAGTCGAAAATTGAGGGGTGGGAGTCTACAAGAACCGGTTTACATTAGACTTGAAGATGACGATATTGTAGTCAGCTGTAAAGCAGACCAGTGGAACAGAGTTTCACAGATAGGCAGTTCTAGGATATAAGCTTTGTTCATGGAACTTGCATTTAGATTTAGGCAGAGAGAGTGGGGGAAACTGTTGATGATCATTGTAACTACTAGACAAGTATTTTTTGTGAAGGTTTAGCAAGGCAGGAGGGCTATAGATTAAAACTCTGGTGAGCACTTGTCATGAAAATAATGATAGAGCAGAGACAGGCTTGCATCGGAGGTAGTAGATCATTGAGATGTTGGTTATTATTATATAAAATCAATCAGGAATCCTAATTGACTAAATATAATGATTTAGAAGTGTAATTGGCAGTATAGTGAGTAAATATAGGTACGCTATTGTGAATTATAATCCATGTATGTAAATATTTAATACAAGACAAAAGTGTGTGCGTGTTACTCTAATTTGTGTCAAGACTTACTGTACATCCTGTCTACGCATTGGGAAGGTAAGAATGGTTTGTGTGTATTATATATACAGGGTGGAGTGATAAAATTGTCACCCCTAAAAAACAAAAAAAAACACAGTATTCCATTCCAGTTTGATGAAAACCGGTTTTCTTTTTTTGTTATAGACCATCTACTAGTTGGCCAGTTGTCAGTTGTGTACAAATCCCAAGAGCAATAAGGAGTTTTCTATCATGTCTGAAAGTGACACAATGAACAAGATCAGAGATGCACTGCTTTACAGCTCATACTCTCTACCAAGTTATGACAACAAGACCATTGCCAGCAACCTCAATAATGCATCACTAGATTGCCATGAATAACAGGACGTGCCAAAAGTGATGAAGTGGGTGTGGCAGCAGGACCCAGCGCCGACCCACAAGAGCAAAGGAGTGCTATGACTTTATACCCTTCTCTCACTGGCTTCCCCTCCTTCCCTGACCTGAACCCACTGGACTATTTCACTTGGTCATACATCGAGAACATCACCAACATGACCTTCCACAATACCAAAGCCAGCCTGATCGCCACCATCCATCGAGCATTTGCTAAGCTCCTGCCGGTGCTTATGGAAAAGACACATATCAAGGCGGTAATTGAGGCTGAAGGCAGCTACATTAAATAGATGTCAGCTCTACTACATAATTAAGTGATGTAAATTGATTTTTTCAATAAAAGTTTTAAAATAAAGCTGTAGTGTTGTTTTCTTTAGGGCAACAAATTTATCATTCAACCCTGTATTAAATGAAAGATGAGAAATAAAAGTTACATATAACTTTATTATATCATCAGTTCGCCCTGTATTTAAGAATTCAGGAGATCGGTCATTTCCCTCTCAATACAATAAGTCTCCGGTGCGTCATGTGTAAGTTGCTGGAATCTGTGTTAAATAGAGAAGTAATCAATCATCTCAGCAAAAATAAACTTAGTGACACATAATATGGTTTCCGTTCTGCTAGATCTACAGCAGATGTGCTTACATTTATATCTCATAGGATTAGTGAATCTCTCGACAGAGGCAACCTTTCTAGGGCAATTACTCTTGACATATCAAAAGCCTTTGATAGAGTATGGCATAAAGGTTTACTTCACAAGATCTCCAGCTATGGTATAGCTGGAAATGTGTTCTCAATTATTAAATCATTTCTCTCTGATAGGTTCATAAGAGTAGTAGTGGATGGACAGAAATCAGTATTAATGCTGGAGTTCCTTTTAACGCATCTAAAACCAAGCTTCTATCTTTACATCATCAACGCTCTGATCCCCATCTGGTATCAATTGAAATGAATGGCTCTCGTCTTGGGGAGGCCTCATGTTTTGACAAGCTTCTGATCTGAAATGTAACATGTACATCAAATCTGTTGCTAAAGCCACTGGAAAAATGGTGGGATCCTTCTATCGATCCAGTGGATATCTCACTGCTGATGCAATTCTCTACCTATATAAGAGCCAAGTTCGTCCAAGGATGGAATACTGTTGCCACATCTGGGCAGGAGCTGCTAGAAAGGACTTATCCTGCCATGATAGAGTTCAAAATAGACTTCGTAGCCTTGTAGGAGATGTCCTTTTTTCTTCCATTTCTTTTTTATAGCGAAAAAACAATTTATCATGATACCGATCAATAGGTAGCCATGTTTCGATTTTTAAGAAGAAAAAGCTATTATTTAACATGGGAAGTGAGGTGTCGGCACTTTAGACGGAGTTATTTCCGCATGGCGTGTTCTAAAAATACAAGCATGGCTGCCTCCAGCGCGTTCACAAAAAAATTGTTTTTCTGTTGTAAAAAAAAAAAAAAAAAAAAAAAAAAAAACTTCTCAATCAAATTAAGTTAATTTTTTTTTTTCGGAAATCTTCATTCCATAATGGATATGTACAATATAACTTTTTTTTTTTTTTTTAATATTTTCATTCTTTTAATGTCTTGATTAAACTGTACAAGTATCAAATAAATAATCAGTAAGTTGAATTCTATGTAGTTTAAAAATTAAACTAGAGACCCTAACACCTGGATGGTGATTTTAATGCCTTCATTATGTTATTATAGCTAGAATGGGTTTTTTTTTTCTTTACCCTCTGACTTTATAATTAGGGTTTATTTTATAGTCAAAGATTTGGCAGAGAGCAAATGCCTATGTAATCTAGTGAAAGATGAATCTGGTGGGCGCCATAATATCACTATATCAATAAAATTATCAGATAATTTCATGTGTGTGTGTATTTCTCGTGACAACATTTTTTTTTTCTTTTTACACAGTGGTCACCACTTATCAAGGTCCGGAAGCCACTCAGGGATAAGGGTTATTGTAAGTACATTATGTTAGTGTGGAGATTTGATGAAGTGTTTACTTAAGGGGCGGTTCATTAGGAATTTGTCAACATAACTGATACTTACACACTGAATTATTATTTTATTTACTACTAGCTGTCCCTATGCGGTATTACCCGGGATTCTTTTTTACTTTCATTTTTGTTTTGATCAACTATTCAGCAGCTTAATAAATTCCTGATCCCTTTCAAATTTTGAATAGTCACCAAGCAATTCCATATTATAAACTATTAAGATTATAAAGGCTGACTTTTTTTTTTTTTTTTTTTTTTTAATATCAGAATACATTTCAGTGGAATTTATTTTGTAAATTAAAATTTTTTTTTTTACATCATTTTTAATTTTGTTTTATTTTAAGCTATTGCTTCTTTATTTCAATATGTAATTAATTGTAAAATAAAAAAAAATAATTAAAAATAAGATCAGACTTTCTATTTTTGTTTTCATTTCAAAGTACAAAATGAAAACTTGTTTTTTTTTAGTTGTTACATTTGTATACTTCACATTGTGACAAAAAAATTTAAAAAATTCTCTCAAATTTGTTGTTGTGAGTTTAGCATTGATTATAGTCAGCCAATGTACTTCAAATTCTGGCATAGCACTACTGGAAGCGGTGACAAAGCAAATCAGTTCCTCCACTTTTTTTCTCTCATGCCTGAATCGCTCCTGTGCATGAACTCTCTCTTATTACGTTTTTCCAATCTTTCTTTTTTTATTTAATAATAATTGTAAAGTTTTCTAATCTTATTTTAATTAAGAATTATTGAAATTAGTTTCATTTTTTTTTTTTTTAAGAATTATTAAAAACACTTTTTGCACTTTTTTAAAAAGAATTATTGAAAACACTTTTTAAAATCTCTTTAAATAATGAACTATTTAATAAAGACTAATTGTGTTATTTTTATTTGTATGATTTTGTTAATTTTTATTGTAATGTCCTTATATTTGATTTCAATAGAAATATTGAAGAACAATAAAAGTGAAGGAACTGATTTGCTTTGTTACCGCTTCCATTAGCATTACACCAGAAGTTAGAAAGTATGTTAGCTGACTATAACCGCAGCATCCATAGAAGTACTGTTATGGTCAGTCAGCTGATGTGTATAGAAAAAGCGCCAGAAAATTTCATAGAAACAGCACTCTCAATGATATCATGTGACACGCCTTAAACATCGGTGGCTTCCCATCAATTCTTGAACTGGTTTGCATTGATAGAGGAGACGACAAATGCTATTGCTTCTCTTCTCAAATGGCAAGTTCCTGATTCGGGATAGGATTGTGCCACATTTGCGCACTTACCCATAAAAGAATCTGTGACAAAACGTGGACGTGTGGCAAGATCAGCAAAGAACTACAAGCAATCAAAATATGCTGGTCTTCTCAACGGATTCATTTTCCAACCGATCTCCATGTAGATGAATGGAGCAATTGGTTCTGCCACACGGGACTTTCTAATCCACCAAAGATCTACCAATGACATGCCACACTGGGAACTATTGTGATTAGACTTGACTCTACAAGCACCTCTATAACACAATTATTCAAGAGAGCACTCAGCCTGTCAAGGCAGCAGGACAGCCGATGAAAATGTCTGATGTTCCAAATATATCCACAAAGACTTTTTAATCTTGATAGTTAAAATAGACTATTTAGAATAGGATGGCAATAAAATGTTTACATTATTTTTTTTATTATTATTTTAATGTGCATAAAATCGGACTTTTAAATTGAAATGTAATATTTTTTTTGTCAAATGTCGAATTATGTACTTATTGATTATATACTTTCCCAATTCAACAAAGAAAATCACATTTATTGACAGTTAAAACAATGAATCGAAAATAAAAGTTAAACTTGTGAAAGGTTTTTTGGTGCTTGTGTAGTTTATCAAACATATTAAAAAAAACGAAGATATTGAAAAAGAACTATATTGTATGTACCCATCTATATATATAAAAGGCAAAATGTGTGTGACCATTTCGTGTATGTCTTCAAAAGGCTTTTCTCACACACGCTCCCGGGGTCATTACTATCGCTTAAAACTGTGTATATAGGTCCTATATAATAATATCTAGGAATTAGGAAACCGCGTAGCGTATGGATTTATTTACGTCGATTTTTACAAAATTATTGCTATTTTGGCTTCTCGCGTGTTGATTGGGCTTTTTAGTATAAATAAAGTGAAACTAAACTCAAACGACGTCTTCTCGGCATTGCGCTGGGAAAAACGTCCAGAAGCAATCAGCTTTGATCAGACAGTTCTGGACAATTCGGAGCTGCTTCCCCCCTTCCCAACATCTGTTGAGGGAAGAAACAGTTAAATTTTGGTAAACAAACCCAAACGCTGCGTGACTTCTATTTGACCTTCTTAATTAGGTCAAATGGAAGCAGCAAAGTTAACTTTTATTACGCACGCCTGTTTTTATAGTTATAGTTAGATAAATAAATTCAAACACGTCTATGCTGTATGTCACGGTGGCCGAATGGTATCATCGCACGGTTTTTTTTTTTCACACATTAATTTCCAACTCAAGGGTACGGGTTCGATTCTCATACTCACCTACCAAAACATTTTTTTTATTATTATTTAACCCCCCCCCCCGGAGTTTTGATTTAACTCAAGACACCGGGCATCGCCGGGTACCCCCCGCTAGTATATATATAAAAGGCAAAATGTGTGTGACCATTTTGTGTATGTCTCGCAAAGGCTTCTTTCACACACGCTCCTGGGTTCGTTACGATCGCTTACAACTGTTTATATAGGTCCTATATAATAATATCTAGGATTTAGGAAAGTGCGTAGCGTATAGATTTATTAACATCGACTTTTACAAAATTATTGCTATTTTGGCTTCTCGCGTGTTGATTGGGCTTTTTCGTATAAAAAGCGAAACTAATTCAAACTTAGCAACGAACAACGTTCTCGGCATCGCGCCGGGAAATGTCCAGAAGCAATCAGCTTTGATCAATGTGGGGACAAAGTCCTCTTATATCAGACAGTTGCTAATCAGTCTGGAAAATGGGGAGCTGGTTTCCCCCTCCCCAAATATGTTGGGGAAAAAAACAGTCAAACCCAAGTTAACTGTTCTATTTGACCTCAATAATTAGGTCAAATAGAAGCAGCAGAGTTAACTTTTATTGCTACCACCTGTCAATAGTTAAATAAATAAATAAATTCAAACGTCTTCCTTTGCATGTCGTGGTGGCCCAGTGGTTAGTGTTGTTGCACTTTTTTTTTTTTTTAACACTTTAATTTCCAACTTTGCCTCAAGGGTTCGATCCTAATACTCACCTACCAAAACTTTTTTTATTATTTTAATCCCCCCCCCCGAGAGTTGGGACTTACCCAAAACCAAACACACCTCAAAACACCCGGGCATCGCCGGGTCCCCCCCCCTCGCTAGTTATGGAATAAAGTTCTCATAAAAAAATCACTTAATTTGATCAAGTAGTTTTTTTTTACAGAGGAAAATCAAATATAAATGAAATTGCTCGTATGCCGCCATCTTATCTATATCACACACGAGGAGGGGATGCCTTTAGCAAAAAGGGAATTAACAAAGGACAAAATAAAAAAGGGATTGAAAAAGGACAGAGAAACTCTGTAAAATAAGTGAAAATAAAAAAAATATCAAGGTAGTTTTCTGCTCATGTTTAAAAAAAAACATCTCGTCAAATTTTGACAAACTTTAAGCTGTGATTTCCTCTGTCTGTTCCTTTTTTAATGTCTTCAGTAAACTACACAAGCAGTAAGCACTGATTTTTTTTAAATTTTTTTTTTAAAGAAAACAAACTATTTTATTTAAATAAAAACTTACTGTAGGGAGCATTTTCCTTCGTTGTTTTATCGCCCACAAATGTTTTTGCTGGATAAAGAGAAACACAAAAGAAAAATAAATTATTTAACATTTCTGGATGACAGAAATGAACATTTTCAAGTGTCAAGAAGCAGAGTTGTGAAGTTGGAAAGTATAAAGTCTAACTGACCGCTAGGATTCCAAAATATCTTTTATCCAATAAAATGAATATTTCATTCAGAATAGTTTACCAATGATAAATGAAATGTAATCAAAGTTAATTCCTTCTTGAAAATTTTTTTACAGATTTATTTTCGTATAGCCACCATTTAAAAACATTTAAAAACATTTTTTTAAAAAAAAACAAGGGAGGTAATTTTTTATTCATCCATTAGACTTACTTCCCTTACATTGAAACAAAATATAAAATTTATGAAAAAAAAAAAAGTAAAACGGCAGTTTCAACATATAAAACGCAAAACAAATTGCAAGTATATTTAGGAATTTTTAAGATGAGGATTGATGATTTGGATTACTATTCTCGTCTTGGATTTTATTTGTGCAAACTTGCAGTCGATGTAACCTCCGACCTTTTTCAGATGCACCTCGTTGAATTCAAAACTTTCTGTCAACCACAGAAATTTGTAAGGAATTTCGTTTGCAAGGATGCATGACAATGGATAAAGTGCTAAGTGATGATCAATTCTAAGTGACAGTTTTCTGAATGTTGAAAGTTCAATCCTCAGTGTGGGCGATACTAAGAATAGTATTATGAATTAATTAAGGCTTCTACTTGGTCATTGCTAATTTTTTTGGAATCCTAAGAGTCAAAGTTAAGCTTTATACTTTTGATTTCACAAACCTGGTGATAAGGGATGTGAATATCGGATAAACAGATGAAAAAAAAAATGAAAACTTACACGTGTGATTTCATTTTCTGGGTCCAGATAAGCAGAGAATTCCAGATTTTGAACGGCATATTCATGGCCTGTTCAGAAAAAAACAAAAACATGTATCATTGTACGAGATGTCTAATTTTATTTCAGATTATACAAGTTGTGATGATGGAATGGTTACTGTGTTAAACAAAATCAAATTTGAAAATGGTTGGAAGTTTATGGACTTGTGGACATGTTCTAAATTGCATCATGGATTCATCTCTTTCTGGCTCTCTCTCTCATATATATATATATATATATATATATATATATTTAGTAGAAATGGTAATTAATAAAAACCTGAAGAAAGTGCTCAATACTGTTGTAGAGCAAATATGCATTTTATTTATTATTATTTTATATTATTTTTTTGGCCAAAAAACGGTTGTGTAGCCGAAACAATAATGTAACTTAACAGAAAAATACGGTAATAAAAAATAAAACGCATTTATATATATATATATATATATATATATATATATATATATATATATATGTGTGTGTGTGTGTGCGTGTGTGTGTGTGGCATCCGTCAGTCGAAACGACTATGGATCAGCGCCGTATTAAGATGTTGCCTGTATGCATTTTTTGTGTGACTGTAGAGACCAATTCTTGATTTGCATAGTCTGCCACAGCCTTGACATACGAAGGTTGTTATGCAATTTGCCGCTTCGTCCAGCTGTTCCGCCTGTACACTCGCTCTTCTCCTAGCTCTCTTTGCAGCGTTTTCAACATGGAGGGTCCTCTCGCTGATGATAATCCCCTGATGTATCATTTTCCTCCAGGCAGTTCTGTCAGCTGCAGAGGCTTCCCATGTATTCCTGTCCACCGAGAGAGCCTTCATGTCATGCTTGCAGACATCCCTGTAGCGAAGATGGGGTCGCCCCCTCTTTCTTGAGCCTGAGGCAAGCTCGCCATAGAGAAGGTCTTTAGGGATGCGCCCATCATCCATCCTGCGCACATGGCTCAGCCAGCGAAGACGTCGCTCACGCAGTAAGGAGTAAATGGATGGGATGCCCGCTCTCTGCAGAACATCAGTATTACTCACTCTGTCCTGCCATGTGATACCAAGTATCCTACGTATACACCTCATATGGAAGACCTGGAGTTTCCTCTCTTGTGTTGAGTATGTAGTCTCCCACTGATCGGATGCCCACCAAAACTCCTCAGCATCATAAGATCCTTTCATGATGGCATGAGGAGCACTGTGCAATTTAACGGTGGCATGTCTGCTGAGTTCGGGGTGAGGAGTGGTGTCAAACAGGGTTGTGTGTTGGCCCCAACACTCTTCGGCATCTTCTTCTCCCTACTCCTGAAGCATGCTTTAAAGAACACAACGGATGGTATCTGCTTGCACTCCAGGTCAGATGGTGGTCTCTTCAACATCGCCAGACTCCGCTCCGGGACAAAGACCAGGACAGTTCAGATAAGAGACATGCTGTTTGCCGATGATGCAGCTATAGCATCGCATCAGGAAGATGGTCTTCAAAGACTGATGGACAGGTTTGCTAATGCTTGCAGCCTGTTCGGTCTCACCATCAGCCAGAAGAAAACCCAAGTCATGGGACAAGCAACCGCCTCCTCACCCAGCATCACAATCCAAGGCACACCACTAGAGGTCGTACGCCAGTTTCAATATCTAGGCTCCACTGCTTCAGACACCCTCTCATTGGACGTAGAGCTAAACAAAAGGATTGGAAAGGCATCTACAACCCTCTCTAAACTAACTAAAAGAGTATGGGAAAACAGGCACCTTATCACCTCCACCAAGATGACCGTCTACAGAGCGTGCATCCTATATATATATATATATATATATATATATATATAAAAGGCACTATATTTGTCTGTTTCCATATTTTCAAACTATTTCTTCTGAAACTAAAAGCCACAGAGTGGTGTTAGGGATCTCAAATAGTTGCTTTTTTTTATAACCATTCTTCTATGAGTCTTTAGCCAATTAAAATAGGCTTTTTTTATAACCATTCTTTAGCCAGTTGAAATAGTTTTCAAGGGATTAAAAATGGGTCAAAATTGAAAAAAATTGTTATACATTTTTGTACATTCATCTTAGTTTATTTTTAATCAGTTCATATGCGTGTCACGTTGGTACAGTGGTAACGTCACCAGCTTTGAATGCTACAGTTTTGATTCTAGCTGATGGCACCAAAATATTTTTTTTAACTTTTGAAATCACGACTATAATAATATATATGAAATCTCGACAAATAAAAATATCATATTTAAGTGTATTTTACAAGTGGCCAAAGTCAGGAGCCTTACCACTCACCCACTAGTATGTATATATATACACACATATATATATGTGTGTGTGTATATATATATATATATATATATATATATATATAATATGGAGAGAGAGAGGGATGAACAAAGGATAATATTATGATATACAGCATAATCATGTTGACACACCGATTCTCATCAGATCACCAAAGTTAAGCAATGTTGAGCCTAGTTAGTACCAAATGGGTGACAATTTGGGAATTATAGGCACTATATGTGCTCTCCGCTTATCTTGGCATTGGTTTCCAGCCATCCTGTACATACACTTCACTTGCCACTGGTATTTAACGATTTGACTTTGGAAAGGTGTAGTTGGAGATTGCACACCTCCTGCCACAAAAATTTCATGTGCAGGCACCTCTTCATGGGTATCCATAGTCTGTCAACAACTGGAGGAGCCTGTTTATATGTATATATATATATATATATATATATAGAGAGAGAGAGAGAGAGAGACTTGTGGACATGTTCAAAATTGCATTATGAGGTTAATCTCTTTCTCTCTCTCTCTCTCTCTATATATATATATATATATATATATATATATATATATATATATATATATATAAAGTAATGTGATTTATAATTTAAAAATTTTAAAAATTAAAAATCAAAATTTAATTAAATTAAAAATCAGTTTCATAAGAAGGAACAACAACAAAGTCAATTATCTGTACGATCGTTTCGGAAATCCGTGCTTTTTATTTGTGGTATACATGAAGTCACGTAGAACAATTATACATAGCTTTTTTGGTAAGCACGGTCTCCTCATCCGCAAATTTAGGAGGATTTCTATTGAATTGAAAAGACACCAAAAATAAACCTAGCATTAAAAGTAAGGCAGATGAATCTGAAAAATTGAAGTAAAAGGTTTGGATTTAAAATTTATAAGAAAATTAATAAGAAAATTGGTATAGGTTAGAGATAGAAATGAGTAGAAAAAATATATATTTTTTTGAATTTACATAATAAATTTGATTTAAAAATATATAGATATATAATTACCTTTTGGTTTTTCTTTTTTTGAAATCAGGAACTGTATTTAAAGTAGTCATTTAGATGTTTGCTATAGCTTTTTATTTTATTGAATGATGAATTTTAAAAGGGCGACGCTCGTGCAGTAAATTGTTTCCGTTAGCGTATTTTGATTTAAAGACGCTACAGTTAATATCTATAGAGAGAGAGTATTTTTTTTTTTTTTTTTTTTTTTTTGCAAGTTTTTAAGGGGAGATAATTGTCATGGTTTTATTTATTATTTGATTTACGAGTCTAAGGGCAGTAATTGGTTTAACTTAATTTATTAAAAAAAAAAAAAAAAAAAAAAAAAATCTATTTTTACTAATGAGTAATTTTTAATGATTTAAGGTGGTTTATATTTATTAAATTTAAACCAACGTTTATGATTACATGATAGAAGCTCGTGTCTTGAATTTATTAGTTTGGTTGTGCTTTTTATATCTTCATATTTTAAAATTTTTACGGTTTCTTTTGTACATAATGTACAAAATTTATCTCCTGGTTTATATGATTTGCAAGTCTCAATTATTTGCCATTTTAAGTTGAAAGAAATATTGCTATTTTTTAGTTGCCAAATATAGTTGGATAGAGTAGTTTGGTTTGATAGAGAGTTATTTTTAAAAGAATGTTTGTGCGTTGAAATTCTATGTTTTATTGGGCCAGATGTGGAACCAATATATATTACCTCTTGATTATTATGATTATTTTCCGTTAGGTCTATTGTTGGATTATAATGTGGTGGGTTGGTTAATAATTGATCGGTAGATTGATTTAAGTTGGTGTTATTATTTAATCTGGTAGTTGAGTTATGGCTGTTGATAGGTTCTTGTATATTTGGAGTTTTTGATACTGTGCAGCTATAGATAACATTTTTAATTTTACATGAGCCTTGTAGGGGACATTTATTTTTTCTTCTACAGTTACAGTCCGATGTATTTTGTATAGTTGCATTTTGTAGTTTATTAATTTTATTATTATTAGAGCTAATTATTTTCTGATGAAGGTTAGGCATAGTAGAGTAAGAGACTTTAATTGTGTTCTTATTGAAAATCTTATTATATCTATGGGGGGCTTTAAAGTTCTTATCTAATATTTTTAAAAATTCTCTAGCTATGTTTGTTTCTAGGTTTTTGGAATACGGGGGGTTGAACCATAGGATCTCCTTGTGTCTATTCTTACGTTTGCGGGTTTTAGTTTGTTGTTTATTTATATTATTATCTAATATTTGTAGTTTGGTTTTATCTTTTTTTGTCTCCTGGTTATTTTTCTTAACTCGTATACGGGAAGACATTGCCATATTATATGTTATTACGCTCTTAATAGGTTTATTTTTAATGCAGTTTATGTTTCTATCATTTTCATTTATGAATTTAATTTGTGAATTATATCCAGAGTTTTTAAGGGCTTCATTATAGTATTTTTCATTTTTGGTAAATATTGATTTAGTAGAAGACAGTCTAGAAATTCTTAGAGCGATATTGGGAACTATTGATTTTAATATTGATTTAGGGTGGTTTGATTGATTGTGGACATATAGAAGTGATTGGTTAGGTTTATGGTATGGTTCAAAGGTAGAATTTTCAAGATTTAAGGTTATGTCTAAGAAATTAACAATTTTTTTATTAGGGTCGATTTTTATACTAAGTCCATAATTTTTAAATAATTTATGTAGAGCTTTAATTGCATTTTCATAATTTTTATTAGTAGAATTCGTTATGAAAAGTGCATCATCTCTATATAGCCCTCCTTCAAGTTTGAATGTATACCACAAATAAAAAGCACGGATTTCTGAAACGATCGTACAGATAATTGACTTTGTTGTTGTTCCTTCTTATGAAACTGATTTTTAATTTAATTAAATTTTGATTTTTAATTTTTAAAATTTTTAAATTATAAATCACATTACTTAATATTGAATTAGCTCTAGGACATTTAACTATCGAGCTTATTATATATCTAAATTACAACGAGCATTTCCTGTATTTTAATTAAACTAGTAATTTCACTATTACATTAAAATACACTTAGCTCTTTAGACTATTATTCTAATCTCCTTTAAATTATATATATATATATATATATATATATATATATATATATATATATATATATACACGCACACATATATATATGGTAAAATCCTAACCTAATGAGCTGACCATTATGAATTTTGGAATATATCTTTTAAAAATCGAGTGACAAGAGCACATTATTCTTTCTTTCTTTCTTTCATCATCATCATCGGTTGCATTTATAAGTTTTTATTTTGTAATTTATTTTTTCTGAATTGATTATTATAAGCTTTGGAATATTTTCTTAGCAACCCAGTGAGTAACATGGGCCCATTATTTTATTTATTTTTTTTTTTTTTTAATTCAATTTTCACCCCAAACAAGGAACAGTGCCACTTTGAAGTAAGGGGCTACTATCGGTTACATGTTGCAGGGATATTATGAAGGGAGTTGAGCAGCAAGATGTCTGTTTACATTACACTTGAACTCAGTGGAGCATTTTTTTAATAGCACAGCCGGGATGAGATCGGGGTCCACATGCTTTTGAGGTGTCTAAGCTTTTTATGATACCATGCACCTGAGAAGGGGTGATACCAAAATGAATTTGGTATCATTGTTTATGCTTTGCAAATATCTATGTGGACACCTCAAAACGTTTTGGGTATATTGGAAAAAAATAAACTTTAGTTTTGGATACCTATTTAATGATATTTAATGGGCGCTAATGAAGTTGGTGACGATTATGCAAGGGCGATAACTAGTATCGACTAAGCAAAAAATAAGCATTTTTTTATTTGTTGCATGAGATAATTTGGGAAACAATTTCAAGTAAAAAAGAAAACAACCTCATCTACACAAGAGCATAGTAGTCCCAAAAATTGCTGAGGCAGTTTACAGAAAGAAAATAAGTTTAAAATACATCAAATAAAAAAATCATATCTTTTCGAAACTGAAAAGTACATTATTAATTACAATTAATATTATTAATAACAAAAATGAATACCTGAACTATGATCTCCACAAGAACTTGTTAGTTCTGAAACTTGACAAAACAGTTAACGAAAATGAAACAAATCAACGAACAAACTAAAGATGTAAAATAATAATAATAATAATAATAATAATAATAATAATACACACATACTATACCTGAACAATTATAATTAATTACTCAATCCAAAAAGATGGTAAATAATTAAACTTGTTAAGTTCCGTAAATATCAGATTGAGGAAAGTAGCCATCTTTATTTACATTATTGATTAAACAAACATGACTACTTCCTTCATATCCAAAAAATCACAAACTTAAAATGCTTATAATTTTTATTAAATGTTTATTTTTAACGCAAATTTGTAGCTAAAAAAAAATTTGTTTTTGACTAATTTTCCAACATTATGTCCTTTCAAATAATGTAAAATAGTGCATATGAGCGCATGGGAAAATATCAGCAGCAGCAAAGGATGGCTGGCCTACAAAGGGATAAGCAGCAGCAGTAACCGAAAAATGCACATAGGCAAATTAGGAAATGCACGCGAGTTGGCACGACAAGAAAAAGGACAACACATGCTCGGAAGAGAAGCAAAGTGTGCATCGAAGAAAATGGACGTGTAAAGTTAAGGATGAGAATGGGCTGGCTGAGGCCGGCGTGCAGTTGGAAGAAAGAGAAATATTAGACTTTCATTCTGAAATGATGAGGATGAAGAACAAAAGTATTTTTTGGTAATAGTCAACAAAACAAAAAAAAAAGGGAAAAAACTAATAAATATACAACAAATAAATGTTACCAGAGGTAAGATAAGTTACTCTTACCTACATCGATGGGAGTTTTTTGTGTGTGTTTTATCTTCTTTTAAAGTGTTTTATTACTTAAAAATAAATGTAATGTAAAGCCTCTCATATTAGAATGTCAAACAAAATGGTGGTCTCATTAAGGCCATAGCCAATAATTGCTCAAAAATACTGGCAGAAACACATCCAATAAATGTCACTAATTGTGCGAAATTTTAATGTTTAATTTTCGATTTTTATGTGCTAATCGAAACTCCTAAGATAACAATCTAATGTTAACCATTTTTATTTTTGTTCTAACTCAAGGCATGCTACTACTTGGGTTTCAAAGTGAATAAACACTTTAAAATATGTTAAAACGCTAGAAAAACTCCTGGAAAAACATTTCTAAGCCAATGAGTAAAACTTTGAGAAAGTAATTTCTTTACCTGGCCATACAAGAGTATCATCAGGCAATCGGTGAAGAGCTTCTAAAGAAGCAAGCATTACACTGGGAGGACATTCAAATATTCGACCTGAAAATAAATATACATGAATTAATACCTTGAAGTTCTTATATACATATATATATACACTTTATTTTTTTGTTAACGATTTATCTGTTTGGTTACATATGTTTCAGATGTTAGACCATGTTTACGATCTAACAGCCTCGTCAGACCTTACAGAAGTGGTTGTTAGTATTAGGAAGAAGTGTTTTAGAAGAAATATGTGAAAAAAAGGGGGGGGTTGAGGTAGGAGATAATAAGGGGGGAGGGAGACGGGTATTGACAACATTTCAGTTTTGAGGAATTTGTTTGGGTTGGACTTGACATCCAAGTTGAAGTCAGGAGGGAAACAGGCAAGCGGCAGAGAGTTCCACAGACGTACGGTTTTAAGAAAGAAGCTTTGTTCATGGAATCTACGTTTTGATTTAGGCACAGATAAAGAGTGGGGAAAATTATTGACAGTCGTCTCAGCTAGTCGGGTGTTTTTTGTGAAAGATTGGTGAGGGATTGACCAGAGAATGGAGTTCAGACAAGCACTTGCCATGGAAATAACGATAAAACAAAGACAGGCTCGCAATATCTCTTGTCAAGGCAGGATAGGCTTTTTTTTTTAAGCTCCTGCCCAGATATGGCAGCAGTACTCCATCCTTGGACGTACTTGGCTTTTATATAGATAGAGAATTGCATCAGCAGTGAGATATCTTCTGGAGCGGTAGAAGGATCCCACCATTTTTCCAGCGATCTTGGCCACAGACTTGATGTACGTGTTCCATTTCAGATCAGGAGTAAAGGTCAAACCCAGAAGCTTATCAAAACATGGAGGCTCCCCTAGACGAGAGCCATCTATTTCAATTGATGCTAGATGGGGATCAGAGCGTTTATGATGTAATGATAGGAGCTTGGTCTTAGATGCATTAAAGGTAATCAGCCACCACTTCCCCCACTGTACCACGTGCTCAAGATCTGAGGAGAAAGAATCAGAGAGAACATTGTCATTTACGGCCTGTGATGTGTTACCATAGATGGTCATGTCATCAGCATAGATGTCAGCTAATGATTTTAGTATGTGTTTTGGGAGATCATTAATGTAGATCAGGAAGAGAGTTGGGCCCAGGATGGACCCCTGAGGGACTCCAGCATTAATACTGTGGGCCTCTCATTTCTGCCCATCAACCTCTACTCTTATGAGCCTATCAGAGAGAAATGATTTAATGATTGAGAAAATAGCTGGAAATCTTGTGAAGTAGGCCTTTATGCCACACCTTATCGAAGGCCTTTGATATGTCAAGAACAATTGCCCTAGAAATAAAGCCTTTGTCGAGAGATTCGCTAATCCTATGAGATATAATCGTTAGCACATCTGCTATAGATCTAGCAGAACGGAAACCATATTGTGTGTCACTAAGAAGGTTATTTCAGCTGAGGTGGTTGACTACTTCTCTATTTAATATGGATTCCAGCAACTTACTCATGACACACAGGAGACTTATTGGTCTGTACTGAGAGGGAGATGACTTATCACCTATATTCTAAGATACAGGGCATACTGATGAGGTTTTCCAGGGTGTTAGAAAGCACTTCTCCTTAAGGCAACGCTTAAACAGTTTGGTAAGTATGGAGGCAAGTTCTGGTTAGAGCTTTTTTAACACTATAATTGGAATACCGTCAGGACCAGTTGCTTTACTGGAATCAAGGTTCTGGATTAACTTGGTGACCTCATGCACAAATATTTATATGTTACCTAGCGTGTTGTGTGTTATAGGAGGAAATATGGGGAGTTGATGGCCTTCGTCGCATAGGGTAGAATTTGCTACAAAATTCTTGGCAAATAGTTGGCCTTGTCGGATGCTGACGAGATGACCTCAGGTCCATTGATAATGGTTGGGATAGAACGCACACTTCTGTTCAGGATCCTATTTGCCAGAACTGGTGGGAACCAAGCCGCTGCTTAGCTACTTTGGATTTAACAGACTGAGCATATAGCTCTCTTGCATTTTTTATTACTCTTTTACAGTGGTTGTTGGCGGTCCTGACAGCAGCTTTAGTCTCAGTGCATCTATTACGTTAGTCGCTATGGAAAAAGTGATTTCTGTGCGCGATGGCAGCAGCACATTCAGGAGAGAACCATGGCTGGCTGTTAGGTTTTTGTTGGAATTTTTTGGATGGTATGAATTGGTCTATGCCTACAAGTAACCATTCGGTCAGGTCTGATACTATAGAGGACACATCCTTTTTAAACATGGAATGGAGAGGTAGATTAGATATGAGTGTACAGAAGCTATCCCAGTCAGCCATAGAGTATCGGTATATCGGTGGAGAGGTATGTGTGTAAACTTATTATATTTTATTTTTATCTTAACTGATACAACAGAGTGGTCGGAGGATCCCAGAGGAGATAGAACGGAACATGAGCATAGCTCAGGGGAAGCTGAGAGAAAAAGGTCTAGGAGGCTTGCGTACTGACTGGTGAAGTCAATGGCAAAATCATGACAGAACCTCCCCTCATCATCAGTCTTGAGTGCGTCAGCCATTCCACATTATGGACATTGAAGTCACCGCAAATGTGAATGTTAGCCGAGGGATGAGCAGACAGGATGTGGTCAATTTTCTCCGCTATACTCTTAAAGATAGTAACTCTGCTGTTGTGGGGGCGATAGAGGGCAAATATAAATGCGGTGGTGTAAGCAAGTGCAACCCGGAAGCACATATAAGGTAAATTAGGGTCTTCTCTGGAGATATACCTGCCACACGAGAAGCCATCTTTTATGTAGGCACATATTCCATGCCCATGGTGATCTTGCGGGTCAGATTTAGATGTTAAGTTAGAGTATTCTTTAATCATCTAAGGAGGTGGTCGGCCCTATTCCAGTTCCGCTTACAAAAAATATGTCTGGTTTCGTCTCCTGTAATTGGGTTTCAACCTCTGGAAGGTTGGAACGTAGCCCCTGATGTTGGAGAAGGAGACATGGTAGTAGGGGTCTACATTGGAGGATGGAGTTCTAGGTTTATTAGTGTTTTTTTTTGTTTTTTTTTTAGATATTTCATGTTCAGGATTTTGGGATTTGTGGAATAGGTCAACATACTTAGTTAGAGCAGGACAGAGAGGGAAAGTAAGAGAGAAAAGACGGGAAATTTTTTTTTTTTGTAGCACAGGATAAGGTAAAGCCGTAACAATTATCCACTAGTATGGCATCGAGAGGCCCTACCAGAGACTACTGCATGGTCCAGAATCCATTCACCAAATGGCAATACAGCAGCCCCAGTACTTTGCACCTGCTGATAGGACAACCTCCTTAGTGGTTAATCCAAGTTTCGGGTCCCTATCAGGCGGTTAATGTCAGCCCAGATGAAAACGTTTACCTCCAGCATTCTTACTAGTGACATGGCCGCAAGGATAGACATAGAGACAGAAAATTTCCGACATCTCAGACTACTGTTCACAAAGTACTACTGACCTGGGAAGCAGCTTTTTCTTCACCCTTTGTCAGAAACATCACCCATTAGAAATGAGGACTGAGGGACAAAAAAGGAAAAGCAAGAGTTACTGGAGCTGCCGATAACACATCCACTGCATTATCTACTCTCCATATATGTGTTTATATATGTATGTGCCTGTTTCAGCGATGCATTTAACACTGAAAATAAAGTTAAACATAACCACTGCCCAAAGCACCATCTTAGGGGCCTACCTCATATATATGTGAAATTAATGATGCGTCTCCCTAACCTCGCCTTATTAACTGCACCCATGTATTTATTTATTTATTATTTACTATTATTTATTTATCCTAATTTTAATTTATTTACTTGGTATAAATATATACATGTCTGTATATATTTATATATATATATATATATATATATATATATATATATATGCCCAAAGCACCATGTTAGAGACCCACACCGTATATATGTGAAATTAATGATGCGTCTATCTAACCCCGTATTACTAACTACACCCATCTATTGACTTTATTTACTTATTATGACTTATTTATCCTAACTTTAGCTTGTGTACTTAGTATGAAAATATATACATGTCTGTGTGTGTGTGTATATAT
Source organism: Euprymna scolopes (assembly GCF_053919585.1). Classification (NCBI taxonomy): domain Eukaryota; kingdom Metazoa; phylum Mollusca; class Cephalopoda; order Sepiida; family Sepiolidae; genus Euprymna; species Euprymna scolopes. The sequence continues at coordinate 144,640,822 of NC_136493.1, read as the reverse complement.
ATATATATATATATATATATATATATATATATATATATATATATATATATATATGTGTGTGTGTGTGGGTGTATATGTCTGTATGTTTATATTTTTATTAATATCTATATTTATGTAATTGTATATACCTGTGTAGGGGTGGATGCGTATGTGTATGTATGTATGTATATGTACATCTACTTCTTACTGGAGATCTATATTTCCACATATATGTATATAGGTAGGTCTGTGCATGTGTATATATATATATATATATATAGATATATATATATATATATATATATATGTGTGTGTGTGTGTGTGAGTGTATATGTGTCTATATATATATATTTTTGAGTGTATATATGTGTATAAGAGTTGTGTGTATGTGTGTCTGCATATGGATCCATGTATGTCTGCATAGAGATTGTTTATATATATATATGTGTGTGCGTGTGTGTGTGTGTCTGTCTATGGATGTGTAGAAATGTACATATATATATATGTATGCATGCATATTTGTGCGTGCATTAACATATGTATTATAAAAAAAAACACTGTAAACTGAAATGGACAAGTCAATGTATAGCGACTACAAAAATTTTTAATGAATCCTGTACCTGTTAAAAGACATGACATCTACATTAACCCTTTCCCTCTCTCTTCCTCTCTTTCCCTCTAGCTCTCCCTCTCTCTCTCATCTACTTAATATACCTTACTGAACACACAAAAGGCAGTTAAAATTTAAAACCTAAAAATTGAAATTCCCCCCCTCCTCCTTACCCCCCTCACTTTTTCTTTTCTTTATCATCCTCTCCCCCACATCCCCCTCCCTATATCCATATATCTCAACCCACGCCTACCTGAATCTGCTACCCCCCCACACACACAATACAATCTAATATATCTTAACCCTCAAAACTGAAATGTTGTCAATACCCGTCTCTCTCCCCCCCCTTATTATCTCCTACCTCAACCCCCCCTTTTTTTGCTCGAATTTCTTCTAAAACACTTCTTCCTAATACTAACAACCACTTCTGCAAGGTCTGACGAGGCTGTTAGATCGTAAACATGGTCTAACATCTGAAATATATGTAACCAAACAGATAAAATGGTAATAAAAAGATAAAACACATATTTGCTCTGCAATAGTATTGAGCACTCTCTTCAGATTTTTTCTAATTACCAGTCTTACCATATATATATATATATATATATATATATATATATACTAGCTGTCTACCTGACTTTACTCAGACAAAGAAAGCTTTTTGCAAAGTCTGACAAACTAAAAGTTAATTTGTTTCAAAATAAATCACCTCTGTAAAAACTGGTGTAAATTATATCGTTTTTTTTTCTGTAATAGAAATCAATAAAAAAAGGAAAAAAAAAAAAGGAAAAAAAATATCTGAACTTACCACAACCTGATAAGAAGAGATGATCTCCAGAAAAGAGAGAATCTGGGGCACCAAATGGACTGCCATCAAGCAGGTAGGTTAAGTGGCCGACAGTATGGCCTGGTGTGAATAGCACTTTGAAACAGAGATGACCAACTTCTAAGGAATCACCATCTTTCAATGTGCTGTAAAAAAAACAAAAAAAAAAAAACATCAAACAAATTATAATAAATAGTATCACAAAGAACTTCGTTGATTCCCTAACATTTGAAATTCACTACATATAAAGTTATTTTGTGGGATTTCAAAGTCAGACCCATATAGCAATCTGTCTGACTCATTGATACCTAATTCAAACCAGCCTTCTTCCTTTTTCTCCTTCAACCATGTTATTGGCAAGAATATATTTCACATCAGTTTCCTTCTGTAAAATATGTATTTTGAGAAAGAAAACTATTCGAATGGCTTGTTTTCTTTAATCACCGATTCATTTTCAAATATTAAAGGGAGACTTTTAATATATCGCTGGTTAAAAATAAAATAATATTCCTTCATTCTAATGAGCAAAAGGGACATAACAGATTTTTTTTCCCGAAGAGTACCTTCCCTTGGAAGAAGCTAACATTCTTAACAGTTCTTTATCTATTAAAAGATTAAAAGTTTTTAAAGCTATTTACTCCCACTAATTTTATAAATAAGAATTAGAAAAATATTTTTTGCTGTATGCATTGTGTATTCGATGACATAAGTTAATGAAAATAGATACAGAGTTAACATATAAATACAACCGTAGACTTTATTTAAAACAAGAAAGAATATTTATACATTTTTTTTTACTGACAATAGCTTTTAGTGCATACACTCGTGCTGTTGAGCTCTGCCGATCGGGTGTGAACTAAGATTAAATATTTTGTTTAAAGTTGTCACTGAGGTAATTCCTGATTGTAAAGTTTGTTTGTTCAGGATTTGTAATGTTTGGGCTTACCTTAATAAAGCTGGAATGTATGCAAAAGTTCTTTTCATTACAGCATCGGTTTGCATGTGTAAGATACTTGGAGCATGTGGCACAGGTGTCCTAGCTGCAAGCCACTTAGGAAAAGAGAGAGAAAGTTGATATCGCCACCTATCGGCTGAAACATGCAACAAGGGCGATAATCATATATGTCTCACAACTGAAAGTGTTGTGCATTGTGTCTATGTGTTCGCTATCCACAAAACTCAGACTAATGTGTCTCCACACATTATTGCAATATAATTAGTTACAATTTATAATAATTCACCTAAATTTAACTGTAGCAATTTTATTTAAAAAGTAACAATATTTTGGTGAAAAAAAATTATAACACTTTCGTTCACTTAATTTAATGATCAAACACTATTACACCTTGCAGTGATATTTCCTTTCTACCCTCATGTGTCTAACATCTGGCAAAATTTCCATAGTGCTTTTTTGCAAGAACTTCCTATCTTTGGAACACGGTACTATGAAACTGCTTTCATGCTGATTACAACTTGGTCATTTTCAAATCTAATATCAATAAATTCTTATATACTGCTCTAACGTTATCAAATGCAGTTCATACCATTAATCAATGTTATTACTTTCATAGTGTTCCTCATCTTCTGACTGAAAATTATTCCCATCTCTTTAATCCTTTTCCTTGGGAGACACTTGGCTTTGTAAAGTGGTGACTATAATCATTAAAAAAAAAAATATATACATATATACACACACACACACACAGCAAAAACGTCTGCACTCATAATTTTTTCAAAAACTGCAAATTTAAGCTAAATTGAATGTAACTGTTTTAACAAATTATATCTCATTTGATTCGCCTTTTATTCTTCTATAATTTTACCTTTTTATATTTGACTTAACTGAAATATTCTAGTATTCACATCAATTTAAAAAAATAACTTCAAATTGAGGAGGCAAAAAAAAAAGTCCACACAATGGAAAATTGTTATTTAAACTTAACTTTAGAACATTAATGCAACACAAATACAACAGAAATAAAATGAACTAGTTAATAGCATAGCCCTTCTGCAATCTTCTGTTAATTCCTTGAATTAGACTGCAACAATACTCCGAGGAAAGGGCATTCCACTTTTCTTTAATTTTTGTCCAAAGTTCTTCCAAATTTGAAATTTTATCATTGTGTAGCTGTTGCTTGATGTAATGCCATATGTTTTCGATAGAATTGAGGTCTGGAGATTGTGCAGGCCAATCCAAACACAAAATATCATGCTCTTCCAGGAACCTCTTGACATTGCCAGCTGTGTGAATGGAAGCATTATCCTACATGAAGATGAGATTATCATCCAAATTCCAACCGAAGTAGGGTAGAAAATGCTCAGTCAACATATTGATGTACTTGGTCGAATTAATTCGACCTTGACAATGAACTATAGGCCTTGGACTATTGGTACTAATAATGCCCCCTCCCCACCAAAACTGAACCTCCACCACCTTGCAGCATTGAAACTGAGCACCTAGGATTAAATTCTTTGTCTTTCCTCTGATTGACGTACTGCCTACCATCACTATTGAATTTGCTTTCGTCGCTAAAAAGCACTTTTGACCAATATGAAGGGTCATGATCTTCATTGCATCTGATGAAGTCCAGACAGCGCTTACAGAAATCATTGGCTTGTGTCTTACAATATATCCTCGCAAATTAAATTCCTTTAATCTGTTCTTGACAGTAGAAAGAGAGCACTTTTGAACAGGATTGCACTGTTGTTAGATTTAGGGAGCCATTTCAAATCTGTTTCTTAAGCTGCAAATCTTAATTGCATTGTCTTCCCTGTTAGAAGTAACTCTAGTATGACCAGATTTAGGGGCATCATGAACACTGCCGGTGTTTTGGTGCTTTTGCGCAGTCTTTCATACTGTTTTCTCATCACATTTCAATCTGCGGCTAATTTCTCAATTGGATAAACCAGAAAGGTGGAGATTAATGAGCTTCTGGCGATCACTAAGAGAAAGTCGTGGCATATGGACTAAATGGTACAAACCTGGAACAACAACAATTACGATTAAAGATGCTTTGTTGCCTGTTGGTGGATATTTTAAACTGATTTATGGGCGATAATTTAAGCGCATTTGTTGTTGTGGACTTTCTTTTTGCTTCCTTAATTTTAAGTTATTTTTTTAAATTGACGCGAACACTAGAATATGTCAATTAAAAGTCAAATATGAACCGGTAAAATTATAGAGGAATAAAAGGCAAAACAAATGAGGTATAGGTTGTTTAAACAGTTACATTAAATTTAGCTTCAATTTGCGTTTTTTTTTTAAATTACAAGTGCAGACTTTTTTTTGCCAGCATTGTGTGTATGTATATATATATATATATATATAACAATTAGAATGTTTGCTAATAACACAGAAAACTGGGGTTCAATCCTTGGCTGAGTCATATCAAAGGCCCAAAAAAGTCATACTTGATTCCACTTTGCTAAACAGTATCATTAAGTGAGGATCAAGGTTAAGTGGGGCAATCAAATGAAAGGATCGGCACTTACCCCTACATTTCTAGAATGAAAAGAATGTTTTTTCAAGAATCTCTTTTAGTTTTATTATCAGTACTTAAAAGTAGTTGTATTTTTGGTTAAAATTTTATTTTTTAAAGCATGATTCCACCACTTTGGCTACAAGTATTAATCGTTCATTTCCTGTGTAGCTTGTTTATATAGGATGGAATGATAAAATTGTTGCCCTAGAGAAGACAACATGATTCCATTTCCATTTAATGAAAACTGTTTTTTTTTTGTTGCAGACCATCTACTAGTTTGCCAGTTATGTACCCAAGACCAATAGGAATCTTCTATCATGTTTGAAAGTGATACAATGTTCAATGAGCAAGATCAGAGATGTGCCACTGTACAACCCATGCTCTCTACTGATCCAAGTTATGACAACAAGACTATTGCCAGTACTCTCAAAATGCAAATCCGGATAGTTCAAGGCTCGAGGGCACAGCTCAACAAAGTTTCCGGCCACAGTTATGGTTTTTGGTGTGGTTTCAAGTGAAGGCCACATCATGCCACATCACATCTTCAAAGACGACTTTAAAGTCAACACCAAAGTGTACCTAGATGTGCTGAGGAGTGTGGTCATCCCCTGGTGCAATCAGGTAGCCACTGGCAGATCCTGGATGTGGCAGCATGATTCGGCACTGGCCTACAAGTCCAAAGAGACCCAGGTTTGGCTTCAGAAGGAGTGCTATGACTTTGTACCCTTCTCTCACTGGCCCCTTTCCTCCCCTTACCTGTATCCGCTAGACAACTTTATTCAGTCATACCTCGACAACATCACCAACATGACCTCCCACAACACTAAAACCAGCCTGATTGCTACCAGCTGCCGAGTATTCGCTGAGCTCCTGCTGGCATTCGTGGAAAAGGCATGCTCCCAGTTCTGGACCCGTATTGAGGCGGTGATTGAGGCTGAATGCAGCTACATTCAACAGATATCAGCTCTACTACATAAGCAAGTTACCTGAATTGATTTTTTCAGCAAAAGTTTTAAAATAGAGCTGTAGTGCTGGTTTCTTTAGGGCAACAAATTTATCGTTCCAGCCTGTAGTATCAGTACTTAATAGTTGTATTTTTGGCTACTTTTAGTTAAAATCTAATTTTTTAAAGCATGGTTCCGCCACTTTGGCTACAAGTATTAATCATTTTTTTGCTTGTTTATATATAATTCAAAATAGTTTCCTTTTTTTCATAATATTTTTAAATATTTTAGGCTTTTTACTTAAATCTTAGAAAGTATCAAGATTTTCCCGAGCATCACCAGTTTATCCTGCACGCTACTGCCTTAAATAAGCCAAAAGACAAAAGTTGTAAAATTTGTTTTATCTTACTTTGTAACATCAGGAACTCTATCAAGATTGCCGCCATATATTTTGACATCAGGATACATTCTCTTCATCTGTCCGTTGCCGCCACTGTGATCCCTACAAAGAGCAAAAAAAGGTGGATTTACAAGACAAAATAAACAAATTTTTTTATTTCAAAAAGCAGTAAAAAGAAATACAGAATTCTAACAAGTGTTTATAGTTAAAGGGAAAAATAGATAGACAACACCTCCACTCTATAATAAAGACCAACGTGCATTTACAACTGAATATTTATATGTGTGTGCGATATTTGTGTGTTCTCTATAGAAAAAAGGTTTAGATAATCTACATAAAATCTAAAAATTTATTCTCATGTGAAATTTACCAGGGAAAACAATGGAAGTGTTCCAGAATCTCTAAGTGCACCCCTAAGGGGAGCTATGGGCACATCATCACCTTTAAAACTTCAAATATGTCCTATTTTGATGGAATTTATATAATATGTATAAAACGATTGTGGATTGGTTGTTTTTGTTTTATGGCATATCAACCCTTTTCAGGTTATTTAATGCCAACTAGTCATTTTAAAGAAAATTTTTTTAATAGAATATATATATTTTTTTTTTCAAGTCGGTTTCTATTCAACCCATAGTTGGGACCCTAACAGGTACTACCACTCTGGGTCAGAGTAGACCTGGGAGCAATGGCAATTAAAGGGTGGCTCCACACTCCCCAAAGTCCGCAAGCTGGGGCCTCACCATCGGATATAGTTTAAGGTCATCGTGGAAGACAATGGAAGAGGTCCCAAATCTTTTACTCTATAAGTGCCAAATTATGAATTTTGGAACACAGTCACTTGTTGTAAGGGACCAAATGTAAGCTATATTTAGCTTAATTTAGCTTTATGCAAAGCAAGTAAAATGGAAGTAGCCCTTTGTGAAAATTTAGCGACTTGAGATTTTTATGAAATTTTAATGATTATTATATATTCATAAATAAATATTCCTGGAATTTCAGTTTCTTTAAAATACTTTAAATGGTCTTTAAGGAGCATAATATGGGCACAATTTCCGATCTAAAAATTCACATATATCAAATTTTCATCCATGTTCATTCATTATATCTTGATTTTAATCCTAGTAAGAGGAAATTAAAATGTTACAAAGCCATTGTATTTACAGGAATTAATTTTACTCGTACTGGGATGGTTATTTTTTATATAGTATCCGGATATTTATGAGAGCTAGTAGCAATGCAGAAACACCAGAATAGTAAAAGAAAGCTTTCAATTTTCTGAAGTACGACTTTCTAGCCGACCTGTAAATGAAGCTTGTGTAGTCTAGTTTGGAGCGTATTATGGTTTGATATAATTTTGAGTGTCGTCCAACTGCACTTTAAAACTTCTGCTCTTGTAGGAAGTTGCTTATGAATAAGGCATTCTTTCCTTTAGGCCAAGTGCTTTCAGGTCTCTTATTATTCCATGTCTGCATGTGGTCTTATAAGCTTTTTCAAGGTCGAAGAATACTGCTGTGAGATGTTCTTTTATAATGAAAGCTTTATGTATAAATGTTTCTAGTCTGACAAGGTGATCAATTGTCCCTCTTTTCTTTCTCTGTTTAAAGGTTGGTTATTAGATTGTTTGCCTCTAAGTACCACACGTCAGTCTATTGTTGATCATTTGTTCTAGTACTTTACTAGTACAGCTGGTTAAAGCAATCGACTCATTTGGTTTGTTGCGACATTTTATTGATTTGTGTGGCCTGTTGTGTTTTTGGGGGGGGGGGGGTTGAAGATAGCAATAATAGTGGCCTGTTTCCAGAGTGTATATGTTTAATAAATTTTTTTATTATTATTACATTTTCACCCCAAACAAGGCACAGTGCCACTTTGATGTCTTGCAGAGATACTATATAGGGAGTATTTGTTTACATTACACTTTCACTTCTGCATGTCAGTACAGTTGGGGAAGCAGGAATATGGAAGGAAATTCCAAAGTCTAGCAGTTCTAGGGAAGAAACTATAAGACATGTTAAAAATGTTAGAGGGGATGGAAGAGTGCAAGTTATTTTCACTTTAGTGCTAAAATATCCAGGGAGCTTGCTAGGAGAAATGATTCTACATCATCTAAGTTAGTTCTAAGTCCATGGATATTTATAAATGCAAGCCTCAAGGAAGGAGGCGAATCATTGTTAGAGTGTGTCTTGTTTGATAGTTAATTTGGATTGAGCTGTCATTTCATGTTATTTCATAGTTTCAGTTTAGGGTGAGAGGTGCTAGACAAAGCGAATATGCATAGCTACCATCATGCAATATAAGTAGACCATCTGCTGATTCCTCATCCACAGGAATGTGGCCTTGGGAATACCCACTAGAGATGAGTGCAGGGTCCCTTTCCATGCGCGACATGGCACTACAAACATCCTGATATTATATGATTGATGATAGAGCAGCCACCCTAAGTGCTACCAAAGAGTTAGGGCTTCTGTACTGTCAATTGGAAACAGCAGCCAGCAACTGTCAAACCGGTACCCTCAAACCTGTCAGACAAGAGTGGCCCAGTTCAATCATGTTAGCAGACATGGTAAACAAGCACCCCCAAAATGCCCAGGTTTAGGGGAAGGGAATGAGGCAGATGTTGCATTCATTGCCCTAGTCAGGAAACAAGGCTAAGCACTGGGTGTTTCTAATATCCCTGTGATCGCACCTCTGCTTTTGGCTAATATGCAAAGAAGGAATATGGAAACTGGGCGATAGAGCCTATCTACTCTTTAAGCAGTTTAGGTTTGCAAACTGGTGATTTGATAGTCAGCAGCTCTAGGTAGGTTGTCGACCAGGACTGAGGAGGCCTCCCTCCCTCGTTTGGTGCCAAGATGTATGAGGTCAGTGGCACAGGTTTACATATCAGTTTTCCTTCTAGATAGATAACCTGACCATATCTACGGATCCATCAGCACAGAGAGGGTTATTCCCACACTTGGTTTCAAAGCCAGGTATTTCTACACCCCTGCATGGGTAGTTAGGATTAATAGAGTTAGTATCAAAGATAATTAGTATCTGCTTTGAAGTTACACGCCTCAAAATAGGATTAAGATTAGAAGATGTGGATTTTTCACATGTTTTGAGTGGAGGTATGTATGAGTATGGAGTATAGATTTAAGGTTAATATCTACTACGGTTCAGCAAAGATTAAATATTGTTTGTGGATTAATAAATACATTGGAAAAGTATAGTATAAAGAGTTAGGGTATGATTCAAAATGTGCTTTAGATGTTAGTGTTCATGTTTAGATGTTAGTGTTCATGTAAAAACAATCACCAGTAGTTTCACAAATATAAGGGAAAGAAAAATATAAAGTTGTTACTTAATATAGATCACTTTAAATCTAAGTACAAACTACGGCTAATAAGTATCTATTTTATAGATACGCTGTGGAATATAAGTTTTTATAGATAAACTATAAATATAAGTTTTTATAGATAAACTATAAATATAAGTTTTTATAGATAAACTATAAATATAAGTTTTTATAGATAAACTATAAATATAAGTTTTTATAGATACGCTGTGGAATATAAGTTAGGCTAATGCATGCCTTAGCAATAAAAATCTACAGATATTTAGTATTTATCGATTTTTAAACAGTCAGCCTTCTAAAAGTTAAGAACCGGAAGCTAAACCCATATCCCAAGGTATGTGCAAAGTATGTGATTTTATAGTAGCTTGGGGAGGAGTGCAACTGGTTAGTTATCCAGTTGGAACAGGAGAGATGATATAACTTATAAGAATACAGTATTATATTAATACTGTATTCTTATAAGTTATATCATCATTAGGATATAGAGAGTTTTGGGTAGAGTTTTGGAGTATAAGGATTTGGAATAATGTTTATCATGCAAAACAGTTGTCTTGCAGGCAAAGTAACTTTTAACTCTACATTCAGAAAAGAATTTGTGTCAGTTTATTTTAGTATCATACATAAGTAACCATATATGGCCAGTATAGGCCTTATATTTAGACATACACTTAGTTAAGGAATGATAATTTATGATTTTCAAAAAGAGTGAAGAAATATAATTAAGAGCAGAAAAACAAGTTTAGATGAAAAATCAATAACTTTACAATTCTTAGCAAATAAGTAATTAATAGTAAAATACTTTCTTTCCACAAAAATTTCAACTTCACATTGTGTTCAGTTAATTTCTATCTGTTTTCAACCTGTAGTCAGTATTTCGGCTGGGGATCATTTTGTGGGTTTTTGGAAATTTATATTTTAATTTTATTTAATATATCTTAACAGGAAATTAAGAAAGGAGTTAAATCTAAGTACATTCTGAAAATTGGTGAAAAACTGGTTAAAAAAAGAATAAAAATATAAATAAGGTATTAACGTATTATTAAAATACAAAGACATGGTTAAGTATTACAAAGTTTAAACTAGTTAAGAATAATAAATAATGCAGAAGAGATAAATGCAGCATCCTTTGAGTCAAAATACCTGACCATTTTCAATTTCGATGTTTCCCGTTTTCTTGGGTGACGGATTTTTAATTACAGATAATTCAAAACATCGAAGAGTGAGAAAAAGAAAGAATCGGTTACTTTTAGAATACATTCCACAAAGAAAAGATTTCAAACTACAAGTCAAGATGGAATAAAAAGTCGAATACACAAACTGTTTGCGATTTTAAGAACGAGTGAATTTCAAAAAATAAATAGAAAAATATCTTATCTTTTATGCTGGAAAAAAATGTCCGTACATTCTGTGGTGGCTGCTCAAACTGAAAAGTTACGTTCCTCAAATTTTTTTCATTTTTTTTTTACATAGGTATCACCATTATCAAGGCCAAGAGGCCACTTGAAGATAAGGGTTAAAGAGTGGACAGTAGAAATTGGACAATATAGTAATCGTTAGTAACGGAAATTCGGTAAATTTGTTAACTTATATGGAATGACTCATTAAAAACTTGTTTACGTTAGACTTGAAGACAATCATATTCTAGTCAGCTTGAGAGCAGGAAAACGGAAGACAATTCCATAGGCGTGCAGTTCTAAGAAAGAAGCTTTGTTCATGGAATCTACGTTTAGGTTTAGGCACAGATAAAGAGTGCAGGGAAACTGTTGATAGTGTTTTCTGCTAGACGGGTGTTTCTTGCGAACATTTAGTGAGGGGGACCATAGATTGGGGCTCAGTCGAGCACTTGCCATGAAAATAATGATAAAGCAGAGACAAACTCGTAACATCTCTTCTGTGATTAAGAGATTGCAGGGAAGAGAAAAGGACATATCATACGAGGCTACGAAGTCTATTTTGAACTCTGTTAAGGCAGGATAAGTCCTTTCTAGCAGCTCCTGCCCAGATGTTTGAAAGGATTTTACTATGCTTTCTATTAATGGAATAGAGGGGGAAGGTGAAAACGCAGATGCTGGGAGCATCTAGATTTGCAGCTGGTTGATTTAAGGAGGAGTTTTCATAACTATAAATTTTTATAGTTAAAATATTTTTCATATTTATATGTACAACTATATAGTTATTATATAGTTAAAATAGTGTTCATATTTATATGTATAACTATATAGTTATTATATATTTAAAATATTGTTCATATTTATATGTATAAATATATAGTTATTATATAGTTAAAATACTGTTCATATTTATATGTATAAATATATAGTTATTATATAGTTAAAATATTGTTCATAAGAATAGGATAAAATGTTTAGGTACGATTCAAAATGATATTTAGAATTAAGATAAAATAAGATGTACGATCTCTGGATATTTGAGTTGATACGGGGGGGGGGGAATTATGCATCTATTCAGTATAGATTTAAGTAGCGATATAACTATGATTGAAGTACATTTCAGTACACGTATAAGCAAAGTAATTAGATATAAATAGCAATATTTATACTATATACGAAATTGTAGATATTAAGTAAATTACTTAATAAAATTCTTCTGTCCTCTAACGTTTAAAGATAAACCCTTGTTTCATTAAATTCAGAAATGTATTTTGAATAATCATTATTAGTAGCTCTTTTTCTTGTATTAATTTGACAGAAGGAAAGGTTAAAATACAGTATTAATGTATATTAGGGTTCGAAAGATTTGAGAGAGCTCTGGGTTAAGTGTTTTAGAAATTCATAATGTATTTTGTCTGGGCTGATAGTTGTATTATGGTTGTATTGTTTTAATTGTTCAGACAATTATTCTCATCTTGGTAGTTATTAGCACAACGTTTCGGTCGATGAATCCTACGATCTTCGTTGGGTGTAAAATTCATGTGTTTTTCAACTAAATAGAATGATAATCCTTTAATGAAAAAGGATGATGTTATTAGTTTCCAGATTGGTTGAAGATTGCCACGTTGAAGGTAAAATCCAATCTGGAACCTAATATCATCATCCTTACATACATACATACATTAATACAAGGATCACCGTTCTATTTGGATACCAAAATCTAATATCCTTTTTTGTTTCAATCCTTATTTTCTTTCTCTATGTTCTTTAAAAAGATTTAATCATTAATATATTTTCTATGTATGTGCTGAATAGCAAAAATTATATCAAAGCAGATTTAATATTTTGCTAATGACTTTTCCTCTGAGGAGATGAGCCTACATCGAAAATCCATGGATTAAGGAAATTACTATATATGTTGTATTCTTTGTTCAAATAATAAATTTTTGTTTTGAAAATTATATTTTTTCTGAATTAAATTTAAATATAAAAACAATAATAATATATATATATATATATATATATATATATATATATATATATACAGAGAGAGAAAGAGAGAGAGAAAGAGAGAGAAATATTTCCGTGTGCTAAACCGTTTTCATCTTAAATTCTACACAATTAGCATAATAGTGAAATGAAACCAATCATTTAATAAGAAACCATAAAAAATGAGTAATTAATTAATTCGATTTTCAAAGTAATATGCAAATTAGTTAACCTTTATGTAGTCGCTCGCATATCCATGACTGAGTATATAAAAAGGTTAGTTTAATAATTTTAAAATAGAAAAACTAAGCTTTTAATATCAACGTCAGAGAGAGAAAAAAATTCAACTATATATATATATATCTACACACACTATTATATAGTTACCATATGTAGTAAAAATAATTTGGTCGTTGTATGAAAGTATAAATAATCTACAATCATGTTTTTAATTTGTATATCACATTTATAATCATAAACATTTTGCAGACTTGAATAAAATAAAAGTGATGATCTACTTAAGATTTGAATCTGATAAAAATCACAGGAAAATTTTTTTTTTTTTTTTACACAATGGTCACCACTTATCAAGGCCCGGAAGCCACTCAGGGATAAGGGTTATTGCAAGTACATTACGTTAGTGTGGAGATTTGATGAAGTGTTTACTTAAGGGGGCGGCCCATTATGAATTTGTTAATGTTGGACTTGAAGACATCCAAGTTGTAGTCAGGTGGGAAGCAGGCAGACGGAACAGAGTTCCACAGGCATGCAGTTCTAAGAAAGAAGCTTTGTTCATGGAATCCACGTTTTGATTTAGGCACAGATAAAGAGTGGGGGAAATTTTTCACAGTGGATTCGGCTAGACGGGTGTTTTTCGTGAAAGATTGACGAGGGGGGACCAGAGATTGGAGTTCAGACGAGCACCTGCCATGGAAATAACGATAAAACAAGGATAGGCTCGCAACGTCTCTTCTGTGGGAGAGAGGTTGCAGGATAGAGAAAAAGGCATCCCCCACTAAGCCACGATATTATTAATATTCGGTTGGTGACAGTAATGTACAAGATAGAGAAAGACAGTTTGCAATTAGAAAGCTTTGAAACAAAAATAAAAACTAAGTATTGTTTAGAAGACGTGTGTGATGTTAAACGTTCCATTTACAAGGCAAATGCAAACTGTCAGCAATGATGGTAGTGCGTTATTTTTTACACGCGGATCATCCCAAAAGTAAAACTTCCTATATTTTAACTAAAAAAATTGAAGAGCTACAAAGACGGGAGTAGTACTATTAAAACGAGTGACCTATTGTACTCTAGAATTTATTTTTCTACATAGTCACCACCATTCTCAATGCATTTTTGGCAGGAATTCAATGACTCATCTCTGCTTCTGATGCACGTCCATAACAGGAGTTGCTTTCTTAGAATCTCACACCATCAATATCTGATGAAACTTTCAGATCATGAATGCATAAGTTCAGTCATCAAATCAATGCAATCTCTTCTAATCCATTTGGGCAGAATAAAAAAATAGGAGACATTACTTTTGGAACACTCTTTGTATATGTCTGTTATATATTTCTAACATTTTAAGAATCTTTTGTATTATTTGGTTTATTTGGATATAAGTGCAAAGTAATAATCAATTCTAAGTGATTGTCTTTGGGAGGTTGAAGGTTTAATTTTCAGTGTAGACGATACTAAAAATATTTATTTTGTGCCTTTGTTGAGTGGCTTGGAAGAATGTTAGGATGGAGAAAGCCACTTGGTAATGTTAGCCATGTTATGAGAGGGCGTTTTCCTTATAGAAAGTATTATGGCATTCCATTTTCCTTATAAAAATGAATAGAATATAAAAATATTCTATTTTGAACGTTTTGGAATAATCAAGAAAATTCTGTGTTATGACATTCCATAGAACATTAAAATATTCTATCTAGAACAATTTCGGAACAATCTGGAATAATCAAGAAAATTCCATGCAGAAACCTATATAAGGACGCTACACTAGCAGCCACGTTAGTTGTTAATCTCTTAAATTGCTGACTTGCTGTTAAGAACTCCAGTAATGTTTCTAGGATAAAAATCCAGCCAAAAGAAACTCTTTAAAAGCCAACCAGCGCATCATTTGAAGAAACTGGAGTTTTGGTATAAAGATTTCTGTATATTTTCTCACTGACCAAAGGACTATTTTTTTATATTCTTCTTATTAAATTTACTGATACATAAAACATTTGATTTGAAGTCAGTAGCTTTTATCTCCTTTTTACCATCAACGCTATAGATCTTATAATCGCTTTCAAAGCTAGTAGCAGTAGTACTAAGAAAGTGTATTTACTTGTAAATAATATTTTTTTTTATGTTAAAATAAGTATTTCTTTATTTTAACTCTGTTATTTTTTTTGTTTTGTTTTTTTACTCGTTCATATCACTGGACAGACACATAACAGCCGTGTATGTATATATCTGACCGAAATTGAATATCAAATAAGAAAATGTTTACCATTTTCCATAAAAAATACAAACATCTCTACTGAAATATAAATAAACATTATTCAAATGGAACACTTGAATATGAAGAGAGTTACGTTTCTGAATTTTTGAGATGAGAACTGATTGTGTTCGGATTCTTTGGGCTACTATTCTCATCTTGAGTGTCAAGTACTATACTCACTACGCCATGGGTCTGTGGCATAGTGGATTTAGTACTTGGTAAAATTCAGTTGTAAAGTTACACTCTTCTGGAGGTTGAAGGTTCAATCCGCAGATCAGGTGACACTCAAAATACAATTACAAATTAATTAGGAATTCTTCCTGGTCATGGCTGATGGAACGAGAGCATGCTATATCCCCTGGATTAAATAAAGGGTTCTGTTCGAAATTCCATACAGATTCCCAAGTTTGACAAAAAGATTTTCGAGTTTAACAAAATACATCTAAAGGAGGTGAGAGTTTACATCCACTGAATGTTGTGAAAATCACACTCAAGATGAGAACAGTAGTCTGAAGAATCCAAATACATATAAGAAAGTTTGGTAAACTTTTGTCAAAAACAGAATGTGGTATCGTAGAGTTCCACCTTAGTTGGCCACTTCTTGTGAAATACAAGAACAGAAAAGGACGTGTTGCCATGTTTTTGTTCATTTTTGTGAGTAGAAAAGGAAGATTCTGTTGCCACCCGGACTTAAGATTAGTAGTTAAGTTAAGGGAAGTTTTGGGTTTTTTAATTTTTTATTTTATTATTTTTGGGGGAAAAAACTTACCCGAACTTAGCGGTAGAGTTAAGATTTTTGAAGGATGGGGAAAGACATCGAAACTTAAGGATATTGGTAGGATTAAAGTAAGAATGTCTTTTTTAGGATGTGAAGTATTGTTTCCACCTTGAATTAGGATTAGCAATAATTTTTCTTCTTTTCCCTACAAAGCAAAAAAAAAAATATAACAATATTTATCTACCGTAACAAGAAAATACTGGCCTGAAATGTTTTGCCATTTTACGTTAAATTTATTTGCAAAGTATGATCCCTATCGTGTCTTCTGGTAGATCCTTTTTGTCTGATATAGTTCTGTTCTTACCGACCTTGTGTCACATGTTGCTGCTAAGACAAGTAGATAAAGAAGCCTTTTTTGAAAGCAACATTTGAAACATACTAACACAATCAGAGAAGAGTTCGAGTAGAGATGATCATTAGAAGGAAAGAGGTGAAGAGACATTTAATATGAAAAAAGTTAATGATGAATCCTCTCAATCGGCGATGAATTATCCTTGAGTTACTTTTATCCTTGATAAGTAATGTCTCACTAGCAAAGGAATTGTGTGTAAACCTGATTTATGTGAAGAAAGGAAGATGATTTTATTCAAGCAAAAAATATACAATCACAACAAGGCTTTTAGGAAAGAAAAGCAATAATCATAAAGTTCATTCTTTGCTTTAAGCATAAAGCCGGAATCGTTTTGGGGGATTTGGGGGGGGGGGGTCAAAAGACATCCAACTTTGTCAAAAACTGTTGGGTTTATCTTATGCTAGACACTCACCAGAATGCCACATTCATTCTGTGACTTGATCAATTTGTTTTAAAATTATTTTATTTACAAAACAAATTAATCATGGGAAGCAGGACAGTAGTTACAGATATTCAAAAAAAGATTTTAAAAATGTAGGTTGATAAGGGCTCTCTAAACCATCTGCTAAGAATTAAGTCACCCACTGTGTTCTGGGTGCTCCAAAAACAAGTAGGTCAGTCTCTAGATGGGAGTGGAGGCTATGTGGGATGGCAAACATAAAACAGATCGAGGTGGAATATGGTATCCTCCAAGATATAATACAACAGTTATAGGGGGACTAGGAAATTCACAAGTTAATCCCATAAAAAGGACGATAGTAATCCCTATTTACTTGCATCTCAACCAGTTAGACACAAAGTCGTATTTTATTTTAATATGAGAAAAATCCAACACTTCCCCAAAAGACTCAATCTGGATTGAAACAAAAATAAAGATCAACTCAGACTAGAAGAATTTCTCCTTCACTGATTGAGGACAGAAAAAATGAAGTGTAACATTAAAACAGATACTACACTTTGCATTATATATTTGCAATAACTTTGTTGGTGTTCGATTTCATCATATTTAAAAATTTATTTTAAAATAGTCCAGATATCTGTTTCTGTTGTGGTGACACAGCAAAAACAGGATTTTAACCAAAACACAATTTAAACCATCGACTTTTTTCTTACTATAAATATTCATTTTCAACTAGCTATGTTGCTCCATAGTTTATTTACTTGCAGTTTGTTTTGTAAATTTGATTTTGAAAGTATAACATTTTTATTTTTCCTCAATTATACAATTTTTTTAATCCAATAAAAAGGAAGTAAAGTAGGACAAAATCAGAATTTTTTTTTTTCAAAAATATTAGGTTTACTAGAAAGTTCTTACGGAATTTTTAATTTTGATTTCAAATGTATTTTCAAGTAAGTTTTCATTATAATACCTTTACTTTATCATTTTAAAGAGCGTTTCGTTTAAATTACAATCATTTTAAAACAATTGTTTTCTTTTCATTGAATACAAGATGAAAAAAAAGCAATTTTGCACAATTTTCTTCTTTCAATTCAAGCTAGGCTGAAAAGCTACTGAAACAGCTCACGATATCAACAATATGTATTATTTTTCAGAAATATTTTTCTCTTCGAAACAAATTGGACGAATACAGATTTACCTCAGATAAAAATAAAATAAATAAATTTGATCCATTTCTCAAAAGAATTAACTCAAATTACACTTTATTTTTCTTGAAACAAAGCAATAGTCAACAAAATAAAATGGCTATTCAGAATTCAATATCAATTTTGTAGGACAGAAGCTATTGATGACAAAAGTCGAGAATATGACTGACTTAATTTTATATATTAGATTAATTTTCATTTATTTGCAATGTGTCATGTTTCAAATTAAGTCTGTCGCTTTATTTTGGGGTCTTGTTATAATTTTGACATAATTCTTGTCCTTATTTCTTTTCATTCAGTTATTTTAAATCTTGGACCGAAATAAGACATTTAAATTGTCCCTCGGTTAATTATCTAAATTTAAACCATCGCTTAATTATCTAAATTTAAACCATCGCTTAATTATCTAAATCGGTTAATTATTTAAACCATTTACATTTCCAGTTTACAGTACCCGCATACGTTACAAAATCTCTGGTTGTGTGTCACCAAATTTTCTTGAATGAAACAGGATGACGTAAAACAAAGGATTCATTATATAAAGTGTCTGCAATAAGTTTCCAGACTTCTTTGTAACGCATTTAAAATTGTCATAGACTCTTGAAAATTCAGTATATTTTCGCTATACATCTTATAAGATGACTAATTTTTATGATTTCAGGTTCAAATGAACAGCTACAGCAGGAATTGGAATACACCTTACTAAAGTCTGATTGTCACAGCTGGTAAATTTCAGAAATGCAATCTGGGCGTGAGGAAACTTTAGAAGAACGATGTGCAATAACATTATGTCTTAAACTTGGAAAAAAAATGCCACATAAACGTATGGAATGCTTCAGACTGCTTTTGGACCATCTTCTATAAATCGAGCATCAGTTTTTGAGTGGCATAAGAGATTTAAGGAAAGCAAGGAGTCTGTGAGAAGTGATGAGAGGTGTGGGAGGAGTAATGAAATTAGTACACCAGAGTTGATTGGCCAAATAAAGAATTTCACAGATAAGGACCGTCGTGTGTCTATAGAGACAATAAGTGCACAGTTTGCTGTCAGTGTAGGAATATACACATAATTATTCACAAGGAGCTGAAGATGTGAAAAATTTGCACAAAGTTTGTCCCAAGAATGCTCAGAAAAGATCAGAAAGAAAGACGTTGTTATAACAAAGATGGGCATCAAGACAGTTTCTTACCCTCCCTATAGTCCAGATTTTGCTTTCTGTGACTTTTGCTTATATTCTAAGCTCAAGGAAACCCTTAGAGACTGCCGTTATGAGACAATTGAGGAGATGAAAGAGGCTGTGACGAGGATCATTCACAAGAGGACTTCAATTGGGCCTCTTAGAAGTTGTTGGAATGGTACAAGTGCACTGCAGCCGGAGAAGATTACTTCGAAGGGAACTAGAGTTTCATATGTGCACTATCAATAAAAGTGGCCATACAAAAAAAGGTTGGAAACTTATTAAAGGCACCATGTATAAACATATTTTTAATTCAGAACCAGTTTTAAACCAAAAAGGCCTTTTGCTTATGAAAAAACTAAGTTTGTAGAGTAAAAATCGGAAAAGTTTTGGAAAAAGAAATGGAAAAAAAAAAGTTAGGTAATGAAGTCAGACTTTTTCATCTCCAAATAATCAGACAGACCGAATATAAGACTTGAGTCTGAATTGGATATTTTGAAATTCTAGAAGTCGAAATTTTTGGAATCCTAGATCTTATACCTTCCGACTCCATAACCCTTGTGGAAACTGTCAATAAGTTGTTTATGCAAACTTGGAGCAATTGTCAGTGTTTTTGAAAAAGAGTTCCAATAATTTACTGGTTTGTGTAGACTTTTCTAATCGTCAAAATAATATGTGAAACCACTATTAATAATTTCCCCCCACTCTTTGCCTAATCTTAAACCTAGATTTCATGAACAAAGCTTCTTTCTTAAAACTGCACGTAGTTTGCCTGTTATGTGCTACAAAGTGTTGGTAGATGGAGCTGTTAGGGTAAGACAGGTGACATGTATCAATCTATGGAACCCCCCCCCTTCCCTGACTTTTACGAAAAATATTCGTCTAGCTGAAACTAATATCAATAATTTCCCTCACTCTTTATCTGTGCCTAAACCTAAGCATAGATTTCATGAACAAAGCTTCTTTCTTAGAACTACACACCTGTGGAACTCTTTTGTTTCCCTACTTTCCAGCTGACTACAACATGGTCACCTTATAGTCCAACGTAAACAAGTTTTTGATGAGACATTCCCTTAAGTAGTCCAATTTACCAAATTTCCGCTACTAATGATACTATGATATTGTCTCATTGACTACAGTACACTCATTAACCCTTATCCTCGAGTGGCCTCCAGACCTTGATAAGTGGTGACGCCTTTGTAAAAAAAAAAAAAAAAAAGTGAAAGTTGCCACAGACTTATGTCAAATGACAGAAAAGGGCACAGTGCATGACTGTTAAACAGACACAGACAATTTAGAACCAATCAAAGCATTTGGCACATGTTTTCTCAACATCCAAAAATCTTTGCTGATAAGTGCCTGTACAGAGTTTTAGCAAAATTGATAACATAACTTTGGATTACGTTCGATATATCTAAAGGAACCTTTTTGTGCATAGACGTTGCTTTTGTAATGGCACAACATTTTTTTTTTTTTTTTTTTTACATAGGCATCACCACATTATCAAGGCCAAGAGGCCACTCAAGGATAAGGGTTAAAGAGTGTACAGTAGAAATTGGACAATATAGTAATCATTAGTAATGAAAATTTGGTAAATTTGATAACTTATATGGAACGGCTCATCAAGAACTTATTTACGTTAGACTTGAACACAACCATATTGTAGTCAGCCGGAAAGCAGGAAAACGGAAGACAATTCCACAGGCGTGCAATTCTAAGAAAGAAGCTTTGTTCATGGAATCTACGTTTAGGTTTAGGCACAGATAAAGAGTGGGGGGAATTATTGATAGTGTTTACAGCTAGACGAGTGTTTCTTGTGAAAGTTTGGCGAGGGGGGACCATAGATTGCAGCTCAGTCGAGCACTTTCCATGAAAATAACGATACATCAGAGACAAACTCGCAACATCTCTTCTGTGAGATAGAGGTAGCAAGGAGGAGAAAAGGACATCTCCTACGAGGCTACGAAATCTATTTTAAACTCTATCAAGGCAGGACAAGTCCTTTCTAGCAGCTCCTGCCCAGATGTGGCAACAGTATTCCATCCTTGGACGTACCTGGCTCTTATATAGATAGAGAATAGAATCAGCAGTGAGATATTTACCGGATCGATAGAAAGATCCCACCATTTTTCCAGCGGCCTTGGCAACAGATTTGATGTACGTGTTTCATTTAAGATCAGGAGTAATGGTCAAGCCCAGAAGCTTGTCAAAACTTGAGGCCTCCTGAAGACGAGAGCCATTAATTTCAATTGATGCCAGATGTGGATTAGAATGTTGATGATGTAAAGAGAGAAGCTTGGTTTTAGATGCATTAAAAGTAACCAGCCACTCCTTTCCCCATTGTACTACGTGCTCAAGATCAGAGGAGAGAGAATTGGAGAGAACTTGGTCGTTTACTGTCTTAGATGTGCTACCATAAATGGTAGTGTCGTCAGCATAAATGTCTACAAATGATGTAAGGATGTGATTTGGAAGATCATTAATGTAGATCAGGAAAAGAGTTGGGCCCAGGATGGACCCCTGAGGGACACCGGCATTAATACTGTGAGCTTCTGATTTTTGCCCCTCAACTACTACTCTTTGGCACAACATTTGTCATCTATTTCTTCATCTGCATGGTCATTCGTTTATGCTGATCATTATTTACCCTTTCTTTCTTTTTAAAACTCATGTTCACCCCAAACAAGGCATATCGCCACTTGGACACAAGGGGTTACTATTTGGGACCATGCGTAGGAAAGATTAACAAGATGATGGTTTACATTACATTTAAACTTCTGCATATCAGTACAGTCAGGGAAGCAGGTAGCAGGAAGGGAATTCTAAAGTCTAGTTGTTCGAAGGAAGAACTATTAGAGTAGAAAGTTTTATGGCATTTAGAGGCCTCAACAGTGAAGGGGTGTGATTTTGTTGCTGAACAAGTTTGTCACAGATATGTACGTCAAGGGGGCACAAGTGCAACGAGTTCATCAGCACACATTCCATTAAAATATTTGTAAAACAGGCACAGAGATGCAACATTGCAGTGATGGGACGGAAGTTGGAGCTTAGTTGACAAAGTGGGACCTGTTAGATTGAAAACTCTTTTTTAGACGCTATCCATCTACCCTGGCAATTTCCACATAAAATAAAACTAGCAGACATGAATGGACAAAAAAACATTGCATAACATGGACAACTACCAAATACAGACAAAAAAAGACATGGATTAATCTTTGTACAAAATATCAAATCCAACTTGAACATCATGATAAAAGCATTCAACTTTTCTATGAGGACTAGAAAATCATCGTAACCTGAAAAAAAAAAAAAAAAAACTCATCATCTTCCACTTTTGGATTAAGATATGAACACGCATGCATATACATCACAGAACATACTTCACATAGACATGATGACATGCAATTACACAGCCTTTCATTATCACATACTCCATAGAGATGAATTATAGCCTGAGAAAACAAGACTTTTATTATTGCCGCCAATATAACAACTATGCACTTTATTAAGTTGAATCCTACATACACTCAACCCTAACGATACTGACAAGTCATGGTTTGTAATTTCATTAAATAAAATCTAACTTTGCTTGAACTTGTTAAACTCGTATTTTCATCAAGTTTCATTTTTATTACCTCCACAAAGGAGGTTATGTATTCGATCAAATTTGTAACTGTTTGTGTACAGCCTAGCGTCAATGTCGCTTAACCCATCATCACCAAACTGAATCAAAAAAATAACTTTTGAAGAAACTGATTTAATTTTTGAAGATGTTTTATTAGGTTTTTGCGAGTACTAAGACATGACTATGTGTATATATTTAGACCAAAATGGCCGATTGCCAGGGTCTTTAATGAATGTTTTTTTGTTTTTTTTTTACAAGGTAGTCACCACTTATCAAGACCCGGAAGCCACTCGACAATAAGGGTTATTGCGTGTACAGTAATCAATGGGATAGTATCATAGCAATCGTTAGTGTTGGAGATTTGATAAAGTGTCTTACTTAAGGGGGCGGTTCATCAGGAATTTGTTTATGTTGGACTTGAAGACACCCAGGTTGTAGTCAGGTGGGAATGTTTCCTACGCGATGTTACATTACAAGAGAAGTAACTCCTATTGGTACAGAATGTCTAGTAATATAACAATCTAGGTCAAAGGTCACGGAAAAGGTAAAAGTACATTTTTTATAACTCTGGTTCTGCTAATCCTAGAGACTTTACTTGGCTGATATTGGAACCAATGAAGCCCTGCATCTTGTATGACTGACATTTGACTTTGAAAAATCGATCATGTTTAACATTTTGATAGAATTTCTATTTACATTGTTAGATGTTCATAGTATTAACACAATAAGAAAACTAGCAGTTACATGAGGAAAATAGAATTGAATTCTAAAAATGATATTTTAAAAACGAACTTTTTTCAAACTGCCTGTCTATAGAACAATGTCGTAGGGCTGCTTCCCTTCCAACTGACTATAACATGATTGTTTTTAAGTCCAATGTAAACAAAATCTTGTTGGGCCATCCTCTGAAGTAATCAAACTCTGCACAATTTCCACCATAACCAACCATTACACTATTGTCTCACCGTCAATCTAACACCCATTAACCTTTTAGTCTTGGCAAGCAGTGATCTTCAAGTAAAAAAAAAAAAAAAAATTTTCTTTTAAGAAATGAATGAAAAGGTTTTCAACAAAATCTAATTTTGAAATAAAAAAAAATAAAATTAAAAACATTTTCAGAATGTTAAAAGTGTACAGGTCGGTAGAAAATTAGAGTTTAATACTTTTGCTAAAAATTGATGGATATTTTGTTTAGATTTTTTTATTTCTCAGCTGTAAACTATGCTGCACTTTTACCTTTGAAAAATATTTAAAATTTAGATAGAAAAGTGAAAAAAATTATTTTAATTAAGCAATTCTTTCTCCTTTTGTGGTGTTTTAATTAATAATGAATGCGTAATTGTTCATCAGAAAGGGTAAAAACCAATATTAAAATGTGAAAGTCGCCTGGGAATATGAAAAATGAAAGCTCTCGAGGAAAACTGGGATGGATAAATATATCGAGTGCATAAAATTTGTATGCTGGCAACAAAACTGCTTCCTATGAAATTTAAATCTTGGTGCTAAAGAAACCCTCAACTTTAATATTATTTGGATAATACAGATCTAGTTTTATTACTCAATCATAATTGTTAGTTTTTCAAAATGGCCAGAAATATTTCAATGCAAAAAAAAAAAGAAAAAAAAAGCAACTTTGTAATAATTGTTATTGCTGAACTATTTTATCCAGTTTGATATTGCAAAGCAAATGTTAAAAAATATCCCTCCATATTATGTTATTTTTATTTATTTCATTAATGAATATTTATTTTATTAATATCTATTTATTTATTTCACTTATATTTATTTCACTTTTAATTATTTTATTTTTAATTGTTTATACATCTATATATTAATAGATAGCATGTGTGTTATTTTGTGTGTCACGCTTACATCTGAATGACTGTCGTTTAATTGTTATGAACTTCCATTTCTTGTAAAAAATAATTTTACCAAGAATTCTTCATAAGTTTTGGTTTCGATTATAGCTAATGGCACTTAAGTCATTTATTTTTTTATAAATAATTTTACCAAAAATTCTTCATAAGTTTTGGTTTCGGCTATAGCTGAAAGAACTCAAGTTATGTTTATTTTTCATAAATTTTGTTTTGGTTCAAACTGATGCAACCAGGTCATATGGATATATTTTTTCATTTTTGAAATTGAAACTTTATAATATATAAAAATCAATAGAACATTACAATAATATATACGTAAGCTGCAAGAATTAAAATGTATTTACGTGTACTTTACGACCAGGCTATGCCAGGCATCCCTGCTAGCTTAGATAAATATGTTTGCAGTTTTAACAAAAGAGCTACAATAATATCAGAGCATCTCTACTTACACTGAACATCTACAGGATGTCAATATCAATATATTACATATGAAGGAGTCCCCTGTGGAATTTCCACAGGTCCTGCTAGTTTTATACTATTATTATTAGTGGTAATAGTGGTAGTAAAAGTAGTAGTGATGGTGGTAGTAGTGGTAGGGGCTAACATCTGTTGTATATTTGGACAGCTTTTAGAACCGTACTTTCAAAAAGAGAAAAGTTCCTCTGCTCAGTTTATGGAAAGGGGTCGGGTACAATTCAGTTTGCTGTGGCATTTCTAAGCATTGGCTACACAAGAAGTGCAATTAAGTTGTGAGATCATAGCCAGCTTGTGTGCAAGAATTGTAAGACAATGGAAGCTGACAAGAACTTGTAATGTGGAGAAAGTAGATTTGGATGGCAAGGCTATTAAGGTTTCCCAGACGTTTTATTACCCTGGTGATACCTTTGAATAAAGGGAAGAACCTAATGCTGGTGTGATTGCAAGAATTAGGTGTGGATGGAGTAAGTTCTGCTATTACTAACCAGCAGAGCATTACCACTGTCGACTAAGAGCTTGTGCATGAAGTGAGATGATGTATGGAAATGAAACCTGATCAGTAAAGGTTAAGGATATGTGTTGCAATGAGAGAAATGACATGAGAAATACATGATGTGTGTGCAATGGAAATTTTAGAGACATGCTTAGATCTAATGATCCCGTGGCTAGTATATGGAGATGTGTGCAGAACAAAAGACTTTTTTTGTTTGGTCATATTGAAAGAATGGATGAGAGTGCTTAGGTTGATAGGTGTTGAACAGTTGAAGGTCAGTTTTTTGGTGAAGAATAAGAAAAACATTGCAGGATGAATTTTTTTTTTTTTTTTTTTTTACACAGTGATCACCACTTATCAAGGCCCGGAAGCCACTCAGGGATAAGGGTTATTGCAAGTACATTACGTTAGTGAGGAGATTTGCTGAAATGTTTACTTAAGGGGGCGGTTCATTAGGAATTTGTTAACATTGGACTTGAAGACATCCAAGTTGTAGTCTGGAGGGAAGTAGGCAGACGGAACAGAGTTCCACAGGCGTGCAGTTCTAAGAAAGAAGCTTTGTTCATGGAATCTGCATTTTGATTTAGGCACAGATATAGAGTGGGGGAAATTTTTCACAGTGGATTCAGCTAGACGGGTGTTTTTCGTGAAAGATTGGCGAGGGGGGACCAGAGATTGGAGTTCAGACGAGCATCTGCCATGGAAATAACGATAAAACAAGGACAGGCTCGCAACGTCTCTTCTGTGGGAGAGAGGTTGCAGGGTAGAGAAAAGGGCATCCCCCACTAAGCCACGAAGTCTATTTTGTACTCTGTCAAGGCAGGATAGGCTGTTTTTAGCAGCTCCTGCCCAGATATGGCAACAGTATTCCATCCTTGGACGTACTTGGCTTTTATATAGATAGAGAATTGCATCCGTAGTGAGATATCTTCTGGAGCGGTAGAAGGATCCCACCATCTTTCCAGCGACCTTGGCAACAGACTTGATGTACATGTTCCATTTCAGATCAGGAGTAAAGGTCAAACCCAGAAGCTTGTCAAAACACGGGGCCTCACCCAGACGAGAGCCATCCATCACAATTGATGCCAGATGGGGATCAGAGCGTTGATGATGTAAGGATAGGAGTTTGGTTTTGGATGCATTAAAGGTAACCAGCCACATCTTCCCCCACTGAACCACGCGCTCGAGATCAGAGGAGAGAGAATCAGAGAGAACTTTGTCATTTACAGCCTTTGATGTGTTGCCGTAGATGGTCGTGTCATCAGCATAGATGTCAACGAATGATTTAAGTATGTGTTTAGGGAGGTCATTGATGTAGATCAGGAAGAGAGTTGGGCCCAGGATTGACCCCTGAGGGACTCCAGCATTTATATTGCAGGCCTCCGATTTTTGTCCATCTACCACTACTCTTATGAGCCTATCGGAGAGAAATGATTTAATGATTGAGAAAACATTTCCAGTAATACCGTAGCTGGAAATCTTGTGAAGTAGACCCTTATGCCATAACTTGTCGAAGGCCTTTGATATGTCGAGAGCAATTGCCCTAGAAAGTAAGCCTTTGTCAAGAGATTCACTAATCCTGTGGGATATAACCGTCAGCACATCTGCGGTAGATCTTGCAGAGCGGAAACCATATTGTGTGTCACTAAGAAGGTTATTCCTGCTGAGGTGGTTGACTATTTCTCTATTTAATATGGATTCCAGCAACTTACTCATAACACACAGGAGACTTATTGGTCTGTATTGAGAGGGAGATGACTTATCACCTGAATTCTTAAATACAGGGCAAACTGATGAGGTCTTCCAGGGAGTCGGAAAGCACTTCTCCTTAAGGCAGCGCTTAAATAGTTTCGTAAGTATGGGAGCAAGTTCTGGTTGAAGCTATTTTAACACTATAATTGGGATGCCATCAGGGCCAGTTGCTTTACTGGAATCTAGGTTCTTCATTAGTTTGGCGACCTCATGCACGGATATTTGTATGTTACCTAGCTTGTTCTGTGTTATAGGAGGAAATATTGGGAGTTGATGGCCTTCGTCGCATAGGGTAGAATTAGCTGCAAAGTTCTTGGCAAATAGTTTGGCCTTGTCTGACGCTGACGAGATGACCTCTGGTCCATTGATAATGGTTGGGATAGAACGCACACTTCTGTTCAGGATCCTATTTGTTATTTGCCAAAACTGGTGGTATCCAAGCCGCTGATCAGCTACCTTGGATTTAACAGACTGGGCATATAGCTCTCTTGCATTTTTTATTACTCTTTTACAGTGGTTGCTGGCAGACCTAAAAGCAACTTTAGTCTCAGTGCATCTATTACGTTGGTAGCTATGGAAAAAGTGATTTCTGTGCGCGATAGCAGCAGCACATTCTGGGGAGAACCATGGCTGGCTGTTAGGTTTTTGTTGGAATTTTTTAGATGGTATGAATTGGTCTATGCCTGCAATTAACCATTCGGTCAGATCTGATACTATAGAGGACACATCCTTTTTAAACATGGAGTGCAGAGGTAAATCAGATATGAATGTACGGAAGCTATCCCAGTCGGCCATAGAGTATCAGTATACAGTACGGTGGAGGGGTACGTCTGAGGGCTTCTTACATTTCGTTTTTATCTTAACTGATACGACGGAGTGGTCGGAGGATCCTAGAGGAGAATGAACGGAATATGAACATAGCTCAGGGGAAGTTGAGAGAAAAAGGTCTAAGAGGCTTGCATATTGACCGGGTGTATCGGGCACACGGGTGGGTTCGCGAACAATCTGAATGAGATCATAAGCAATGGCAAAATCATGACAAAACCTCCCCTCATCGTCTGTCTTATTTGAATGGGTCAGCCATTCCACGTTATGGATGTTGAAGTCACCACATATGTGGATGTTAGCCGAGGGATGTGAAGACAGTATGTGGTCTATTTTCTCAGATATGCTGTTAAAGATAGTAACTCTGCTGTTGTGGGGCCTATAGAGGGCAAATATAAATGCAGTGGTGTTAGCAAGTGCAACCCTGAAGCACATATAGGGTAAATTAGGATCTTCTCTAGAGATATCCCTGCCACATGGGAAGCCATCCTTAATGTAGGCACATATTCCATGCCCATGGCGATCTTGGGGGTCAGATTTATTTGAGACCGGGATGAATAAAGACCTGACCAGATATAGGTTAGTTTAGAACAGTTTATTTAAGCCAGTCAAACACATGCTGTTATGTAAAGCAAAGATTAAACCGAATATGACTGATGGTGATTATTACAATGTTCAGCTTGTATATCCCTCCCCCCAAGAAATTTTTTAGTGTGGCATCCGAAACAATGAAACAACTTGCATAATTTTTTTTGTCAAAAAATTTTTAAGTCATTCATTAAAACAAATATCTCGTTTGTCAACAAAATTTTTTCCCTGAGAATGTGAAAAAAAAAAAAAAAAAAAAGTGTCTCAGTCACTGACAAACAGCCAAATTAGGACATTGTTTAAGATTAGGGTCAGGGTGAAAGATAACTGTCAAATATTTTTCGTGCCATCAAATTAATTTTTGCTTAATCAATTTACATTTGACATTGTCTTTATTTGTCGTCTGCCAGGATTTTTTTTTTCTCAGCTTCTGATTGGATAAATGCTGTTTGCATAAATCTACTTTGTCAAAAGTCAGTTTTGTTCGGTTCAAATTCCATAGATGTAACTACAAAATAGTTTTAACTACCAAAAATATTAGTGTGTAAGTAACCGCAATAAATCTGATAGGATTTCAACTCATCAGCCGTCTCCATAGATCGTGATATCATCCATTAGATTAATCACGCCTACCGCTCTCTACATATACTCAGCAAAAAAAAAAAAAAAAAAAAAAAAAAAAAAAAACAAGTTTTGAGAACAATTCATTTCATATGTTAAAAGCTAACAGGGAGATGGAAGGGAGAAACAGTCAAACCATAGTGTGAAGATGGAGAACAAAATTCATCTAGTTGAAGCAACATATTCAGCTGATATTTATCTTCATTTGTCATACAAAAACATTGTTATTTTTTTCCTTTTCCCTTTGCAAAACTCAGTTATGTTCTGCAAAGTTAAAAACAATAATTTTCCTCTACAAAACAACCAAACCTGTTGTTGTCATCCTTCCGTCTAGAGTAAACGATGGAGAATCACGACTGAAGGTTGTCATGAGTGGTGGCAATTGTTGCTGTGACTGAGCAGACCTATGCGGGAGCAGCAGATTCTGTTGCACCTCTCTCTGTCATGCTCTGCCTATGCTGCTGCTGATGCTGTCCTTTTGCGCCTGCCTCTTTTCCTCCCACTGTTCATCTCTTCTCTCTTCACTCAGGCAAACAACAAACCAAACACCATGAATAAATATTTGAAGATACAAAGAACATGAAGCATACAAACTTTTTTCCAAAATAACTGGATTCGGCATTAAATAACCCGAAAACGGTTGATATGCCGCAAAACAAACAAGCATATCCATTTGTTCATCATCTTAGGAGAGAGGCGAGGGAATAAATTGCTGTCATGTGTCAACTACACTTGCACGAGAAGTTGTCATCCAGATCATTTGCTGAGATCAAAGAATCGATCCCCATAATGCTATATTAGGATAGTGACAGCACAGTCTTCAATATTTCTTCTACGTCCTTAATATCACGGCTATCAACTCTTTCATAGTTATCGACCTTTATCAGCCTTCTACTTTTTTTTCTTACTAATGGATCATTACGAGAGCTATTCAAGGATAATGGTTTTGTCATTTGGACGATGATTGCCTCCAGAAGTGGACTGGAAATAAAAAGTGGGCTGGGAAGAAGATTATTAAAAGAAATTGATTATCAGAGAGGGTAGCTTAAAAAGTATTTGTTTACATTAGATTTGAAGATAATCATGTTTTAGTCGGTTGGAAAGCAGACTCGTGATATCTTGTTCCATAATGGGATGTTCTAGGAAGGAAACTTTGTTCATAGAAGTTTCATTGATTTGGTTTGATTTTATGGGTTTTTTAAATAACCAGGAACATAATTGCCTTATAAGCAACAAAATCAAAGAATTTTCTTTAGGAATGTTTGGCTTTCACTAAAAAATGTCTTTAATGCATTTAATGCAATTATTAAACAAGAAACAAAAAATCTTGTAACTTTCTCCTGTTGAAACACAAAGATACAAATGTAACACAATGTAACACATTAAATGTAACACAATACAACTTCTCACTCTCTCCGAACTCTTGTTCTTGCTTATCTATCTATATCATATCTATATATCATAGCTATATATCATATCTATATATCTATGTCAAAGTCCATTATAACTTTTGGAAAAGTCCATGAATCTAAATCCCACATAATGTTTGAATTTTTTTTTTTTTTGGCATTTAGAAGGACACAAGTTCGATGCAAGCAAGACAACAGAGTTATCTAACACTACTGAAATGGATTGTTATTATTCCTGTTACATATAACTTTGATCATTTAGAGCTGCTGAAGTTGTTCAATTTGAAATATTTTTTATTTTATTATTGGAATCCTGATATGAGTAATTTGTATATTTATTTATTTATTTGCAGACTTTTTTTTTTTTTTTTACATCGGGATCACCACTTATCAAGGCCTGAAGGCCACTCAGGGATAAGGGTTATTGTGTGTACAGTAATCAATGAGATAGTATTGTAGTAATCATTAATATTGGGGGTTTTGATAGAGTGTCTTACTTAAGGAGGCGGTTTGTCAGGAGTTTGTTTATGTTGGACTTGAAGACGTCCAAGTTGTAGTCAGGTGGGAAACAGGCAAGCGGCAGAGAGTTCCACTGGCGTGCAGTTCTAAGAAAGAAGCTTTGCTCATGGAATCTACGTTTGGATTTAGGCACAGATAAAGAGTGGGGAAAATTATTGACAGTAGTTTCAGCCAGACAGGTGTTTCTCGTGAAAGATTGGCGAGGGGGGCAAGGGATTGGAAATGGCGATAAAACAAAGACAGGCTTGCAACGTCTCTTCTGTGGGAGAGAGGTTGCAGGGAAGAGAAAAGGGCATCCCCCACTAAACCACGAAGTCTATTTTGTACTCTTTCAAGGCAGGATAGGCTGTTTTTAGCAGCTCCTGCCCAGATGTGGCAGCAGTACTCCATCCTTGGACGTACTTGGCTTTTATACAGATAGAGAATTGCATCTGTAGTGAGATATCTTCTGGAGCGGTAGAAGGATCCCACCATTTTCCCAGCGTCCCTGGCAACAGATTTGATGCACGTGTTCCATTTCAGATCAGGAGTAAAAGGTCAAACCCAGAAGCTTATCAAAACATGGAGCCTCCACAAGACGAGAGCCATCCATTTCAATTGATGCCAGATGGGGATCAGAGCGTTGATGATGTAAGATAGAAGCTTGGTTTTGGATGCATTAAAAGTGACCAGCCACCTCTTCCCCCATTGTACCACGTGCTCCAAATCAGAGGAGAGAGAACTTTGTCATTTACGGCCTTTGATGTGTTGCCATAGATGGTCGTGTACTCAGCATAGACTGCAATCCTCATCTCCATAGTTGTTGTTCACAACGTTTCAGCCAATTATTTCTCTGAAGATAGCAGTTTCAATCCTATCCAAAACCGGCCAGAGGAATAGTTGACCAAAACATGGTGAGACGACAACTATGGCAGGCAGTAATTATTAAGGATACAGTTAAGAGACTCAGCATTCCTATCCCCTCAGGGTTAACCACCTAACAAAGGCCAGAGGAATAGTTGGCCGAAACGTTGTGAAACAACAACTATGAAGATGAGGATAACAGTCTGCAAATAAATTTAGAGATACATTTTGTGGAAAAAGGTTTTTGAAGTGTGGAATTCTTTTGAATATTATTTATAATTTGCAAATGGTTTTGTCCGATTTCAAGTTTTATATTTTTGTGTATAATTTTGTCTTTCTTACAAAATTAAAAATATTATTACAGGTGGGAAGCAGTCTTTTTTTTTAAAGTGGGGGTTCATATTGTTAAAATTGAATGGAATTTCGTCACGGCTGTTATGCTTTGCCTGTAAGGGGTAATTAACACTTAGTACGCGTTAACGGTGTTTCATTGAAACAGCAATTGTCTTGCGTGCAGACCATCACTTAAGAGCGATAATGTCTATACTGTTCTAAAAGGACACATATTGAACGCTGTCAGCCAACTGTTGCCAAGAATAGGACATATTTAAATCGGACCTATGCTTCTCCTGCTCCTATTTACAATGCCTCCCCACGGGACAGAGTTAGACACCAGGGTCGTTTTTTAATATGGAGAAAATGAACAAAAATAAAAAATTGTCTCAGTCGTGAAGGATTTCTCATCCACTGATAGAGAACAAGAAATTGAAGTGCAACATCTGAAGAACAGATACTACACTTTGATCTTGAATATTCAAAGTTTGATAAAAATAATATTACGGAGGATGTTTAATATTAGAAACTAAATCCGACCGAACACCGATAACTGATTTTGAGTCCGTTGTTTGCTGACGAGCCTATTATATACAATTTTATCTTGTCCCGAAAAGCCTAAACATGCCAAATATTCCAGTAAAAGAAACACTAGAAGGCATTATTTACATGTATTTAAAAAAGTTAAACAGTCGAGTCGGAAGAAAAGGATCAGCTGCATTTGTTTAAAAAATGATCTGCACTTGAAACGCAGTGCGTATTTGTTGCGTAAGAAAACAGGAAGATGCCACTTAACAAATGGACGTTTCAGATGAAGCAGGAGAATCATATTTTAAAAAAAAAAAATGTTTTCTCCACAACAAATGACCTTTTCTAACTGTAAACATGCAAGGATGGGCATTCTATTTTGGCTTCAAATCTTTTCAACTTTTAAAAATTAAAATGAATTTCAAAGAAAATATCGTGACTGGTAAAAATCACAATTGCTAAAATAACCATCATGACTGTAATTGGAACAAAAAGACTTTTAAAAAAATAATAAAATCTGATCTCTATGCATCCATGTGGAAACAATTATATTAGATTTAAAAATGGAAGGATGGGTCAATGTGTAAGCAGAACATTTTGAAGACAACTAAAGCATTGTATATTTAAAAAAACAATGCGTTTCATCGTTTATGTGAAGAAAAATAGTGTGTGTGTGTATATATATATTTGTATATATATAATTTCTGTTTGTTTCTCTTACAATCCGTTTTTCCATTGTGTAAAAAAAAGTTTGCCACTGTTGCGAACGTTTTTAACTTCCATGAGTCTTCTTCAGGCGAGTGATGAATTAAAAAATTGCGTTTCATGAATTCATTGAAAAAGTTGTTTAAAATCGTTAAATCGTTCAAACTCAATATGAGGAAGAGGGATACTTAAGTGGATTTAACGATTTTAAACAACTTTTTCAGAATGTTCGAACCTTAACCCACCAAATGGAAAAAAACAGACAGCAAGAGAAACAAACAGAAATTATCCCTACTGCCCATTAAACATGCATAAGAGAAAAAATGCTGCCCGAATATACAAACATATATATATATATAAATATATACAGCCATGGTCAAAATTATAGAGCACCTACAAAAACAGATAATAGTTTAAACGTATGTATTTAAAGGTTAAGAATTGTACAGTGAACAGTTGAGAGCAAATGTAAAATACTTAACAGTAGATTTATTTGCTTTAAAGTCTCTTTCAAGACTAAATACTGAATTCATTCTCTCGTATTCAAAATGATTCATTGTCATACTAAAAGTTGTTTCTTATTTTTCACATAATTTTTGATTCCTGCCAGTGCTATAATAGCATATTTAATTGAAAATGCCTCCAAGAAGCAGCTTTCAGAGATTAAACGAGCACAAATGATTGCTTTATCTGGTGAAGGATATTCTCAGAAATTGCCTGGAAGATGGAATGTTTAAGGAAGGGAGTTCACATCATCTCATCTCCGTCGTCTTTCAGGACACTTCACCACCGAATCTACACAACTTCTCCAGTTCTCTCGATCTCGTATGACAGTTTGCAGGTCCTGAACACTTTTCAATCCTGTAGCAAGTTGTCAATGTAGGTCATTCTTCTTTTCTCTTTTAACACGGTTTGGGTGTCCATCTGTTGGTATCAAGAGAACTAGCTTGCTGGCTTCCTCTTCGCTGTGTCTCATGCAGTGACCAGCTACTCTCATCCTTCTCTGCTGTACTTTCAGTGATACTGGTGGTAGATCACCATAAAGCTGTTGATTTGCTCTGTGGCTCGTCTATAATGTATTGAGAGCCATCCTGAGTATCCGTGTGTAACAGCCATCCAGCCTCTTCTCCAGCGCATTTGTAAGAGTCCATGCCTCAGCACCATAGAGAAGGACTGTTTCTACTGTGGCAACAAGAGTCTTACTTTCAACTTTTCTGAGAGAGTGGATGACCATATCTTTCTCAACTTGTGACATGCACTCTATGCCAATGCTTTTCTTACTTCAAAATATTTTTCAGTGTTCTCTGACCATGCTCCAAGGTACTTAAAGTTTTCAACAACCTTGAGCAAAGTCCCATCAAATACTTTCACAGTAATTGGGTCAATGTGATTGAAAGCTCGTATCTCTGTTTTCTTGGCATTGCAATACAAACCCACCAATCGCACTTCCTCTTCCAGTTGGCTTAAGATTTCTTGAGCTTGACCAATTTCCTCAGTTAGTAATACTAGGTCATCAGCAAAATCGAGATCAGTAATAACAATTGGTTCAACACGTTTGCTCTTTCATCTGTGCAGACAAAAATCAAGCTCCTCTTCTCTTCCATTGAGTGTCTTTCTTCAAACAAAGTCAAGTGCTATGGCAAAGAGGTAAGGTACTAATGTATCACCTTGTAAGACTCCAGCAATGATACTGAAAGATTTTGTTTCTCCGTCTGGTGTTATTTCTATTTCCCTTGTTTTCTCATAGATTTTAATTATTGCTGGGAGTAGATTTGATGGAACATCGTAAGCTTTCAATATTTTCATCATCATGTCTCTGTGCATATGAATCAAATGCCTTCTGGAAATCTATGAAAATATTGGTTTCCTGTTATTACTTTTCACTCCGATCAATCGTCGTAGCGTGAGGATATGAGCAATTGTTGAACATTCAGGTCTGAAACCATTTTGGTTTGGACGAAGATGTGTATCCATTTTTGGTTGTATTCTGTTTAGGATCATTTTGTTGACAAGTTTTGAGACCTCTGATGATAAACTTATGCCTCGATAATTTGGAGTTGAGCTCAGATCTCCTTTCTTCGGAAGTGGTATCATGTCAATCTTGGACTATTGATCAGGTTTCATATTCTCTCTCAGAAGCTTATTTGCAAAAGAAAGAATAATGTCATCCAAATCGCATCTTTTCAGCACTTCTGAAGTAACGTTCAAACAACAATTAAATTGTACAAGGAAACAAAGTTTTTCAAAAGCAGAAAAGAGTCTACAACCGCCAGGTAAGGCATCTTTGAAAAGAACATCCCTTGCAGATAGGAAGAAAAGTTCTTCAGAGCTTGCTACTGAATTTAGGGAGGATGCAAACAAAAACATATCAGCTCGAACAGTGAGAAGAAGGTTATTAGAAGCGGGATTAAAAGGATGCAAAGCAAAGAAGAAGCCATACTTGTCTCAGGCTAACAAGAAAAAAATTACTGGAATTTGCAAAAAAATTAAAATTGGACACCTGATGATTGGGTTAAAATTGTTTGGTCTTACGAAACAGCTTCTATTTCCTACACTTTGAAAGAAACAATTGAAATTTTTATGTGATTACACATCCATAACATTTATTCAAAAATTGTAGCATATTCTCATTTTTTTTTTCATCAGATTTTTGGCACCTCTGGAGTGGTTTATGTTCGCTGTAGAGAAAGAGAGGCATTTCATTCTGGTTGTGCGGTTTTAAATGTCAAATTTGGAGGATGAAGCGTAATAGTTTGGGGTTGCATAGCTTCTCTAGTTACTGGAATGTTGTACATATGTGAGGACAGAATGAACTCCACAATTTATACTAACATGCTGAACCAGATTTACCAAAACTCTTTGACTAAAATATTTAATAACATTCCAAGTGATGTAATCTTCCAACAAGACAATGCCTCATGCCATATGTCAAAAGTTTCAATGGGTTGGTTTGATAAAAAAGGAATTACAGTGATGAAGTGCCCCCCCCCCCTCAATCCCCGGACCTAAATCCCATTAAAACTTTGTGGTCCCATCTAGAGAAAAGAGTGAGAATGCACAAATGTTCATAAAAAAAAAGAATTAAAGGCCAAACTTTATGAAGAATAGCAGAAAATATATCCTCCCACCTCCAACAATTTAGCCAATAATATGCAAAAATGAATAAAAGCTGTTATAAAGGCAAAAGAAGGACATACCAAATATTGATTGCTGTTGAAATAGATTTATTAATGTTTATTTCACTATTTTTAACCTTTAAATGTATAAGTTTGAAATATAATTTCGATTTTTCATTAGTACTCTATAATTTTCACATTAGTACTTTATAATTTTGCAAACTTTTGTCTCATGAGACAATGGCGTTCTGCATCTAGTCTAGTGCACCGCAGTATTTGTTGTGGCTATACAGTCGAAGGTGAAGTTGCCTCACCAGATGCAGACCTGGGAGGGTGATATGGAGACCTAACTTTGTCCAGCTATCAGTCCCCCTCTTGGTGTTGTAGACAAATTCTGACAGAAAGGCAAGCCAATACAGTATAGCATATTATATACTAGCAGGTCTGGCCATTGCCCAATCATAAAATACACTTAAACATATTTGAATTTATGCAGATTTTGTATTTATAATTCTTCTTTATTGATTGTCATATTGTACCCAATATATAGTAGTGATTTCAAAAGTTAAAAAAATATATATATGACTTGGGTGCCATCAGCTAGAATCAAAACCAAAACATTTAGCTCACCTGCAGCTTATCGTACCATATGACTTAAGAATACATGCATATTAAAACTAAAAATGAATGTAATTAAACGTATAAATGCATGTTTGCACATATGCAGAGAACTTATGTAAACCAACTTACATCTGCCAAGTTTCAATTGTGACCCCTTAGCAACTATTTTTACTGGCTAAAAACCAAATCAAAATTGTTACACAAGTCCGAATCCCCTATATATCAAGTTTCAAGTCTGTAGACCAAAAATTGACAGTATTTTGGTAGCGACAATTCTGCACACACACAAAGTGAGTTTATGTGTGTGTTCAGAATTCACACTGAGGGAGATCGAAGGATCAGTCGAAATTCATGTGCTTTTGAAAGAAACATTCTTGTTTTTTTTTTTCAAAAGACTTTTTGTATTCTTACACATCAACACATAGGAAATAAATACAGAAAAGATATAAACATTTATATATTTTTCGTATTGATTTTTTATTCATACATATTCATACATATATATATGATAGAGAGAGAGAGAGAAAAGGGGAGAGGAGAAGGTAGTTTCAATATATACTTATGACAAGTAACTACACAAAAAACGTTTCCGTTTAATTGTCAAGGAAATTAGTACAATGATTTTCCCCGGAAATAATACAAAACTGTTTCTGCATAGCTTACTATGTTTTTATACCATTATTAAGCTCTATTCGTGTATTGAGCACTGTAGAAGTACATACCTCCCTAAAAATACATAACATTATTCTATATGAATAAAACAGTAGATGTGTGTGTATATGTATGAAAATATTTAACCGATAAACTCTGAAACTACTCATCACATAACACTGAAATTAACAGGAAATAGCAATCATACACCAATAGAAATTTAAATATATTTAAACGTAATTTATGACCAGACAAGGATGAATGCCCCCGCCCCGCTAATCTATATATCTATAAAAGTGAGAATGTGTGTATATGTGAGGACACTTCTCAACCTCTATTCTCAACGAATTTTTTATCTAAAGTTTGGAAATTTGGTATATAGAATATTCAGGCATGTGGAAAACTTTTTAATTGGTTTCCATCCAGAAAAAAGGAGCTGCTAAGGGGTAAAAATTGAAAAATTGATACGTGGAGGGGCATTGGATTTTTATCTGTCAACTGTTTCATGATTCATGAATGTACATACGTGAATCGTTCACATGACAGATTACTTATGTTAAGAATGAGTAGGTTTGAAAATACTTTTTAAAGAACATGTCAAGCTGGCCTAATAGTTATTGTAATTGACTCACTGTCTTTAGGTTTTGGTTTCGATTTTAGCTCGAGTATATATTTTTTTACTTACAAGAAATGAACTGTTTAGAAAAAAAATAATACTCGCATGCACATGTCTCAGTTTCTTTCTGTTTTTTTTTTTTTCATTATTTTTTTAAGGAATTTAACGTTACATTTAATACCAACGGTATTTGTGTTTAAAATAAATAAAAATTCTACATTGATTAAAGTATACTATTTATGCATATTTTACGACCGGGCAACGCCAGGTGGCCTGCTAGTCGTATAATACAAGTGATTGTAAATTCATCTGGCACACTTTGCAATTTGAATGAGGACGAATAATAAGGTGATACAAACAAAGAGTAAAACAGAAGGGGGTAAGGCAGAGGAGAAGAAGCGTTGTAAAACGCGAGTTCAAAATCTATCAACAATTTTTTTAAAAATGCCTTTCTTAGTTAAAATTTAAAAGAAAATTGAAAGATCTAAACTTTTGGTAACTGAATATGCGGGTTTAGCAAGAATGAAAGAAAGGGAGAAAGCGAAACACTGAAAAACAAACACATTTCAATAAACAATTAAGAAAAATATTTCAGATAAATATAAAATTCTTAGATGTTCATAATTTTCGTCAGAATAGTTTATTATTCAAAGTTATGTAGATTAAAGAGATAGAGGGTGCTTAACTCTTTATGACCTGGTTGAACTAATTCGTTCAGTCATAAATAAATGAATATAACGGCATAAATAAAGTGGAAATTGATTCAAACACACCTTGTACATATTAGTTCAGTATCTGGTTAGATACCAGATATATCCAGATAGAAACTGCCCATCACTTACATTCAGTAAACTGCCATCTGTCTCAGAGAGTGCAGGATTTCGTTAGTTGTTATAAACACTTGTTTTCAAGCACTATGGATAATAATGGTAAGTTTATGAAATGTAAAAATTCTCAGTCGTAGTTCAACTATTGAACTTCATAATTTTTTCCAGTTTGAAGAATCATAGTATCGTTACCCTTTAAAGTAACTAAAATTAACAATTTTTTTTAATGATCTACATCATAATTCAAGTCATAAAGGGTTAATCATGATTTAAATCTAAAAATATTAGACAAACATGTCATAAATAGTTAAGTTTTAAATAGTTGCAAAAACAAAGTCAATCAACAATTTAAAAAATTGCCTTCATTGATATTTTAAAATAATGTACGTCATCTGTCTTCAGTTTATTTTCATGAAAGTTGTGTTCGAGAGAGGAGGAGAAAGAGAAGAGAGAGAGGGGTAAAGGAGAGTGTTGAAGAGAAGCAGAGACACTTAAGTTTGAGCACTTTTTAAACGAATTCATATTTTATTCATCTTTTAAAAGTTGAACTAAAATTGTATTTAGCTATTAGAATAAACAATTTTCTTTTCAAATGTTTGAAAACCGTAACATTTTAACAACATGCATGTACGAATGAGAGAGAAAAGGGAATTTTTTTCAGCATTTCCTCCTCCTACTCCTTTCCTTTTATCAACCTCCTTGATCTATTATTTTCTTTCTCGACCCTCTTTTTAATACAAAAATTGACAAACGGATGAGTATTTTTGTTTAAAAAAAACAGAAAACGTTTGAGATGGAGTAATTTCAAAATATAAATTTCTTAAGAAAATATTACATTTAAACTGTTCCGCAAAAAAAAAAAAAAAAAAGAATGAATGAAAAATATTTAAAACAAATTCAATTGACTTTAAGCAGACGACATTTGTCTTGCTTGCATTCATTTGAACTAAGAGATCACAAAGATAGACAAAAACTAAATTTCCTATCAAATGATACAAGAACGAAAATCTCTTTTTGCAAATTTGAAATACAAAAATATTTTGTAAAAAAGATAACATTTTTTAAGTTTTTAAATTTAAAACTAATTCATATTTTATCTGTTTTTTTGGAGGTGGGGGAAGGGGCAATATTTCTTATTTTGCAGATTTCAAATTATACATTTAATACATCTATTTTGTTTTCTATTTCTTATGGATTAGTTTCGTTTCAATTATTTCAAGTAATGAATAGAAATTAAATCACCAAGCGATAGTGAGTGCGTGAAGTTCGCTAGTTTTATAAGTGTATATGTTTTAGAATTTTTCAGATGAAGATTGATAATTTTTATAATTTGGATTGTTCTTATCTTTGATGCTATTCTCACACCATTTCAGCTGCTGCAACCGATTTTCTTCAGATTTATTTTTCTTTTTTTAAACTCAGGAATCTTTCTGTCAAACATTTAAACTTTTGAGTAACTTTGAGTAATCTTCTCTTTGTCCGTATATAAACGAGTGTTTTACATGTATTTTTCTCTTTTCGTCTTATGTAAATAAAGCAGGTGGTTCTCTCTGTATCTGTGTTTAAACTAAAACATGCTATATGTTTATTAATTTACCTTTTTGTCAACCATCGATATGACTTCCCGTATGAATTTTATTTGAAACAAACAAGGTATGTTTTTATTTAATTCTTAATTAATTATCAAAGGTTAATAATTAACTAATTAATTGGCCACATATGTCAGGCAATTCAAATAATTAACATGGTTTGAATCGACTAACATACCGGTTCACTTTAGAGATGTGCTTGTGTTCTTGTTTCTATTTGTCTGGTTTCATGCATATTCACTACTCTATATACTAAAGATTTCATTTTGTCCAAAATTTAATTTCACGTTCTGAACTACACACACACACACACACACACACACACCTTATTAATATTTTTTAACTAAAATCTTAATATATTAAAATCCCGGTAATGTTTATATACCAATAAAATCAAAGTCAAAATTAATTGACTCAATTAATTAAGCTTCATGATTATTAGTTTTCATAATCGGTCATGCATATAATATTTTTGGAAAATCAAAACAACAAAATATAAAATGAGAACATCATATGGTGTATTTTCTTATGTGTTACGATTGTCTCATAACTATTTGGACAAATTATTACATCATTTAAAAATATTTCAAAAATAGCTACTCTTCAGACGGCAAAATACATTTGTTATACACATATGAATATATTCATAGTCCCTATTTTAAGGGATCAAGTAGTTGGATTAACCTCTATGCTATTCTTATATTCTACTTTTTTTTTTCGATTGCCTTTGAATTGAGTAATTGTCCGAAAATTGACATACATTTGGTAGGGAAATGTACACAGACAGACAGACACGCGCACACATTTTCACTTTTATAGATATACTAGCATTTCAGCCCGGCGTTGCCCGGGTGTTTGAAGGTGTATATTGAACAAAACAAAAAAAAGGTCATTTTTTTAAATTTGACCCCTATCATGACCCCTTAAAATTTATTGTTTTGGGCTCAAATCAAGTTATTAAGCTAGATCCATGTCCAAGAAACGTATATCTAAAATTTCAAGTGTTTAGACCCAAAATTGGCAGAGGAGTTTAGTAAAGTTCTCAAAGGTCAAATAGTTGAACTTTGACCTCTTAACAGCCAAATATTTGGGCGAAAATGGATTACAAAGATTTTCCCAAATCTCAATACCCTGTAAATCAAATTTCGAGTCTGTAGACTGAAAATTGACAGAGTTATTGCGAAGGAAAATATACACACACACGTTCACTTATATATATATATATATATAATAGATAGATTATTATTCATAATACCATGACAATCTAAAGGAGGTAACTCTTTTGCCAATATTTATCTATTTATCATTTTATCGAAATTCCATGTATTATGACTTTAATATTTTGACTTTAGTATTTACTAGCAGTTCAACCAGCCAAATTTCTGGCCGAAAACGGATTACAAAGATTTTCCCAAATCTCCATACCCTGTATATCAAATTTCAAGTCAGTAGACTGAAAATTCACAAAGTTATTGTGTCGGGAAATGTACACAGACAGACAGACACACACCGACAGACACTTTCACTTAGAGAGAGAGAGAGAGATTTCACTTTTACTTTCATTTTACTTCTGAAATCAAGGGGCTCCTTTACTTGGGGCTAACACTTGATATTTATATGAAATACATAGATATTCAAGTCTTCCATTAAAGTTCTCCTTTATCTCACAAACGTTGAGATTAATTTTCCTTCCCCCAACTGTCAATTTAACTATATATATATATATATATATATATATATATATATATATATATTGTTAAACAGCACAGCATTTTCTTGTTTGACAATTTTCTGTTTTATTTTTTCCAGTTTTCGAATAATCCTTCTTATGTTATATGTAAAATGGTGTAAAAGTGTTCCGTAGTCTGCGAGCGCTTTCGGCGTTTCCGCCATCTTCAGGCTGGTTATATAAAAAGTCGTTTTAAAATTACGTCGAATGATAAGGTCGTGTTTTAAAATTACATCGTGCTATAAGATCGTGTTTGGCTTATGTGGGCTATTTATATACAAATTTATTGGACAGTTTTTTTTTTGTTTTTTTTTTCTACCATGATGTTTCTAAATTGGAAATGCTGGCAGCCATGTTTTTTTAAATGTTGCGCGATAGAGCTAGTATCGGAAAGATGAAGCGTTAGTCTACGGGACAACGTGTTGGTAGTATGACCAATGCAAGAGGAACAGTTAGAGATACACTCTCCTATTGGGCAATTAAATTGATAAATTACATTGTTCTTTTCCAACACTTTGTCCGCTTGCGAAATATTGTTATTAATTACGAGATTAGTCGTTTTCCGTTTTTTATAATAGATAATGAACTTCAACTCTCTACCGCTGCTGGGAGATACGTATCGTCGAATTATGTCTTTTAAGACCCTTTCATCTATGTGATAGTTTTTATGTAACTGGTTACAGTAAAATATATTTATGGGTGACGGATTATTATCCCTTTTCCTACCAGCAACATGACTTAAATTGTTAATAAAAGATTTAATTTCTTTATCAACTAGAAAGTTTGGAAAATGATTATTTATCAGTACCTGTTTTATGTTTCTTAATTCACTGTAGAAGATTGTTTTACTAGACGAAATCATTATACCAAAATACCAAAATTTTACAAACAGACTCTAACGTTAGGAGACTGAAGGTTTTGGAGGCATTGTATATAAAAGTGAGACAACCCAAAATAAACAATATAAATTATGAATCCAGCAAAAATATTTTAAAATGCCTCTGTTAATGTATATATATATATATTAAAACAAAAAAAAAAACAAAAAAAAAAAAACTGTCCAATAAATTTGTATATAAATAGCCCACATAAGCCAAAAACGATCTTATAGCACGATGTAATTTTAAAACACGACCTTATCATTCGACGTAATTTTAAAACGACTTTTTATATAACCAGCCTGAAGATGGCGGAAACGCCGAAAGCGCTCGCAGACTACGGAACACTTTTACACCATTTTACATATAACATAAGAAGGATTATTCGAAAACTGGAAAAAATAAAACAGAAAATTGTCAAACAAGAAAATGCTGTGCTGTTTAACAATATATGCTTAAAGGAGAATATGCTGCCTAAATATACTCAATATATATATATATATATATATATATATATATATATATATATATATATATATATATATATATATATATAAATAAAATATTAATTATATATCTTTCTTGTAATGTC
Organism: Euprymna scolopes; assembly: GCF_053919585.1. NCBI lineage: Eukaryota > Metazoa > Mollusca > Cephalopoda > Sepiida > Sepiolidae > Euprymna > Euprymna scolopes. Next base: position 144,596,246 of record NC_136493.1, on the reverse strand, counting down.
TTGGTCTTACTGAATTCCAGAACAAGAATTCATCTAGTTCAGTGAAGTATCCAGCTCAGTACTAGAGGCAACATCACTTAGAGAAGGTGCACTGATCTGTGTATATAGCAGTGTGTGGTAGCCATACCGAGGTGATCTTATTTGCGCTTCGAATACTATGATTGTTATTCTAAATATTTAGTCAGGATTTACTTGCAAAGTGAAGTATTCTCAGGCCACGTTGTCCTGACAAATCCTTATATAGAAAGACCTTAGACATTCGAGGAGAGTGTCGAGTTGACATTCAAATTCTCTCCTCTGTGTGTGTGCGCGTGCGCGTGATCGCACGCATTTACACATGTTAAATAATAATAATAATAATAATAATAATGATAATAATAAAGGATTTATTTGATCTTGTTTCCCAAACCGTAAGCCTGGGAACCAACTAAAAATGTATTCAGGGTATAAAAAGAAGTTAAATGTGATAATTCCTCTTTCCTGATGCAAACAGCTTTGGTCAGCGAGAGAGAGAGAGAGAGAGAGAGAGAGAGAGAGAGATGTCCTCTCTTTAATTTACTGAACAACTGAATGAGTGGATTGGTAGGGAGGGTATAAAATGTCATCGGATCTCCTGACATTTAACCGCCTGTGACTGTCACGTTGAAGAATACTTCCACTTTCAATTAGTTCGTGGAATCATGTAGAAAATAAGAACAAGCCAGCTTTCGTTATATATATATATATATATATATATATATATATATATATATATATATATATATATATATATATATATTTCTTTGTAAAATTATTGGGAGAGAACCCTAGCAAAGTACTCAATTATCTGGAAAAAAAATTTAAATTAAGAGCATAATATTTATTTATATATGCACTACAGAATAACATTGGTACCGTCGGTTTTGAATCAGACAAAGGGGTACAGTATGTGACCGTTCTTTGTAGACTCTACTCACCCTTCGTTCTGGTCTGTTGTTTTGAAAAATGTTGACTCAGTGTAGTCATAACAATATTTCAATCCTCTGTCCTATTTTTTCCAATTTGTAGTTTATATTAGCATATTTTACAAATATTTGCAGCACAGGTAAGTTGAAAAACTTTGCATTTCAAATCTTTAAATTTAAGTTGAAGTTAAGATAAATGCCAAATGCATAGGAATTCGGTTTTATAAAGGGCTGAGTCGAAACCGACGGTATCAATGTTAGTTTGATCTTCTATAATATGTATGTGCATATATAATATATATATTAAGTTATGTTTTTCAAAAAACACCCGACTAGCTGAAACCACCGTCAATAATTTTCCCCACTCCTTATCTGTGATTAAATCAAAATGTAGATTCCATGAACAAAGCTTCTTTCTTAGAACTGCACGCCTGTGGAACTCTGTTCCGTCTGCCTGCTTCCCACCTGACTACAACTTGGACGTCTTGCCTGTTTCCCTCCCGACTTCAACCTGGATGTCTTCAAGTCCAACACAAACAAATTCCTGATGAACCGCCCCCCTAAGTAATGACACCTTACCAATTCTCCAATACTATTGCTACACTATCCCTTTCATTACTGTACACACAATAACCCTTATCCCTGAGTGGCCATTGGGCCTTGATAAGTGGTGAACTCCATGTAAAATATAAATATATATATATATATATATATATATATATATATATATATATATATATATATACACACACACAATATTATTCTATATTAGAGAATTGAATAGATATAAAGATATAAATGGAGGGTGTGGCAACAATTGCACTAAGTAGTTTTCTCTACAATAATGAATCATCAAATATGTTAATATTAGCAGATATACCTAGTATTGTCCAGGAATAAATGTAGACCCCCTCCCCCTCCACACTAGTACTCATGATCTCAGACTTATATATATATATAAATAAAATAAAATAAATAAAAAAATAAAAAGATAAACTATCAATAAGTAATATATATATATATATATATATATATATATATATATATATATATATATTACTTATTAATAGTTTATCTTTTTATTTTTTTATTTTATTTATCTATTTTTTTTTTCACATATTAGTAAAAATAGTAACCGTATTATTTTACATTTTATTGGGTAAGTGGTATTATCCACTGGAGAGCCATGTATTTAATAGCTGTCCTGTTTTTAAATCTCCGAAACAGCTACATGATAATCTGATGATCCCTGTTTTCTATTTATAAAATTTTAGTTAAGCTTTTTTCTTTTCATCCTTATGTAGTTAAATTCTGTTTTAAAATTGAAGACTATTGCGAAATCAACTAAGACAATTTTAGTTAAGGCCTTTTTTTTCCTTTTTTTTTTTTTTTTTCATTCTTATATAAATGAACTCCCTTTTGTCATTATACACTTTTTTAGAAGTCGGATTATGTAGGTGCTTAGTCTGCGATAGGTTAAAATTAATATTTTTTTTCTTCTGGGAATTTAAACTGCATTCTTTTTATTTTTGCATTTTTTAATTCAAATTTTCTTTAGACCATATATATATATATATATATATATATATATATATATATATAGCAATCCAGGTAAGAGTTGTATCCACAGGGTAAAATTCGGAAAATCTCATTGAATTGCAACCTGGCCAATGAAGGTTGAGTACATGCGTTGCATTGAGAGAAATGATATGAGATTATATGATAAATGCATAATACGAGTCTTAAAAACAAACTTGATGACCTCAGAGAAAGATTAAATCTGGACAGTATAAGGAGATGTGTGTAGAACAGATTTTGTTGGTTTGGTCACATTAAAAAAATGAATGAGTTCCTGGATTAGTAGGTATAAAACAGTCAGGATAGCACAATCAGTTGGCGGTTGAAGGCTAAGGGGGAGAATGGAGAGTGATGAGGAAGAATTTGAGAAAAAGAGGAATAAACAATGATAGATTAGTTTGGAAGTCAATTTTTAAATGTCGTCCAATATATTGCAACAGCATGTAAAACAGTTGGTAAACTAAATTTGAGGCGGCTACTTTCATTTGCATATATGCTTTTTTGTTTTCAAGTTTCAATATCCATTCATGTTAGAAATTGCACTGTTACACTTGCACACGACACCTTTCCTCCCCCCTCCAACTCAATATTCTTTTAAAGGAAGTAGGAGAGACTTTTAGGTAATAATTTGGCGCCATTTGTAACCAATATAAGTGAGTAATGCATTAACCTCGATTGGTTATTACTATCCATTTTTTATAAACTGCCTTCAAATGAAAGACAGAACTACTCGACAATTATTTTTACACACTGTGGTTACACTGGTGCATTGTTCTTCAAAGAAAAAACATTTAATGGATTTCTTATATAAGGTACTAGCAAAGTTCCAACCTTAACTTTTGACCTTGACCTTGAAAAATGGTGTGCACCATCCCTAGGTTAGAGACCATCATCATGTCAATAATGGAAATAGCATTCTGAAAAAATAGAGAAATAAAAAAGGAACAAAGCGAGTTAAGTATTCGTCAACGTTTCGTCTTTGTTTCATCCAGAGGAAGTCTTGAAATAAAGACGAAACGTTGATGAACACATAACTCGGTCTGTTCCTTTTCATTTCTCTCTCTCTCTCATATATATATATATATATATATATATATATTATTATACTGTTGGTAGAATTTTTTCAGTAACTCATGATAACAACACAATATGTCATTCCAAAGAGTGCTCAATGCATGAAACATAAAGGGATGGTCTTTATTGAAAGTTTCGTGGATGGTTTTTGGCCTGATGAGGTGATTTTCCCTGGTAGGAGGTCATTGAAACACGTTTGCTAATGTGTAGCCAATAGCTCTCCAACAATCAATATATATATATATATATATATATATATATATATATATATATATATATATTATAAAATGGTATTCTTCTTTGTTTTAGTATTTCCTAGACAGTGCTCAATACATGTGTAGAGCTTAATAGTAAAAAAATAGTTAAAATATACTCTTGGCATTTTATTTTGTATTAAAATTGCTCTAGACAAGAAAAAGTCACTTGATGTAAATAGCTAAAAAGAAGATCACATAAACGTCAAAAACTAGCCAACAACAAGTGTCATATGGATAGATTCCAACCCAGAAAACAGCAATAATAATTTTTAATTATAATTAATAATTTTCAATTATTATAAATAATAATTTTTTAAATAAACTGCAGTGAGGTACATTATTAAGCTGGCAATAACATAGTACAACAATAAATGAAAATTTACTAATCAGAAATAAATGTTTGATTTGTTGGTTTAAATACTATTTCTATATTACTATTAATTACTTCATTACTATAAATTACTATTATTACTTTATTACTATAAATATTAATACTATTTAAATACTTAAATATCCGACAAGATAACTTTATATGCTAGATAACATTATATCTTATACTTCTTTGGACATTTTTTATTTTAATGAATATCATTTCAAATTTTAATAAAATAATTTATGAGACTTCCAAACAATATATATATATATATAAGTTTTAAATTTGACTACACCTGACTACAACCAGGATGTCTTCAAGTCCAACGTAAACAAATTCCTAATGAACCGCCCCCTTAAGTAAACACTTCATTAAATCTCCACACTAACGTACTGTACTTGCAATAACCCTTATCCCTGAGTGGCTTCCGGGCCTTGATAAGTGGTGACCACCGCGTAAAAAAAAAAAAAAATTTACAAAAATTGTCGCTTTTTGTGAAAGAGAAAGAAAAATCTTACCAATGTTTATGTGTTGTAAGCACAGCTGATGGAGTTACATTTGCCTTTTTTAGGGCTTCCTAGAAAACAAAAACAAAAAAATACAATCGTAACAAAAAATGTTTATCAACATATAAACGTGCTTGGTAAGAATTAGAAATCTTTAAACAAATCTATTTTCATTAATGTTTCAGAATGTTATCTTTATTGTATTATTTATTATTTATTTGTTATTGTGTATTGGGTTTTTATATCCGTAATCTTTCAGACAGACTTCTTCAAATGACTTTTGCTGTGGTCAATAACCTTCAGGGGAAACACAAAAATTAAACATCGCTAACCTTATACGATAAGAAGAGGTAGGTCAGTGACCTCTTTGAAATTGTTATATCTATCTGCGTGGCCTTGAAATCGTCTGCTTTGTTTTAAACTATGAAAATTTCCTCGGGTTGGTTAGTACTAGGGATGCACTGATGAGCAAATTGACAGATTATCGATTCATTGGCCTTTGGTAATCAGCTGATTTATCGATTTATCAGAGAAATTTTGTAATAAATGGTAAATAATGTTAATTTTATTATATTTTAAACGAAAACAAGTTAACTATTATTTTTTGCTTGCTGGTGAAAATTTACTAAAGGGATATGCATCGTCTACACTGTATTTTCAAATTATAGGCATGGCGCGCTGCTAACATGTAGTCTTTTGCGATGAATATCAGAAGTCTTGTAGCACTTTGTTTTGATCTTAATTGAGACAACCGAGTGATCAGAAGATCGCAACAGAGATAGAATGGTGGTTGAGCACTGTTCAAGGTAAGTTAGAAAATCTTCAATCTCTGGTACCCCCCTCGCCAATCTTTCACGAAAAACACCCGTCTAGCTGAAACCATTGTCAATAATTTTCACCACTCTTTATCTGTGCCTAAATCAAAACGCAGATTCCATGAGCAAAGCTTTCTTAGAAATGCACGCCTGTGGAACTCTTTTTCGTTTACCTGTTTCCCACCTGACTACAACTTGGATGTCTTCAAGTCCAACATAAACAAATTCCTGATAAACCGCCCCCTTAAGTAAGACACGTTATCAAATCTCCATTACTAACGATTACTACGATATTATCCCATAGACTACTGTACACGCAATAACCCTTATCCCAGAGTGGCTTCCGTGCCTTGATAAGTGGTGACTACATGTAAAAAAATAAAATCAAAAAATCAAAAAGACTTATAAATTGTCAGCATCGAATACATGAGTTGGTTTGTCAATAATTTGTGTTAGATGATAAGCTACGTAGAAATCGTGACAAACCCCATCTTCATCACATGTCTTGATTGAGTGGATTAGCCATTCAACATGGTGAACACTGAAATCTCAGCAGACGTTAATGTTGGCAGAGATGAGCAGAGAGGATATGGTCAATTTTTGTCAGAGATATTTTCAATGATAGTAACACTGTCATTGTGGGGGGGGGGATAGAGAGCAAATATGAACGTGGTGCTGTGAATAAGTGTTATTTAGAAGCACATTTAGGGTTTTGCTTGAAGATGTCCTTGCCACATGGAAAACCATCTCTAATGTAGAGCTCATATTCCATGGTCATCTTGAAGATTAGGTTGACTGGCATGTTAGAATAAGACTAGCCAGCTGCGTTTAAATATGACATTTTAATTCATGCAGATTATATATTTATTATTGAGACAATTCCCTATAGATTATTATATTGTACCTAATACATAGAAGTGAGATCAAAACTAATACATATATATATATATATATGACTTGGGTGCCATCAGCTAGAATCAAAGCCAAAACATACAACTCTCCAGCCTCATTACTTAGTCTGAGTCTGAGTCTGAGTCTGACACACACACACACACACACACACACCTGTCATCCCCTTTTTAAAAGATGAAATAGCTCAATATTTGCCGAGAAGATTCTAGCAAACACGGCCAGACGTAATGTTAAAATATCCAAATATGTTTCTAAAATAATAATTTCAAGATTATGAGAATTTTCTGAAGCATGAAAACAATGTCGTTTTTTTTTTTTTTTTTTTAATATTTTACTTTTTTATATTTCAAGCGGTCCTTCATTCTTGTTCACAAAAAAGTAGCGAAATAAAAATGAAAGACGTTGGGAAAAAACTGGAAAAAATTGTATTTTGGACAGCGTTCATTCCTTGCCACAATGTTCAAAAGAGTTCATGTGAATTATTTTTTTTACCGTTTGTGGAAGAACAATGTTATATTTTTTATTTGTTTTTAAATTTGAAACACATTAACGTTCATTTTAACCAGTAAAAAATATATATGCAATAATTGTGTTATCAAAGAGTAAATCTTTAACAAAGCAAAACTTATCAAGATAAGAAAAGCTCAACACTATCAAGGGGAGCAAAAAGCATCTACATATTAAATGAACGATGAACAAGAAAAGTTATATGTAACTTTATTATAGCATCAGAACAATAAGAAAAAGTCAAGGAGAAATTTAAGAAAAAAACTCTTTAAGCCATGGCATTTCGAAGGTAAATGCGTCTCATCATAAGAGGAGAAGGGACAGAATTATATAAAATGCAAATTTAAAAAAAAAAAATTTTTTATTACATTTTCACCACAAACAAGGCATATTGCCACTTTGTTGTAGGGGGCTACTATCAGGCACATAAGCATCAGGGGTACTGTGTAGGAAGTTGGGCAGCAAGATGTCGGTTCACATTGCACTTGAACTTCTGCATGTCAGTACAGTCAGGGAAGCAGAGGCCCGGAAGGGAATTCCAAAGTCTAGCTGTTCTGGGGAAGAAACTACTGGACTAGAAGGCTCTCTTGTATCTAGGGATCTCTACTGTGAAGGGATGGGATTTAGCTGCCTGTCGGGTTTGTCGGGGGTATTTACGTCGAGGGGGCACAAGTGCTTGCAGTTCGTCAGAGCATTCACCGTTAAAGTACTTGTAGAACAGGCAGAGGGATACAACATTTCGTCGATGGGACAGAGGCTGAAGTTTAGCTGACAGTTCAGGACCTATCAAATTGGCGACTCTCTTTTGAACCTTGTCTAGGAGCGAGAGACTAGTGGCAGATGCACCAGCCCAAATATGACCACAATATTCCATACATGGGCGAATGGTGGCCTTATAGAGGTAATGGATACTTTCAGGCATTAATAGCTTTCTAGCACGGTAGAGAGAACCCACCTTCTTCGCAGCAATCCTGGCAATGTTCTCAATGTAATTGTTCCAACTAATGTTTCCTGCGAACGTTAGGCCGAGGAGTTTAAAAGATGTACTTTCAGATAAAGAGTCTTTGGCCATTGCTATTGGTGGTAGGGAAGGTTTCTTGTAATTATTGAAGGAAACAAGTTTAGTCTTGGCAGCATTGAAGGTGACCATTCATTTTTGTCCCCATTCCACTACAGATCGGAGGTCTTCCTCTAGTGTTTCTGCCATTTCTTTAGATATGTGTTCATTTGTTTTCCTGTCGTGTCTGTTATAGAGCGTGGTATCGTCAGCATACATACCCATATCACAGACAATTTTGTCAGGGAGGTCATTTATGAATATTAGGAATAACAGAGGTCCAAGGCACTCCCGCATTTATATCATTGTTTAGATGTACAGCCGTCAAGGACAATCTGGATTTTTCTCTTATCTAAGAAGGATCTAATTATGTTATGTATTCTTCCAGTGCTGCCGTATGATCTGATTTTCTTGAGAAGACTCTCATGCCATACTCTGTCAAAAGCCTTAGATATATCTAGAGCTACCACTCTACTCTCCTCTGCTTTGTCCAGTGACTGGTATATAACGTTCTAGATTACAGTCACGATGTCTGCTGTGGAACGAGCTTGCCTAAATCCATATTGTTGGTCAGTCAGAAGTTTAGCATCTGTAAGGTGATGGACTAGAGCTTGGTTAATTATGGACTCAAATATTTTGGCGAAAAGTGGGAGGAGGCTAATTGGGCGATAATTTTCTGGGTCAGTTCTTTCGCCAGAATTCTTGAAAACTGGCACTACAGAAGCAGTTTTCCAGCAGGCAGGAAAGCAAGATTCATTAAGGCATTTGTTGTAAAGTTTGGAGAGAACTGGAGAGACTTTGGTGGCGCACTTTTTTAATAGCACAGCTGGGATGAGATCAGGTCCGCATGCTTTTGCAGTGTCAAGCTTTCTTATGATAGCATGCACCTGAGCAGGGGTGATTTTCAGATCATCTAGTGTGGCGTCTGTCTGCAAAGGAAAGTCAGGGAGGGGGTGGTTAGCAGAGTCCAGTGTGGAGTTGGAGGCAAACCGTCTGGCAAGCATGTTAGCCTTCTCAGTTGCTGAGCAAACAACCTCATGATTGTTGGATAGTGGGGGAATAGTTGATTACCCATTATTTATTACACTGTTGTAGATTTTCCAGAAGTCTCGGGTTCCTAATTTCTGTGCTTCGATGCGTTTTTGGGTGGTTTCAGTAAATTCTCTCTTAGCTGTCGCTATTTCTTTCTTACAGTTATTTCTGGCTTCTATGTACTTCTGTCTGTTTGAACTGGACTTATGTCAGTTAAATTTGCGGTACGCATGCTGCCTTTGCGCTATGGCAGCTGCATAAGTTGAAGTGAACCATTGGGGAGAGTGGAGTTTGCTATAGAATTTGCGTGTGGGAACATGTGCTTCAATTGCAGTTTTGAACCATTCAGTGCTCTCATTTGTGCAATGTTCAGCAGGAAGTGAAAAGATATTTTGCCATGGAGCGTCCCTGATAAGGTCTCTGATGGCTTCCCAGTCAGCCTTTTTATAATATCTCATTGTTTTGAGCAGTGGCTCTTCAGTTTTGGCTCTAGAGTTTATGGCGATTTCAACCATTACCACTGCATGATCAGCATTCCCAAGAGGGCTGTGGGCATTCGTTACACAGTCATCGGGAACTGTGGTCAGAAACAGATCTAGAAGTGATGCATGTTGTTCTTGCTGGTCTGGAAAACGGGTTGGAAACATAACCATCTGTGATAGGGAATGAGATATAGAGAAGTTACGTGTTGTGGTACCAGCTACGTCTGTGTGAGTAGAAAATCCAAGCCAGTTGCTGTGCTGGACATTGAAGTCACCAAATACATGCACTTGTGCACTAGTGTCGAGGAAAAGTGCTGTATCTATGCTGTCAGAGACTTTGTTTATTAGGGTACAGTCCTGGGTCGAGGGAGAGCGGTAGAGAAAATAAAAGTAGCTAATGTTGTGTTGCATGTTAAGTCTAAAGCACATAAAGGCTTGATTGTCCGATTCTAGTTTTGTTTCTCTAGTCAAGGGGAGGGTGTTTCGAATATAGACTCCAAGCCCGTGCATATGTCTGTCAGTCCTTACAGCAGAGTGGGAGGTATCCGGGCATGTTAAAGTAGTTAGAGGGGATGGAGGGGTGTAGGTTAGTCTCACTTAGTGCTAAGATATCTGGGGTGTTTGTTAGGAGAAATGTTTTGACATCATTTAAATTAGTTCTAAGCCCATGCGAGCCTCAAGGGAGAAGGCAGGTTGTTTTTGTTTGAGTTTTGGCCTGGTTATATAGAAAAAAAACTGGCTTAATGACATTTAGAAATAGAATGAGAATGAAGGAATATGATAAAATGGTAGAAAGTAATTAAAAGTAGGTACAACATAAAAGGGTAAATCGGAAGAGTAATGTGTAGGTAAAATTTATAAAAATATATAAACCAATATGAAATAATTGGGGTCCTTAAAGAAGAGCCAATAATAAAAGAAAGGAAAAAATAGGGAAGATGGAAGAGAAGGTGGAGAAAGAAGGGGAAGAGATAGAAACAGTAGAGAATACGGAAATACATATATAAATAGATTTTTAAAAATAGATAAAAAATATATAAAGAAAAGAATATATATAAGTAAAATTAAAATAGCCTAAAGAGGTTTTTCTTAAATTTTTCCTTGACTTTTCCTTATTATTCTAATGATATGATAAAGTTATATATAACTTTAATTCCTCATCTTTCATTTAATATTATTAACATCTATATTCCTATTTACTTGCCTCCCCACGAGGGCTGAGTAAGACACAAGGTCGGTTTTTAATGTGGGGGAAAATCTGTTGTATATTGTTTTATATTGGAGGAGATGATATATTAAAACGTGTCATGTATTATCTAGTGGATGTAAGATATTTTTCTTTTAACAGACAGATAATAAACGTATAAATCATATGTATGTTGTTAGCCAGAGGACATAATATTGACGTGTAAACTGAATCATGTTGTATCAGACTTATCACACGGGATATTTTTACAGTTTATATATAAGACGAATAATATATGCTTCATACCTTTTTCTTGAAGAGTTCTTTTAACTTCCTGCTGCTCCGTGACAAAACATGAAGTGATCAGCACCAACCAATTGAGACATCTTGTTCTTATTTGTTTATTCAAACCCCCAAAATAATGTTTACATATATTTTCTATTTTCACATTCTTTTTGCAATTCACACATCAGTCATTTCTTTCGCAATTTAATTGTTTATTCTTCTAATCATAATAACTGATCCAGTCGCTCAAATCAATTAACAAAAATACAATAACAATAATAATAATAATGTTTTGACCATTGCTCCCGCTTGCCACAGTTAACAGATACTACGCTATGATCACAGCCTAAAAGGTCATAACATTACAAATCTACCTCCACAAAAAGGGGCACTCTGGATAAGAACAAAAATAAAAATTGTCTCAGTGATGAAGGATTCCTCCTCAACTGACAGAGGACAGAAAAAGTGAAGTGCAGCATTAGAACAGATACTACACTGTGATCTTGGCCCAATATACCTGTTTATGACGAGTTTCAACTTTTCTTGAATGTTATAGCTAAAATTAGAAGAACATCTATTGAATATTTTTCATTTTAAAAAAGATATTCAGGTTTATTATGATGCTTGCTAAGAAATAACTGGAATGCTATAGCAAAAACATACACATGTCTTGTGTGAGATTTGAACCCAACGATGGCATAAAATACTAGAACTGAAATCAAACGCTTTAACCATATGGCCACCGATTAAAAAATATTTATCGTTTTAACCTAGTTAAATGTGTTTGGCGTAATGATTCTTTTTATCTTTCTATGCAGATATATATATATAATAGTTCAATTGTCTCAAATAAAGAAACATGAAAGAAAGTACTATTAAACTAAAAATATATGTTAGTGAACATTTATTTTTGTAAAAAAAAATGTTTCAGAAAAATCTATGTCAAACGCATACAATGAGTGAATAAGTATGTTGTTTGGTTAGTTAAAAAGAAATGCTAAAAATGTCAGAATTTGTTTCTAATGCTATTTTTACTTAATTTTAATTTTTAAAAGGGTTCAAAAACTTCTGACATCAATAAGGACGGCTCAGAGACGTGCAGAGGAGGAGAGTTACTATAGGTGCCCAAGCAATTACCCCTTTTTCTCCTGTCTTAAACATGCCCTTTTCAGAGGAATGTATCATAAGCCTGTGTCCCTGAGACATAGTTTTTTCACTTGAGTACCTGCCCTGATGGGCAAAAATCAGAAGCTCACAGTATTAATGCTGGAGTCCATCAAGATCCGTCCTGGCCCAACTCTCTTCCTGATCTACATCAATGGTCACCTAAATCCCATCCTTAGATCATTCGTAGACATTTATGCTGACGACATTACCATCTACAGCAACACATCAAAGCCATAAATGATCAAGTTCTCTCTGATTCTCTCTCCTCTGATCTTGAACATGTGGCACAATGGGGAAAGAGGTGGCTGGTTACTTTTAATGCATCTAAAACCAAGCTTCTATCTTTATATCATCAATGCTCTGATCCCTGTCTGGCATCAATTGAAATGAATGGCTCTCGTCTTGGGGAGGCTCCATGTTTTGACAAGCTTCTGGGTTTAACTTTTACTTCTGATCTGAAATGGAACATGTACATCGTTCCAAGATCGCTGGGAAAATAGTGGGATCCTTCTACCGCTCCAGTAAATATCTCACTGCTGATGCTATTCTTTACCTATATAAGAGCCAGGTACGTCCAAGGATAGAATACTGTTGCAGCATCTGGGCAGGAGCTGCTAGAAGCAGCTTATCCTACCTTGACAGAATTTAAAATAGACTTCGTAGCCTAGTGGAGGATGCCCTTTTCTCTTCCCTGCAACCTCTTTCTCACAGAAGAGACGTTGCAAGCCTGTCTCTGCTTTATCGTTATTTTCATGGCAAGTGCTCGACTGAACTCTAATCTATGGTCCACCCTCGCCAAACTTTCACGAAAAATACTCGTCTAGCTGAAACTACTATTAATAATTTCCCTCATCTGTGCCTAAAGGTAAACATAGATTCCATGAACAAAGTTTCTTTCTTAGAACTGCACGCCTGTGGAACTCTTCCATTTGCCTGCTTTCCAGTTGATTAAAATATGGCTGTCTTCAAGTCTAACATAAACAAGTTCTTGATGAGTCGTCCCCTTAAGTAATTCAATTTACCAAATTTCCACTACTAACAATTACTACAATATTGTCCCATTGACTACTGTACACTCATTAACTTTCATCCTCGAGTGGCCTCCGGGCCTTGATAAGTGGTTATTTTTATGTAAAAAAAGGAAAAACAAAGTTCTCTGCACGTCTCTGGCTTGGCTCATAAATCAATCATTTAACTCAGGCTGTGACACATATGCAGATTACTATGCTTTGATTAACACCATGCCGCGAGGAAAAAAAAAAAAAAAAAAAAAGAAACGGTACAAACTGATTCTATTCATAATGATAGCGTTATATTGCAGAAACTTTATTGATCCTAAACAAATAAATATTTATTAAAAAAAAAAAAAAATCTATGTTGTACTAACTTTCTAACCTTACGAATTTCGATTCAAATAACGCTTATATATATATATATATTATATATATATATATATATATATATATAGTCATCCACATACAGTACTGTTTCGCTGCTTCACAGCTCATCAGTGCGGCTAGACAGGTAACTACCTCAAGCCAGGATTGAAACCCGACTGTCTGTACGGCAGTCAAGGCTCCTAACCCTTACGCTATTGGCGACTGCTGAACGAGTAGTGAATTTAACGATGTTTTGACATCGTCCGAAATACCTCCGCTCGATTTGTTTACACAAAGAGCGTCGCTTATATGCTAATGGTAATTCACATATCACTTCACTAGCAGGTCACCTGGCATTGTCCGGTCACAAAATATGCTAAAATATGATATTTTGATTAATGCAGATTTTGTAATTATTATTATATTATATTGGACCCAATATATAGAAAAAGGTAATAAAAAAAAATAAAAATGACTCGTGCGCCGCCACTGAGAATTGAAACCAAAACATTTAGCTTATGATTAACTTTTTCTTTTGACGTTAATACCTGAGCTATGAAAACATGTTTGTTGCAAGGCTAAAAATTAAAACATTAACCAATAACTATTACGTTACGCATGCATATTCATAATGCCGTTGTTCGACCTTCACCTTGTAAATTCAATTTTTTTAATTTTCACACCGATTTTCCTGGCTAAAACCCAAATATAAAGTTTTGCATGGGTTTAAATACCCTATATATGAAGTTTCATGACAGTAGACCAAAAACTGACAGCGGAGTTTGGTAGGCAAAACTTTTTAAACAAATATATATTTGCATACATAAATATTTATAGAAAGAGGTTTGTGTTTACTATAATCTTTTTACGCAAATATTACGCAAGTATAAATCATGTAGAGCATCTGCATGAATATAAATACACGTAATAGAAAATAAGAAAACTGAAAAAACTAATATGGAATTAATTAAAATGAATGTTTAAAAGAATATGCAAATTAGCTAGATCTTTTGCAGATGAATGCGATCCACGACCCATATATAACAAGGTTGTATTTTCTTTTTAAATAAACAGAATAAAAGGGTTTTTAATATAAATATCAATACACAAAATATAGGAGTATAAATATTTAGTAATAGGAGCAAAATTCGAACGACAAAAAATGATTAATAAAAACTTTTCAAAATCAAAAGTGCAGAAATATAAATATAGATGTATATATTTATGGAACAACCTTATCCATATTGAAAAGCTCAATATCAGTGATAGAGCTTAATAGAGTAGAAAAATCCTGTCACAATAGATTTACTTTTTCTACTCAGACTTTTCATCCCTTTTTTAACCCCGGATAATTTTTAAGAGATTCCAAAGGATATCTCACGAAACTCTTTTTGGATTCACTAATCGCCTCACCTATTGCGAACTTTTGGATATTAATGGATATTTACAACTATACATAATGGACTTTGTTGAGTATTAATTTTCATTTTTTCTATAAATTTTTACTTTTCTTTGAATTTTCTTTCTCGACTGTTTTCAAAAATTGAGCTAACCAGCAAAAATAGATTCTTATCAATACTTACCTTTTGCTAACTTTTTTCCTCCGAGAAGAGCCTTTTTTGAAGCTCCATGGAATAAAGAACCTTTCACCTTTACTTTTTCGTATTTCTTGTTTTGAATAAAATATTGTAAATTTAAAATTTAATTCTACAATATATTGATTTTTTTCTAATTATATATATATATATATATATATATATATATATATATATATATATATATATATATATATAAATAATGAATTCTGTCTTTTGGATTACTTCGGAACATCTTCCATTAATGGAATTTTTTACATTTGGATCCTCCATTTTTACCAACATTTTGGATTTTACCGTTTTTGGATTTTCCACTCATCATTAAGTTGAACATCCATTCACATGTAATTATTTTTCATTCCCACCCACCCCCCACTTCCTCTGCTTTAGTTTTTCGTTTTTATGCTAGTATGATTTACTCCATATTTGTGGTTTCATTAAATACTTTACAAGCAAAATATTATTCCGCATTTTGCTAACTCCTCTCCTCTGATGAAAAGGAAAGTATTTCTTTTTAAACTCCAGGGATTAAGGACAATCCATTTTATTTGTGTTTCCTTTCCGAAAAATGTTTTTAACTTTTGCTAAAGTGTTTAACATATTTTATTTGGCCTTGAACATCGATAAAGGTTTTACCTATAGAGTATATCTTTCTTTTTTTTTTTTTTTTTTTTAAATATATCACTAACTTTGAATGCACTTATTTGTTATGTCTTATAAGAATTTATTTTTTAAACTAAAAAAAAAAAAAAAAAAAGACATTGGATATGCAGATAATGTACGCAAAAGAGCTTTTCATTTTAATATACAATTTGTTCCTTTCTTCAATCGCCAGCCCCCATCCACAGATGAAATAATTTAGTAATTTGTACTCCTTTGTTTTTTGTTGTATATTTTGAAAGAGATCATACCATGCTATTACATCGAGATAAACAGTGAATCCCTTATGCTTCGCTTGTAAAAAGAAAGGTTGTTTGTTTAAAGAAATTTAGTTCAATGTAAAAAAATAGTTTACAAGTCAAGCATTTCTGACCAGGAACAAATAACTCTCACATAAGAACATGAAACGGGATAATCCCAGATCAAAATCGTACAAGACGATGCCATTATTATCAGGTTTTCTTTTTACGTAACATTTGCAAAAATTTGCAATGTAAGCATAAGGTTATGTCCAGTTTGTTTCATAGAATAACAACATTTGTATGGGTCACTGTATAAACTGATTTACAATCTATAATTATATTAAAGGTTAGTTGATCAATGTTTGTTTTCCTAAGGCCTTTTTCTCATATAATTTAACTAGTAGAAAACGCCTCCTAGGACGGGTATAACCAATAAATATTAAACTCATTTGCTTTCTTTGCGGGGGGGGGGGGGGGTAGTGGCACTCATCTAAATGGTAAAGTTTACAAAAAAAAATATATATATAATAATAATTAATAATAATATACTCACATTACCCACGCTGTTATCTAGAATACATATTCCATAATTTATAAAGATAAGTTCAATAGTTTAGAATTTTATCAAGAATGTAAATATTATTGCTGCTTACCAATTCTTTAAAAAATATATCTAAATGAAATGTGAAAGTATCCTTACATCCAAACGGATTGTGCTTATTTAATTCTGTGATAGAACACAGGGCTCTATATGGACAAATTTATCTTTAGTTGACCTTTGACAACTAAATGTTGCATCCCTCTTCCTGTTCTACAAGTATTTTAATGGTGGATGCTCCGACGAACTACAAGCCCTTGTACCTCCTTGACGTCAATACCCCGTCAAATCTGACAAGCAGCAAAGTCCCACCCCTATACAGTAGAGATCCCTAGATGTAAGAAGGCCTTCTACTCTAATAGTTTCTTCCCTAGAACTGCTAGACTTTGGAATTCTCTTCCGGGTTCTTGCTTCCCCAACTGTACTGACATGCACAAGTTCAAGGGTAATGTGAACAGACATCTTGCTGCTCAACTCCCTACATAGTATCCCTGCAACTTATGTCCCTGATAGTAGCCCCCTACATCAAAGTGGTGCTGTGCCTTGTTTGGGGTGAATATGTAATCAAAAAAAAAAAAAAAAAATTGTTTACTAGTCAAATAGAAAAGTTATTAGCCAAACCCATGTAATTTTTTCTGACGGTCACAGTGGACCTAGCGATAACAGAGATTAAGGAAAACTCTGCTTCTCACCAAATCTACCACGACTGGATGCACTTTAAGATCATATTCAGGACCGAGGTAAAGTGGCGAAAAAAAAAAAAAAGAAAAACCAAAAACATTGTAGTGTGAACATAGTAACAGAGTTATATTCATGTAAACATATTTCTTATGAAGCATTTGCCAAGAGATGACTGGCGGTGCTTACAAGAGAATGCCTGTGAATAAATGTTTTGAGAACAGTACTGCAATGTTGATTTGAATTTCTGTTGAGGGAAGGTGACTATAAAAAAGAAGAGATGTTTGTATGTTTACAGTTATAGACTACAAGAATATTCGTCCCGGAAGGATAAAATTAATTGCTTGAATAGAACACTTTTGTACCAGTTTTATGTAACATTATGAAAATTTAAATCGATATACAGGGTGGGATGATAAAATTGTCCCCCTCACCCCCCAAAAAAACAACGACATGATTCCATTTCTGCTTGATAAAAACCGGTTTTCTTTTTTTTGTTACAAACCATCTACTAGTTGGCTAGTTGTGTACAATTCCCAAGAGCGATAGGAGCCTTCTATCATGCCTGAGACTGACACAATGTCTAACAAGCGAGATCAGAGATGTGCCGCTGTACAACTCATGCTCTCTACTGATCCAAGTTATGACAACAAGACCATTGCCAACACCCTCAATAATACATCACTAGATTGCTAGGAATAACAGGGATGTGCCCAGGGTAATGAAATCAAAGTTTCTGGCCACGGTTATGGTCTTTGGTGTAGTTTCAAGTGAGGGCCACATCATGCCACCTCACATCTTTGAAGTCGGCTTGAAAGTCAACAAAGTGTACCTGAATGTGCTGAAGAGTGTGATGATTCTCTCGTGCAATCAGGTGACAGCTAGCAGACCCTGAAGATATTTTTGATATCACTTGGGTTTTCGAAACATTTTTCAGGCAGGAAGTTGTCGAGATGCTTAGAAAAAGTAATAGTCAATAGGTGAGAGGTCTGGAGAGTATGGCGGATGAGGCAGAGTTTCGTAGCCCAATTCATTCAATTTCTGCAGAGTCAGTTTAGCAACGTGTGGTTGTGCATTGTCATGGAGGAGAATTGGGCCTTTTCTGCCATAATGGTTTTGCCTACATTCAAAAAACTCCAAAGAAACCCAGGCTTGGCTTCAAAAGGAATACTACGATTTTGTACCCTTCTTTCTCCCTCCACCCGATATGAACATGCTGGACTACTCCGTTTGGTCATATGTCAAGAACATCACTAACATGATCTCCCACAATACCAAAGCCAGCCTGATTGCCATCATCTGTCGAGTATTCACCGAGCTCCTGCCAGCGTTTGTGGAAAAGGCATGCTCCCAGTTCTGAAACTGTATCGAGGCAGTGATTGAGGCTGATGGCAACTACATTGAATAGATGTCAGCTCTACTACATAATCAAGTTACCTGAATTGATTTTTTCAATAAAAGTTTTAAATTAAATCTGTAGTGGTGTTTTCTTTAGGACAACAATTTTATCGTTCCACAGACAATGAACAGTTTACCAGGGTTGGAGAATCAGCTTTGGAAGTTAGAATTGAAAGGATGCTTAAAATCAGAGCAGAATTTTTATTATTATTATTATTATTATTATTATTATTGTGCACAATTCTCAGACAACCACAGATAAATACAACTGGATTTCATATAAAAAAAAAAACAGTTTGTTCCTGGTCTTTAGTTTTATGGCTGTAATTCTATCGCTAATAAGACTGTAAATTGTAAGAGACAGTAAAATAAAGTTGTTGGAACAATAAAGAAAACTGAATGAAACAGACATTAAAATAATTAAAATGTAAGTTTTTAAAAAATTTTCAATAACCAAAAACAGATGCTATCTCTCTGAAGAATCGACAATTTGAGCATTGAATGACATTGACGAAAAAAGAAAAAAAAAGCAAATGATTGAAATTCTGAACCAGAGTAGGGATTTTCAAAATCCTAGGAGTCTGAATTCGATTCGAACCTTATATTCTTCAACTCTGTAACCCTCTATTTACATCACCAGTTTCTTCTATTTTGGCGAGTAAGTGAAGAGAAAATGAAAATGTGCTGTTCTGCACAGGGATTGAACTTACAGCCTTTAGATCAATTAAGATATCATTCAACATTTGACAAAATATGAACATTAGAGTAAAAAAATCATTAAGACATTTACTTTGTTGCTGTACTATTCAAAATAACCTTTCTCAATCGTTAATCTCAAAAAGTTTGTATTCAGAACATTAGGAAGTTTTGTTTGATGTCCTGTTAGCTTTGTAGGTCAAGAGCAGGAATCAATTCATTCCTTTGAATATTGGTGATGAAGAGGTACATGTAGAGCCAAGTCAATACACGATGATCCTTGCCACAGTACGTCATTAATAAACCCAAGCAGTTGAAGTTCCAGGTTCAATTGATCCATTCGACTTCACAGTGATCAGTTAAAGTACAAATCTTTCAAGAAAACCAACATTTTGCCTTCTTTACTCTATTCTTCTCCTCTCACTACTACTCGTCCTATTCGTTCTTATCCCATTTTTTTTTTTAGTTAATTTGTTTGGTAATTATGTTTGTTTTTGCGTAAAAACATTAGATGAAATTGTTATTAAATGAATTCTACCTATATTTAATATATAGAGAGATATTTAGTGTTAATTAAAAATATTCCTGAAAGAACTAACTGTTCAGTAACATTTTATGTGTGGTCCTTAAAAAAGGACCATGGGTGTTAATGGGTTAATTGTCGCCTGTTACATCATGCCCAGTAGTGATTAGATGAACAAAAAGACACATGTAAACATGCACTAAGTGATACATGTTTACATGTGATGCATGCAAATAACAGAATTGCTGCAAGTGAGAAATATGTTTAACTAAGAAAGGAGAAACCAGCTAGAAATAGGAAATATTTCTAATTTGGATGGACTACTCAGAATTTGATTTGTATATATGCAAAAAGTTAGGAGCTCTTTAAATGAGGTATTATATTGAGAGCAAAGTACTTGAGAAAAATAATAAACGACTAGATACGGAACCCCTAAACAGTATTGTTATTTTCTTTTCAAGTTCATGAAAAGGTAACTCTGCTGCTGATCTAAGTAGATGCCGGTTAGCCATTATCGTAAGGGGTCTTTCTTAGGTGGTGCCGGTGATATCCTCATATATTTCAATAGATAGGTAGGATTGGTCACACAAAGTTGGCTCTCTGGGCATCTCATGCTCAACTTAATTTTCTGGGGTTTGACAGTTAAGTTTTAGTCTATTTGTGTTTAGTTGTTCAGTAGAAGAAAGCAAACATCATTGCAGCCTCAAAAATAAATAAAATAAGCCGAGCATGCGGGATCTCCCGCCACAAGTTAATGATTTGAGAGAAATTTTACCCCTATGATGAGTGGGGGCAACCAGAGTTATCCCATAAAATCCATTCTGGTAAAAATGTACTTTCACCATGACTAATGTTTGTGCAAAATTTTAAAAAAATTAAAGTTGTGGCTATTGAGAAATATGTGGACAAATGAACAGAAGTGAATTACTAGATTTAATCCCTTTTTTGTTGGGGGACGAATAAAACTATTAGGAACGAATAAAATTGTTGGGGGACGAATAAAATTGTTGGGAGACAAATAAAATTGTTGGGGGGAGAATAAAATTGTTGGGGGGAGAATAAAATTGTTGAGGGGGGAATAAAATTGTTGGGTGGGGGCGAATAAAATTGTTGGGTGGGGGCGAATAAAATTGTTGGGTGGGGATGAATAAAATTGTTGGGTGGGGATGAATAAAATTGTTGGGTGGGGATGAATAAAATTGTTGGGTGGGGATGAATAAAATTGTTGGGTGGGGATGAATAAAATTGTTGGGTGGGGGCGAATACAATTGTTGGGTGGGGATGAATAAAATTGTTGGGTGGGGATGAATAAAATTGTTGGGTGGGGATGAATAAAATTGTTGGGTGGGGGCGAATACAATTGTTGGGTGGGGATGAATAAAATTGTTGGGTGGGGATGAATAAAATTGTTGGGTGGGGATGAATAAAATTGTTGGGTGGGGACGAATAAAATTGTTGGGAGACGAATAAAATTGTTGGGAGACGAATAAAATTGTTGGGAGACGAATAAAATTGTTGGGAGACGAATAAAATTGTTGGGAGACGAATAAAATTGTTGGGGGATGAATAAAATTGTTGGGGGGATGAATAAAATTGTTGGGGGGATGAATAAAATTGTTGGGTGGGGATGAATAAAATTGTTGGGTGGGGATGAATAAAATTGTTGGGGGGATGAATAAAATTGTTGGGTGGGGATGAATAAAATTGTTGGGTGGGGATGAATAAAATTGTTGGGTGGGGATGAATAAAATTGTTGGGTGAGGGCGAATACAATTGTTGGGTGGGGATGAATAAAATTGTTGGGTGGGGACGAATAAAATTGTTGGGAGACGAATAAAATTGTTGGGAGACGAATAAAATTGTTGGGAGACGAATAAAATTGTTGGGAGACGAATAAAATTGTTGGGAGACGAATAAAATTGTTGGGAGACGAATAAAATTGTTGGGGGATGAATAAAATTGTTGGGGGATGAATAAAATTGTTGGGGGATGAATAAAATTGTTGGGTGGGGGCGAATAAAATTGTTGGGAGACGAATAAAATTGTTAGGAGACGAATAAAATTGTTGGGAGACGAATAAAATTGTTGGGGGATGAATAAAATTGTTGGGGAGGGGATGAATAAAACTGTTGGGAGACGAATAAAATTGTAGGGGGATGAATAAAATTGTTGGAGGATGAATAAAATTGTTGGAGGATGAATAAAATTGTTGGAAGACGAATAAAATTGTTGGGAGATGAATAAAATTGTTGAGGGACGAATAAAATTGTTGAGGGACGAATAAAATTGTTGGGGGATGAATAAAATTGTTAGGTGGGGGCGAATAAAATTGTTGGGGGACGAATAAAATTGTTGGGAGACGAATAAAATTGTTGGGAGATGAATAAAATTGTTGGGTGGGGGCGAATAAAATTGTTGGGAGACGAATAAAATTGTTGGGAGACGAATAAAATTGTTGGGAGACGAATAAAATTGTTGGGTGGGGGCGAATAAAATTGTTGGGTGGGGGCGAATAAAATTGTTGGGTGGGGGCGAATAAAATTGTTGGGTGGGGGCGAATAAAATTGTTGGGTGGGGGCGAATAAAATTGTTGGGTGGGGGCGAATAAAATTGTTGGGTGGGGGCGAATAAAATTGTTGGGTGGGGGCGAATAAAATTGTTGGGTGGGTGCGAATAAAATTGTTGGGGGACGAATAAAATTGTTGGGGGACGAATAAAATTGTTGGGAGACGAATAAAATTGTTGGGAGACGAATAAAATTGTTGGGAGACGAATAAAATTGTTGGGAGACGAATAAAATTGTTGGGGGATGAATAAAATTGTTGGGGAGGGGATGAATAAAATTGTTGGGGGATGAATAAAATTGTTTGGTGGGGGCGAATAAAATTGTTAGGGGACGAATAAAATTGTTGGGAGACGAATAAAATTGTTGGGAGACGAATAAAATTGTTGGGAGACGAATAAAATTGTTGAGGGACGAATAAAATTGTTGAGGGACGAATAAAATTGTTGGGGGATGAATAAAATTGTTGGGGGATGAATAAAATTGTTGGGTGGGTGCGAATAAAATTGTTGGGGGACGAATAAAGTTGTTGGGGGACGAATAAAATTGTTGGGAGACGAATAAAATTGTTGGGAGACGAATAAAATTGTTGGGAGACGAATAAAATTGTTGGGAGACGAATAAAATTGTTGGGGGACGAATAAAATTGTTGGGGGATGAATAAAATTGTTGGGGAGGGGATGAATAAAATTGTTGGGGGATGAATAAAATTGTTGGGGAGGGGATGAATAAAATTGTTGGGGGATGAATAAAATTGTTGGGGAGGGGATGAATAAAATTGTTGGGGGATGAATAAAATTGTTGGGGAGGGGATGAATAAAATTGTTGGGGGATGAATAAAATTGTTGGGGAGGGGATGAATAAAATTGTTGGGGGATGAATAAAATTGTTGGGGGATGAATAAAATTGTTGGGGAGGGGATGAATAAAATTGTTGGGGGATGAATAAAATTGTTGGGTGGGGGCGAATAAAATTGTTAGGGGACGAATAAAATTGTTGGGAGACGAATAAAATTGTTGGGAGACGAATAAAATTGTTGAGGGACGAATAAAATTGTTGGGAGATGAATAAAATTGTTGGGGAGGGGATGAATAAAATTGTTGGGTGGGTGCGAATAAAATTGTTGGGGGACGAATAAAATAAAATCTTGTTACTCGTTTTAAACTGGAGTTGTAATTTGGCTAGAGGAAGAATTCTTCTATTGTAGCACTGATTGAAACCATACTGACACTGCAACCAGTGTCTGAATCGAGCACGACTTTGGATCAGCACAATGAACCGTGTTCGTTCACATGCCCAGACAGAAAGACATCGTTATTATAGCTACTGATAAATCGTTTCCTCTGTATCAGTTCATTACTCTGAAAGAGGTTAATTTGTGTGCAAATATTTTGCTGTGTCAACTTGTACATCGTCTCGTTCCTTGTAATTCAACTGATCTGACTGGCTTCTTTATCTATTTCAGGATCAAAACACTCATGCATATCACCTGTTTCATAACGTAATTTGGGTCACACTTGACACAACTTAGTACATCTATATCTCTATCCATGCATGAAACCGATCAGTTTATCTTAATCATTAGAATTCGCTCATAAAAAGTGCAAACTAGATCAAAAGGAAATAAAGATTCGCTCATGTGCTCCTGCATTAACTTACTTGAACAGATAATATATATATATATATATATATATATATATATATATATATCTGTTCAAGTAAGTTAATATATATATGGAGG
Source organism: Euprymna scolopes (assembly GCF_053919585.1). Classification (NCBI taxonomy): domain Eukaryota; kingdom Metazoa; phylum Mollusca; class Cephalopoda; order Sepiida; family Sepiolidae; genus Euprymna; species Euprymna scolopes. The sequence continues at coordinate 144,571,998 of NC_136493.1, read as the reverse complement.
GAACCAAAAAGAAATATTCATTAAAAGGAAACTTATTAGGATAATACAAAGATGCTAGGTAACGTATTAGAAATATGATCGCTAGACATTACATTTTCTAATATATTACCTAGCACCTTCTCTCCTCTTCTAATTGATGTAATCTCCCTATTGAATGAATGATTATATACATTAGTATATATCTTTATAATATCGTTTTTTTCCTTTTGTGTGCATATAATATTTTGCTTGCACCAAAGTACCGTAGGTTTGCAACAGCAGATGCCACACACAAATTAATTATGTCTACACTATTAGCCACTACCTTATTTAACTATAGAACAAAATTTTAGACATATTTAGTAGTTATAATACAAGCCTACATTTTATCCTAGAAGCACCACATCATCACAATCGCCTCATCTATAGAGGATATAGTTTTCCCCTCTAATTCTAAAGTCCTCTCACCACCACCAGTCTACACTGGGTATAAATATACACATTCTACATATACTGCCCTGTCTCTCTTTGTAACTGGCTCATGAACTCATAGACAAACTGTTACTTTTCCTTTCCACAGTTCAAAAATAATAATTCCTCCCTTTACAAGTTCCATTGTCCACTCTCCAACTGATCGCTTATTCAGGGTTACACATTATTATTAAATAAATGAACATGCTAAACAATTACAAATATGGCCGCTCTGTCTACGCGCTACAATTGTTATAGCCAAATACAAACCAATTGTTTTATATATATATATACATATATATATATATATATATATATATATATATATATATATATATATATATATATATATATGAATACAATGCTTCGTTTACTTATTTTATGCTTACTATGCTTTCAGCATAGATAAACCAATGTACCCGCAAAATTGGAGGTTTTTACTAAGAGCAAGCGAGCGTGATGGTATGGACACTATTATACACAGATATAGCTATAGAGATATACAGAGAGAGAGAGAGAGAGAAAGGGAGTGAGAGAGAGAAAGGGAGTGAGAGAGAGAAAGGGAGTGAGAGAGAGAGAAAGGGAGTGAGAGAGAGAGAAAGGGAGTGAGAGAGAGAAAGGGAGTGAGAGAGAGAGAAAGGGAGTGAGAGAGAGAAAGGGAGTGAGAGAGAGAGAAAGGGAGTGAGAGAGAGAGAAAGGGAGTGAGAGAGAGAGAAAGGGAGCGAGAGAGAGAGAAAGGGAGCGAAAGATAGAGAAAGGGAGCGAAAGATAGAGAGAGAGAGAGGGTGAAAGGGAGCGAGAGATAGAGAGAGAGAGAGGGTGAAAGGGAGCGAGAGATAGAGAGAGAGGGTGAAAGGGAGCGAGAGATAGAGAGAGAGGGTGAAAGGGAGCGAGAGATGGAGAGAGAGAGGGTGAAAGGGAGCGAGAGATGGAGAGAGAGAGGGTGAAAGGGAGCGAGAGATAGAGAGAGAGAGGGTGAAAGGGAGCGAGAGATAGAGAGAGAGAGGGTGAAAGGGAGCGAGAGATAGAGAGAGAGAGGGTGAAACGGAGCGAGAGATAGAGAGAGAGAGGGTGAAAGGGAGCGAGAGATAGAGAGAGAGAGGGTGAAAGGGAGCGAGAGATAGAGAGAGAGAGAGGGTGAAAGGGAGCGAGAGATAGAGAGAGAGGGTGAAAGGGAGCGAGAGATAGAGAGAGAGGGTGAAAGGGAGCGAGAGATAGAGAGAGAGAGAGAGGGTGAAAGGGAGCGAGAGATAGAGAGAGAGAGAGAGAGGGTGAAAGGGAGCGAGAGATAGAGAGAGAGAGAGAGGGTGAAAGGGAGCGAGAGATAGAGAGAGAGAGAGGGTGAAAGGGAGCGAGAGATAGAGAGAGAGAGAGGGTGAAAGGGAGCGAGAGATAGAGAGAGAGAGAGGGTGAAAGGTCCCTGCTTCCTAACTGTACTGACATGCAGAAGTTCAAGTGTAACGTGAACCGACACCTTGCTGCCCAAATCCCAACATAGTGTCCCAGCAGTTGCTGCCCCTGATAGTAGCCCCTTACACCAAAGTGGCAATGTGCCTTGTTTGGGGTGAAAATGTAATAAATAATAAAAAAAAAAAAAAAAAAAAGGTACAGAGAGAAAGGGAGCGAGAGGTAGACAGAGAAAGGGAGCGAGGGAGAGAGAAAGGGAGCGAGGGATAGAGAAAGGGAGCGAGGGATAGAGAAAAGGAGCGAGGGATAGAGAAAGGGAGCGAGGGATAGAGAAAAGGAGCGAGGGATAGAGAGAGAGAGAGAAAGGGATAGAGAGAGAGAGAGAAAGGGAGCGAGGGATAGAGAGAGAGAGAGAGAAAGGGAGCGAGGGATAGAGAGAGAGAGAGAGAGAAAGGGAGCGAGGGATAGAGAGAGAGAGAGAGAAAGGGAGCGAGGGATAGAGAGAGAGAGAGAAAGGGAGCGAGAGATAGAAAGAGAGAGAAAGCGAACGAGAGATAGAAAGAGAGAGAAAGGGAGCGAGAGATAGAAAGAGAGAGAAAGGGAGCGAGAGATAGAAAGAGAGAGAAAGGGAGCGAGAGATAGAAAGAGAGAGAAAGGGAGCGAGAGATAGAAAGAGAGAGAAAGCGAGCGAGAGATAGAAAGAGAGAGAAAGCGAGCGAGAGATAGAAAGAGAGAGAAAGCGAGCGAGAGATAGAAAGAGAGAGAAAGGGAGCGAGAGATAGAAAGAGAGAGAAAGCGAGCGAGAGATAGAAAGAGAGAGAAAGGGAGCGAGACATAGAAAGAGAGAGAAAGGGAGCGAGACATAGAAAGAGAGAGAAAGGGAGCGAGACATAGAAAGAGAGAGAAAGGGAGCGAGACATAGAAAGAGAGAGAAAGCGAGCGAGACATAGAAAGAGAGAGAAAGCGAGCGAGAGATAGAAAGAGAGAGAAAGCGAGCGAGAGATAGAAAGAGAGAGAAAGGGAGCGAGACATAGAAAGAGAGAGAAAGGGAGCGAGACATAGAAAGAGAGAGAAAGGGAGCGAGACATAGAAAGAGAGGGAAAGGGAGCGAGAGATAGAAAGAGAGAGAAAGGGAGCGAGAGAGAGAAAGAGAGAGAGAGGGTGCGAGAGAGAGAGAGGGAGCGAGAGAGAGAGAGGGAGCGAGAGAGAGGGAGCGAGAGAGAGAGAGGGAGCAAGAGAGAGAGGGAGAGGGAGAGAGAGAGGGAGAGAGAGAGGGAGAGAGAGAGAGGGAGCGATGCTAAACTTCTGACTAACAAAAAATATGGATTTAGACAAGCCCGTTCCATAGCAGACATCCTAACTGTAATCTCTAAAGTATATACTATTCACTGGACAAAGCGGGGAAGGGCAGAGCGGTAGCTCTAGATATATCTAAGGCTTTTGACAGGGTATGGCACAAAGGTCTCCTCATGAAAATTAAATCGTACGGTATCACTGGTAGAATACTTAACATAATTAAATCCTTCTTAGATAAGAGAAAAATCCAGGTTATCCTCGACGGTCGTACATCTAAACAGTGTGATATAAATGCGGGAGTGCCCCAGGGGTCTATCCTTAGACCTCTATTATTCCTGATATTTATTAATGACCTCCCCGACAAAATTGCCTCTGAGATGGGTATATATGCTGATGACAATACACTATAAAACAGGCACGACAGGAAAACAAATGAACACATAACTAAAGAAAAGGCAAAAAGACTAGAGGATGACCTCCAATCTGTAGTAGAATGGGGACATAAATGGATGGTCACATTCAATGCTGCCAAGACTAAACTGGTTTCCTTCAATAATTACAAGAAACCTTCTCTGCCACCAATAACAATGGCCAGTGACTCCCTGTCTGGGAGTACATCTTTCAAACTGCTTGGCCTAATGTTCACAGGAAACATGAGTTGGAACAATTATATTGAAAACATTGCCAGGGCCGTTGCGAAAAAGGTAGGCTCTCTCTACCATGCTAGAAAACTACTGACACCTGAAAGTATCCTGTACCTCTATAAGGCCACCATTCGCACATGTATGGAGTATTGTTGTCACATTTGGGCTGGTGCATCTGCTGCTAGTCTCTCACTCCTAGACAAGGTTCAAAAGAGAGTCGCCAATCTGATAGGCCCTGAACTGGCATCTAAGCTTCAGCCTCTGTCCCATCGACGAGACGTTGCATCCCTCTGCCTGTTCTACAAGTACTTTAATGGTGAATGCTCTGACGATCTGTAGACACTTGTGTCCCCACAACGTAGACACCCTCGACAAACCCGACAGGCAGCTAAATCCCACCCCCACATAGTAGAGATCCCTAGATGTAAAAGATCTTTCTACTCCAGTAGTTTCTTCCCCAGAACCGCTAGACTCTGGAATTCCATTCCAGGTCCCTGCTTCCTAACTGTACTGACATGCAGAAGTTCAAGTGTAACGTGAACCGACACCTTGCTGCCCAAATCCCAACATAGTGTCCCAGCAGTTGCTGCCCCTGATAGTAGCCCCTTACACCAAAGTGGCAATGTGCCTTGTTTGGGGTGAAAATGTAATAAATAATAAAAAAAAAAAAAAAAAAAAAAAAAAAAGGTACAGAGAGAAAGGGAGCGAGAGGTAGACAGAGAAAGGGAGCGAGAGGTAGACAGAGAAAGGGAGCGAGAGAGAAAGAAAGGGAGCGAGGGATAGAGAAAAGGAGCGAGGGATAGAGAAAAGGAGCGAGGGATAGAGAAAAGGAGCGAGGGATAGAGAAAGGGAGCGAGGGATAGAGAAAAGGAGCGAGGGATAGAGAAAGGGAGCGAGGGATAGAGAGAGAGAGAGAAATGTAGCGAGGGATAGAGAGAGAGGGATAGAGAGAGAGAGAGAGAGAGAAAGGGAGCGAGGGATAGAGAGAGAGAGAGAGAGAGAGAGAAAGGGAGCAAGGGATAGAGAGAGAGAGAAAGGGAGCGAGGGATAGAGAGAGAGAGAAAGGGAGCGAGGGATAGAGAGAGAGAGAAAGGGAGCGAGGGATAGAGAGAGAGAGAAAGGGAGCGAGGGATAGAGAGAGAGAGAAAGGGAGCGAGGGATAGAGAGAAAGGGAGCGAGGGATAGAGAGAGAGAGAAAGGGAGCGAGGGATAGAGAGAGAGAAAAAGGGAGCGAGGGATAGAGAGAGAGAAAAAGGGAGCGAGGGATAGAGAGAGAGAAAAAGGGAGCGAGGGATAGAGAGAGAGAAAAAGGGAGCGAGGGATAGAGAGAGAGAAAAAGGGAGCGAGGGATAGAGAGAGAGAAAAAGGGAGCGAGGGATAGAGAGAGAGAAAAAGGGAGCGAGGGATAGAGAGAGAGAGAAAAAGGGAGCGAGGGATAGAGAGAGAGAGAAAAAGGGAGCGAGGGATAGAGAGAGAGAGAAAAAGGGAGCGAGGGATAGAGAGAGAGAGAAAAAGGGAGCGAGGGATAGAGAGAGAGAGAAAAAGGGAGCGAGGGATAGAGAGAGAGAGAAAAAGGAAGCGAGGGATAGAGAGAGAGAAAAAGGAAGCGAGGGATAGAGAGAGAGAGAAAAAGGAAGCGAGGGATAGAGAGAGAGAAAAAGGGAGCGAGGGATAGAGAGAGAGAGAAAAAGGGAGCGAGGGATAGAGAGAGAGAGAAAAAGGGAGCGAGGGATAGAGAGAGAGAGAGAAAAAGGGAGCGAGGGATAGAGAGAGAGAGAGAAAAAGGGAGCGAGGGATAGAGAGAGAGAGAAAAAGGGAGCGAGGGATAGAGAGAGAGAGAAAAAGGGAGCGAGGGATAGAGAGAGAGAGAGAGAGAAAGGGAGCGAGGGATAGAGAGAGAGAAAGGGAGCGAGGGATAGAGAGAGAGAGAGAGAAAGGGAGCGAGGGATAGAGAGAGAGAGAAAGGGAGCGAGGGATAGAGAGAGAGAGAGAAAGGGAGCGAGGGATAGAGAGAGAGAGAGAAAGGGAGCGAGGGATAGAGAGAGAGAGAGAAAGGGAGCGAGGGATAGAGAGAGAAAGAAAGGGGGTGAGGGATAGAGAGAGAGAAAGGGAGTTAGAGAGAGAGGGGGGGGGAGGAGCGTCGTCAATATCGTAGCCATGCTAAAGTAAACGACAACAAACAAATTTTTTGTTTATTTACATGAATACAATTCATCGTTTACTTGTTTTAATGTTTATTTTATGTTAATTTATGCTTTCTGCGTTAGATAAACAAATGTACCCACGAAATTTGAGGTTTTCGAGAAGAGCGAGTGAGCGTGACAGCATGGAACCTAATATACACGAATATAGTGATAGAGAGAGAGAGATAAAAAGGGAGGGAGAGAGGGGAAACGGAGAAATTGAGAGAAGCGTCATCAACATCAAATAAACCAATTGTTTTCTTTTCTTTGTTTTTTCTTTGTTTTTTATTTTATAATAGTTCGTTTGAACCCATTTTTTCCATCTATATACTTAAAAAAAAACTTCATACACATGCAATGCAACACTGCAACAGACCCTGACAACATTTTCACCATCGACTGGGCCGTTTTTTGCAAGGCGGTGTCAGTTGTTGCGATCACCTCGTAATACATACATTTGAAAGGCATTTGCAAAGTCATTTATGCCTTGCAATACGTACGTGGGCCAGTCGATTAAACTGTTTCATTTTCTTTTCCCTACTTTTCTTAGCGTTACAACGTTCAAGCCTGGCTAATGCAGATATTTTTTTTTTTTTGTGGGTGCTGTGATACATTTATTAAAATGTATAATTTATTATTTTATTGATTTTTAGTCGAGAGGAGATATATTTTCAGTATATTTTTTTTTTTTACTGTATCATTTTTGGCGCCAAAAGATGTATTCTCGTCTGCTCGTTCACATTTTGTAAACAAAACAAGAAAAAAAGGGGAGGAGGAGGCCTGCGAGCAAGAGTAGAAGGGAGAGATAGATACTGTGAACGAAGGGTGGAAGAGGAAAGAGAAAAGAAAGCTCATAGACGAGAAAGAGAGGAGAGAGAAAGGATAGAGAGAAATAAACCGTATAGAGAGAGTTAAACTGTATAGAGAAAGAGATAGATCGTATAGAGAGAGAGGGGACTGAAAAAGTTGTCAACAGGCAGTGGAGCTTCGCGCTTCAAAGCGACAAGACGTAAGTCAGCGAAGGTCGGGGTGGCGAAGCTGGCGAAATGCGATGGCAGTGTTGTAGCAGCGTCGCGGAGGTAAATATCAACAACACCAGCCGATGTTGGCGGCGACGGTAAAAACCATTTGGAAACCTGTTTTGATCAGCGGTCAAAGTTAGAATATTGACTGAACAAAAGTATGAACCCAGCGAAGGAAGGATCCATGGAGCAGTGAAACTTTTACTATAAATCAAGGGCTTCGATGAGCTTTGGAAACAAATACTTGGAGCAATTAACACGCACGCGCGTAATGAAACATAAATCCGAAGGATAAAAATATGAAAATTAACCTGCGCGCGCGTAATCAAATATAAACAATTTACAGGAAAGCAATATATATATATATAAAAAAAAGAGACGAAAGAAAGGACACATTTCAAAGGACATTCAGTGAGTTTTTCAACAAAAACTTTAATTTCTCCAACATCTCTCTCTCTTACCCTAGGACCTGTATCTAATTGAGCAGACGATTTCTTGTTTTATGTGAACATTGACTGTTGATATATTTTTCTCTCGGTAGAATTTGAATCATTAAATCATTTCATTTAGTTAGACATATTTAATTTTCTTTTCTTGAATTGAATTTTCTTTTATTTTTATATAAATAAAAGTTTAATTTTTCGACGATACTTGTCCTCGTTATTTCTTATGTGATTTCGGTGTCCATTACATTTCATTTTATTGTTGTCTTCGAGACGGTTGTCCCATTCCCATAACAACGCATTCGCATTATCAAAGAACCTGGGAAACTTTTTTTTTTAATATATTTCGTTACGTCACCCATCTCTACCGTCCCCAGTAGGACTGGGATACGTCGTAACAGTGCTTACATGGGTACTCGTTATTTTCATTTTTTTTTTTTTTTTAGAGGTTGCTTAATTTTTTTTTTCTTGGGGCTCGCACGGGTAACGACTAAAATTAGATGTCGTGTGTTTATTTTTTAAATGCAAATATATATATATATATTGAAAAATGATTGTGAACAATATTTCTTACAAAATTATAAAAAAATTCTGTTGCCTAAAATTAAAATTTAAAAAGATTAACACATTGTTTCTTTTTTTTTTTTAGGCTTATTTAAAACTCACTTTCTGAAATATTGTTCACATGTTTACATGGTAATGTATAGGTGACTACAGAAATTTAATTCCTTTTAAGTGATAGAGGGTTCGAGAGTATTTTACCACCTAAACTCAAGTATTACCAACAAAAATACCATACTCTGAACCATACCCTGCCCACCAGATTAGTTCACATAGGCCAACCGACACTGCAACCACCAAATGTTTTTTGTTGGTTCATAGAATTTGCGTGTTTGAATCCTGACAACGATTATCAAAGTTACATTTGAGGCAAATTTTTTTTTCAACCCCACCCCTGCTCACAAAATGGAGTGTCTATTCCAAAAGCCGTTCTTAACATAAGGAGGTTGGGGATGTCGATTCTGAAAGCCGTTCTTAACATGAAGGGGTTGGCAACAAAAACAACAACCATACTTTAATTTTTTAGGGGAGGGGGATGCTACCACCGAGCAACGCCGGCTAACGGGTCCTGCTAGTATATAATATTTCAAAAAAATCAAGTCTTGATTTTTGTGAAAATATTATATACATGTTCGATTATGGAAACTGATAATCATGCAGCTTAAATAATTGAGTCAATTCAATTTTACTTTGATTTTATTGATATTATTGATTACCGGAATTTTAATATAACATTTTGGTTAAAAAAATATCAATAAGGTAAAAGATGAATAATAAAAGTTACATATAACTGTATTGTAATATTAGAACAATAAAGAAAAGTAAAAAAGAGAGAGAAAATAAGAAACCTCTTTAGGTCATGGCATTTCGAAGCTAAATGCTTCTCATCTGAAGAGAAGGCCCAGAATTATGCAAAATGTAAATATAAATGTTATTAAACCAGTTTCTATTTAGATTGGAAATGAAAATGAATAAAAAAAAAATTAATATTAAAAGTAGATATAAAATATAAAGTATAAGATAGCAACATTTTAAAAATGAAAAACATTAAAATTATAAATAGCTAAGAGAAAGGAGATAAGTATATGAGGAGAGGATGGAGGGAATACTGAGCTTGAGCAAATAATATCGTGCATCATGCATATATACTATTATGACGTATCCGAGTCCTACTGGGGACGGTAGAGATGGGTGACGTAACGAAATATATTAAAAAAAAAAAAAAAAAAGTTTCCCAGGTTCCTTGATAATGCGTTATTATGGGAATGGGACAACCGTCCCGAAGACAATAATAAAATGAAATATACTGGACAACAAAATCACATGAGAAATAACGAGGACAAGCATCGTCGAAAAACTAATAAATTTTTATTTATATAAAAAAATAAATAAAATTCAATTTAAGTAAGAAAATTAAATATGTCTAACTAAATGAAATGATTTAATGATTCAAATTCTACCGAGAGAAAAATATATCATCAACAGTCAATGTTCATAATAAAAGCAAGAAATCGTCTGCTCAATTAGATACAGGTTCTAGAGTAAGAGAGATGTAAGAGAGATTAACGTTTTGGTTGAAAAACTCACTGAATGTCCTTTGAAATGTGTCCTTTCTTTCGTCTCTTTTATTTATAAATATATATATATTTATTTCCTGTAAATTGTTTACATTTGATTACGTGCGCGCAGGTTAATTTTCATATTTCTGTCCTTCGGATTGTTTACGTTTCATTACGCGCGCGTGTGTGTTAATTGCTCCAAGTATTTGTTTCCGAAGCTCATCGAAGCCCTTGATTTATAGTAAAAATTTCACTGCTCCTTTGACCCTTCCTTCGCTGGGTTCATTCTTTTGTTCAGTCAATATTCTAACTTTGACCGTTGATCAAAACAGATTTTTACTGTCGCCGCCAACATCGGCTGGTGTTGTTGATATTTACCTCCGGGATGCTGCTGCCGTCGCCTTTCGCTAGCTTCGCCACCCCAACCTTCGCTGACTTACGTCTTGCTGCTTTGAAGCACGAAGCTCCACTGACTGTTGACAACTTTTTTTCAGTCCCCTTTCTCTCTATACGGTCTATCTCTCTCTTTCTCTATACAGTTTATTTCTCTCTATATACAGCCTATCTCTCTCTATACACGGTTTAGTTCTCTCTGTCTTTTCTTTCTCTTCTCTTTCTCGTCTATGAGTTTTTTCTCTTTCCTCTTCCACCCTTCGTTCACAGTACCTCTGTCTCTCTTCTCCTCCTGTTCGCAGGCCTCCTCCTCCCCTTTTTTACTGTTTTGTTTACAAAATGTGAACGAGCAGACGAGAATGGAGCTTTTTGGCGCAAAGAATACACAGCAAATAAAATATAGTGAAAATATATCTCCTCTCGGCTAAAAATCAATAAAATAATTTACCATATATTTTCATAAATGTATCACAATACTGTTTCCATGAGCCACCAAAACTCAACTGTCAAACCCCAAAATCTCTACTGATCGTGAGACACTGAAAGAGACGCTGAAAGAGAAAATATATATGGAGGAACCAAAAAGAATTAGAGAAATTCTTTAAAAAGAGACTTATTGGGATAATACAATGCTCAACAATTGAGTTGGAGCTTATATACAAAAGGAAAAAAATATAATATAAAGATATATACTAATACATATAAATTTAATCATTCATTCAATAGAGAGATTACATCAATTAGGGGTACAGAATATATATGCTTTTTATACATAGGTATTTTGAAGCCTAATGCTTCTCATTAGAAGAAGAGTAGAGGTACAAGGTAACATAAGAGAAAGGTGATGCAGTTATCACTAGATGTCACATTTGTAATATGTAACCTAGCATCTTCTCTCCTCTTCTGATGAGAAGCATTAGGTTTTTAAATACTTAGGTATAAAGAGCATATTTATCACGCACTCCTTATTAATGTACTCTTCCTATTGAATCCACGATTAAATTTATGTGTATTAGGATATATCTTTATATTGTCCTTTTTTTCCTTATATATATATATATATATATATATATATATATATATATATATATATAAGGAAGTAAAAGACGAATAATAAAAGTTACATATAACTTTATTGTAACATCAGAAAAATAAAGAAAAGAAAAATAAATCTCTTTAGACCATGGCATTTCAAAGCTAAATGCTTCTCATCTGAAATGTAAATATAAATAGAAACTGGCTTAATAACATGTAGATTGAAAATAAGAATGAATAATAAATTAAGAAATATTAAAAGTAGGTATATAAAATATAAAGTATAAGTTAGAAAGCTTTGAAAAATGAAAAATAATGAAAAATATTAAAGTTATAAATAACTAGGAGGAAGGAGATAAATATATGAGAAGAGGAAGGGGGAGAATATTGAGTTTTTTTCTATTTTGAAAAATTTTGTTAAAGATATACTCTTTGATACTGCATATATATATAGGATGTCCAAAAAGTAAATCAAGGGGTTTGAACAAACAGATTCTTTATTTTTTCATGATACTTTTCTGTGTTTTTAACACAATCTGATTAAGACATTGAGATTTTTTTTTAATGCAAAATTCAAATAATATTTATTTATGAAAAATAATGTCTTTTAAATGTTGTCCATTTTCACCTTTGCCCTTGGATGTTCAATTGGCAATGTCAAATGGCCGCCACGTTCCCCAGATTTGACTAGCCCTGACTTTTTCTTGTATGGATATATTAAAGAAAGAGTCTATTTTAACAAACTCCAAACCCTGCAAGAATTGAAGGGAAACATCAGGAAAGAAATAAGGGAGTTAAATCACAATCCAGAGATTCTGCATGAATAATGTTTTGGAAACAAATATGCAAAGCTAAAAATGGGCAACATTAAAGACATTATTTTTCATAAATAAAGATTATTTTAATTTTGTATTTTTTTAATTCAAAATTCCTAATGTCTTTGTCAGATTATGTTAAAATTACAGAAAGATGTCCTCAAAAATAAAGAATCTGTTTAACTTCAAAACCCTTCAGTGACTTTTTGGACACCCTGTATAAGGTTAGTTAGAGAGAATCTTAGTAGAATGTTCAATTAGGGTTGGCTCATTTAAGAAAAATAAAAAATAACAGCGTAATGTTTATTTATTCATTAGTAGGGCTACCCAGCGTAGTCCGGGTCCATATAAAACAAATAGAAGAAATTAAGTTGCATTTGAAGACACCTGCTACTTTTTGATGACTATTGCATTTTCTATAGCAAGCAAAGCCCAGAAGATTTTCCTGGATGAAATAGTATCAAAAATTGATGTTGGGTTTTCCTAAACAATATGGTCTTTTAACATACTTGCCCTATCTCGAATACTGAGCACTCTTCTATTTCTATATAAAACTTACCATATAAGATATTGTACTATTAAACTCATGACCCCCAGGCAATGGTGTGTAGATTTCTTTGTATAAAGTAGTATAACATAAGACAGTGACATTGTTTTTCCTTGGCAATGCAACTTTTAACCATATTTGCTCTACCCAGAATATTGAGCACTTTAGATTGACTAACTTATACAACTTACCATATATGATAATGCATTATTCTTATGCACCATGTACTTTGTCTAGTACACAACATAATAAAAATAACAAAGAAAGTCTTTCTCCAAAGTAATGCTTCATTTAAATACATTTGCTCTATCTAGAATATTGAGCATTCTTTTATGACTATGTACCAATTACGAGATGATACTATATTATGCCTATGTATGGATTAAGCTTTAATTTTCTTGATCTTCACTTATGGATTAAAAAAATATATATTCTATTTCTTTTTCTTGGTTATTAGAAACTTGTGTGAAAAAAAAGTTTTTAGGAGTTGAAAGGGAAAATAAAATAAGCCGATACAACAATTGTCCATAAAAATATACATTTTAAAAATTTTAAATATTCCTATCATATGCAGAAGTCCAAAGAAAAAAAAAGGTGTTTTTTAGTTCCTGTCCATTCCGAGGCGCTTCAAATTCATTCCATCTACCATTTCGAAAAGAAGCATGACAGACCGAGAATACATATAAAATAAAAATTTGAAAAAAACAGAGGTCACCTACCTGTACTGCATGGGCATCTCCTGGATCTATTACAACAGTTTTCCGACTGCTTGTTTCAATGATGATGTATGCGTAATTGTCCTTCAGCATCGGGACAGGAATGATTTTAAGACCTGAAAAAAATAAAGCATCAAATTTTGCACTGATGATGAGGACTCCTGGATATGGTCATGGATGACAGAGGCAACCTCAAAAAAGAAACTGAACATCTTTCTATAGCAGCCCAGAAGTAACATTAAGTCGATATCAAAAACTAAAAGAATTAAAGAGATTTGTACGATTAGCAGAAACAACCAGATATCACAGATTGTGTGAAAGTTTACAAATACAATAGAACCTCGGGATACAGCATTAATCTGTTCCAGGGTTGGTGAAATCACCATATGACAAGACCTAACCGAATTTTATACAGTACACATTAAAAAATAGTAACAAAATACAGTACAGTATATAATACACATGCATATAATCAAATAACATAAATAACACCAGGCAAATACCATAACCAAGGCAAAAAAAAAAAAAAAACCATTGTATTCCACATCATAACCTGGATAAAAAAAAATGTATCCTGCAGCCACCGCATCCTGGGGTTCTACTGTATCTAAAAAGGTTTTAGAAAATTTAAGATTTTTTTTTACCATTAATGTTCCTTAATATGCTTTCTCCAATTGCATATTTTTTCTCGTAAACATAAGACCTTTTGCAAATAAACATAACACTTATTGCAAACATTTCAATGAAAAAATTAATTTGAATTTTACACTAGAATGAAAACACGTCAAAAAAGAATATTACAGTCAAAAAAAAAAAGGGGGGGGGGTTCTTCGATGTTCAATGTTAGCATTTTTTTTTCTTTCGTTTCATACATTCTGATCATTGCATATAGAAAACACTTAAGTAAAACTAAATGTGTTTACATCAAATCTCAAAAAGCAATAAATAAGTCAATAAATTTTGCATGTTAGCACGGGATTAAAAAAATAATCTTTTAATTTTGAATTTTTCAATATAAACGAGTTACAAGTATTTACTTTTTTATAAGAGCAATTTCATTGGATAATCATAGCTGATTATCCAATGAAAATTAACAGCGAATCTTGGGATGTGGGAAATATTTAACAGATCGGATAAAATATGTAATTGATAAAAACAATTGGAATATTTTTTTATAAACAATACAGACTGATTATTTTTGTCATTGTTTAACTATACAAAATAAAATATTGAGATTGTAAAAGAAAATGTATCAACGAAGTTTAAGAATCCAACCAACTTCATTTTATTAAAAACTAGCCTGGGTGCCTGGCGTTGGCCGGGTGTTTGGAGGTGTGTGTTGAGCAAAAATAAAGTGGTAGTAGGTAGGCAGGCTGGAACCCCTACCGCAAAGGAAGAAAGGAACGTGAAAAAAAGAGGATAGTGAATTCAGTAAGTTGGTAATTAACTTTTTACTAATTCAATTTAACATTATATAATCAATCCTTAATGCTGCAATATTTTAAGCTATAAATTTATTATATTTTTACTAGCAGTTCAGCCCGGCTTTGCTCAAGCCCTATGTACTACTCATAACTTTATGTGCATATATATATATATATATATATATATATATATATATATATATATATATATATATATATATTAAAATGTTTGACTTATGTCCAGGTAATCTACATCTAAAATTTCAAGTGTTTAGATCCAAAATTGGCGGAGGAGTTTGATAGAGTCTGCAAAGGTCAACTCTTTTAACTTTGACTTCTTGGCAGCCAAATTTTCGCCCAAAAACTGATTAAAAAGCTTGCTGCATGTCTGAATATCCTTTATGTAAACTTTCCAATGTTTAGACCCAAAATTGGCTGAATAGTTTGCTAGTGACCACAAAGGTAAAATCTTTTGAACTTTGACCCCTTGGCAGCCAAATTTTCTGCCAAAAACCAAATAAAAAGCTTACCCTATGTCTGAATACACTTTATGAAAGAGAAAGACTCTCTGAAGGATAAGGCATAGTTAACAATAATATTAATTTAGTGTGTGATAGTAGATGTTGTACATATGATTCCGCTACTTAAATTGATCAATTACTATTATTTTATATGGTACTGGTGCTGCATTTACCCTAGGTGAGTAAGGCTGGCTTTCTCCTTTGCCCACATAACATCTGACCAGAGCAACTCACACAAGGTAGTCTTGCACAAGTTCTGAACTGATTCCTATTCCAAAGAACAACAACTTGCAGGACAAATTTTCCTTGATGACAATACTTTTTTATATTATTATTGAGTGACCATTTATCGAAGCTTTGAGATGATTAGGATTTGAAATGATCAGGATTAATGAGATAGAATGAGTGTCAGCAGGGAAACGAGGAACACTATAAGAGTATGAATATTGATTAAAGGCATGAACTGCGTTTGATTATTCATAAGTAATCAAAACCAGTTCATACCTTTATTTTATAACAAGTTTATAACAAGTATTTGTATTTTTTAAAGTATTTTATAACAGTTTATAACAAGTATTTGTATTTTTTTTTTAAAGTATTTATAACAGTTTATAACAAGTATTTGTTGCCCAGATCTTCAACTACCCACCAACATGTTTTCAACAAATGGGAAAATGGAGGTGGGAAGAGAATATTTGGAATTAATTTTACTGCTTGGAAAAACTTCTTTAATTCTCATTGCTGTGGCGTGTGAGAGAAGATGTATATATGTACATGGATGTATGAAGAGTGTCAACAGGATCGGTAAAAATGCCTTTCACCACGTAAGAATATCATATCTTGTCAGATTGAAAGAACCTGATAAAATAGAAGCATGTTGAATGAACGTTGTGTTTTAAGTGTTCGTGAGAAAAGGAAAGACACATAAAAAAAGTAACATAACTAATCTCACACCATTCAGAGTTAGGCGCGAGAAATTCAAAATTGTGCATACTGTTTCACTACAATTCATTCATTCATTCAAATGGTGTCCTGCATTGACGGCTATAACTCTCCATCTATCTATCTCCCTTGAGGCATTCACGAATTCATCATTCAGAAGCCCATTCACACTGTTTTCCAAAAGTGATGTATTGCCATAGCATTCTTTGCAGTTGTTCAGACAATAGGTTGCAGTTTATTTCTGTCTGAGCAGTGCCCATACTGGGCGACTGTGATGATCATTGTATCCAAAGGAATTTTCTGCTCAGCACAACGAGATACAAAACCATGAACAGAATTATTCCTGATTGCTTCCATATTACATCAGTTACCTACTTTCCATGACCTCACATTACCCTGATCGAGGAAGGGAAGGGGCTGAAGTGGGTTCTCGACTTTGGCCAAGGATCTCCCACAGACTAACAGAAGGAAGAAAGTGCCCTATTTTTCCTTTGACAGTAGTGTTGTCCCGCCACCCTAGTATTCCCAAATGTTCACCCATCTGTTACTGGCCAGGCTCATCGTTGCTTAACTTCAGCGATCTGGTGAGAATGCGTGTGTCAACGTGATTATGCTGTATCTTCGCTACAATAGTATTCCTATTCTAAATCACATAATTAGTGTAATGACTCCGGCGGTTAAAGGGTTATATATGTATAAAATAGATTTCTCTTATTGTATAGATTTTCTGTACGATTTCCCAGGCTAAATGCAGTAGGAAAAATATGTCACCACTCCACCATTTCCTGCTTTTTATGAATGATGCATCACTAAATAAAAGCTTATTAGAGTGAATCAAGTGTAAGCAGAAAGTTACTTTACTTAGTTACTTTACTTCGTTATTCATGAGTAGATATCATCATTTTACCAGCTCAGTGGTTTTTCAGTGCATTTATCATTATTAACATCTCTAACCAAAGGATGACAAATTCATTTGTGTATTATAAGACAAAAAGAAAAAAAAAAAACATTTTATTGAACACTAGCAATGAAAAAAGCAAAAGAATTTAAAAAAATGCCCTGGTATCAATAGCTTGTAAATTTGGCTAAATTTTCTAGCACATTTCTTCCTTTTATTTTATCACTAACGTTGTCCGGGTGGAGAGAGATAGTATACTAAGGCTATTGAACACCGCCCCCTAAAAAAAAAAAAAAAAAAATGTTGCAATCAAAGTAGCAGTGAGTACCAGTGCGAGTGCAAAAACAATTATCTTCAGTAGGCAGGTAGGCTCAAACCTGTAACGCAAAAGAGGAAAAGGAGGTGAAAAAAAGCTAACGCATTAGCTGTTACGGCCATGGCGACTTATGACGTCATAGGTCTTCGAAATAGCGTTTTATGAATGTACGTTGAGATAGGTAGACGTATGACTTGCAAAAATGTGGTTATCAAGAAAAGTGCTAACAAACGAATGAATACGTCCTTTGTCATTAATATTACAAGTGAAATTAAAACAAAAAAGAAAATAGGAAAAAAAATTTTTTAAATGTATTATTTGTTTTTAACAAAATAGATTGATTCCTTTAGCAAAAGTAACTTTTACTTTTATTGTTGAGACCTTGATTGATATATAAAACGTGATTTAAATATTTATCTTTTGATAAATGTATTGCTTCATTCAACTCTTTGGGGTAGGACAGGGGTATCCAAAGTTTTCGAATGGGGGTGGGGGGCATATTGCTGACTTTTTAGAACTACGCAGGCCCCCAAATTATTTTTTTTAATAGCCTGGACGTCTTTTATACTGTTTGTTCATTAACTTTGCTTTTTAGCGTAAATGGTTCTTCAAATGGTTTTTCTGAAAAAAAAAAAAAAAAAAAAAAAAAAAAAACACCATTTTCACACATTTCCATTTTTTAAAATTTTTCCTGAAAATTTGTTACATTTTCCACAAGAGCTCTGGAGGCTGGACTAAAGACTTTGGTGGGCCGTGGTTTGGATATCCCTACAATAAGCTATCGAAGAAGTCCCTACCAATCATGATATCCAGTTTATTTTTGAGCAATGACTTTTATATTGGTTTGATGATACATTTTCATAGTTCTGTTGATGTATGCAGCAACACCAGGTCCAGGCTTATTTTACCTATAATTCTATCATAGTGAGAGTATTTCTCTATTTCATATGTACAAATAACATTGCCCTATCACACAGATTGTACATGTTAAATGTTTACAATAAAAAAATATTAAATCAGCATTTTCAACTCCATATATATATATATATATATATATATATATATATACATATATATATATATGTATATATATATATATATATATACATATATATAGAACTAGCTGACAACCTGGCGTTGCCCGGTCGTACAATACACTTAAACATATTTTAATTTATGCAGATTGCATATATATTTTATAGACTCAATTCTCTATTGATTATTATATAATTTGCCTGATGGACTAATTTGCAAAATAAATAAAAAATAAAAAATAATAATGATAATGTCGATCAAATTCCGCCTGTGTTTGTTTACAATATACTGATACTTAAGCTTGACGATGAATGCCCTGGAAAAGTCACTTCTGATTAATGTTTAGTTTTAAAATATGCAAACAAAGAAATAATTTGCGGAGGTTTTAAATGGTATTTCTTTTATAGTAAATTGAACTCAATAAGAAAAAATAAAATAAAATGGTGAGGTACATCCGGGTTTGAACAAGGGGATCATTCGGTCTGTAGTCGAATTCTCTTCCACTAAATTATAGATTATATAAATTATAGATTATAATAAGTTTGGGTTTTTTTAAGAAAAAAATGATTTGCTAAAATTTTATAATCTCTCGTGGTCAGTGTAACGTAAAATATTCCTCTGTAAAAATTATTCTTTATAAGAGAGAAAAGTTATTTTTAAGATCGGATTTTTCCCCCTTTTCAATACTTATTGGATGAATTTCTGTACAAAACATATCTAAGAACACTGCCAGACATATAAATTATTTTTTTGTGAAATTTACAAAAGATAAGCTCAGCTGCTTTGGAACTTATGAGGAAGGAACTCACCCACACAAAGTGACTTTTATATAATAGTAGAGATACTAGTAGAATACCCATCACATGACAGGTAAAATTAATTCTCTAAAGAACAGTTTTGCATCAGTTGAAATACAGGGAATCTTGTTTAATTGGTGTTTAATGCAAACCTGAATTTTCAAATGACAATTATATGATTGGTGTTTAATGCAAACCTGAATTTTCAAATGACAATTATATGATTTCCCTCAAAAACACTGTAAAATATTCAAAAGAAACTTGTGAAATATTTATCAATCAATGTCCATTATCTATTGTGATAATTTCACAAACATCAGAGCTATCCAACTTTTCGTGAATAGTTGTAGCTCCTGTTTATAAAACTAAATATAGCTCACATTACAACACCTTACAAGTTACCAGCCGTGTTCCAAAATTCATAATGATCAATTAATTAGTTTAGGAATGAATCCTGTACATATAATCATATGCACATACATAAATTTATGTAGAGATTATTGGCATGTGAACACACTTCTTCAATATTCTTCTGTACAACAAGGTATTCTTTTTCCAATAAAGATTATGGCCAATTCCATGACAGTTGGGTTTAGCAATGTGTTTGTGTTAATATTTTAACTAGTCTGTTTATATACTTATCCACAAATTCTATATATTAACAACTCTCTATGTGCACATGAAAACAGTATAAATATGAAACCCAATGTGTCATGGTGACTGTAAATTTCATGTCATTTCCAACATGCGTCAATCCTTTTTGAATAATCCCTGGATCATTGAACCAAAATTGGCATATGCTCCAGAGGGTGTCAATAGCATGAAATGAACAATCACGATGATGCCTTTAAGAAATTATTTTAAATAAAATTCGTTAACCCATGAATTCTCAAAAATAAGCTCTCTTCATCAGATGTGATTTTGATCTGTTATTCTATTGAGAATGTCTTTTATTTATCAAAAGGTTTTTTCTTTTATTTATATCTTCAAATTTATGCTCGTGTTTATCCTCTGATGAAAAGTGTTGTTTACTTTTGAAAATCCATGGATTAAGCATTTTTCTTTATTTTAATTCCTTGCTTGAATTTTTGATAGATTAATAAATATTATAATTTATCCAATTTTATTTCCATCTATTTTTCCTATTTTTTAATTGCTCTATCTAGTATATTGAGCTTTTTATTATCTTCATAGATTCCAATTTTAAGATAATATTTATACTTATATATTAATTTTATATATATATATATACTAAGCGTACTTATGGCCTATTGTATCACAACTACTACAACTATTCTTTGATTTAATTCGACAATTCATAAACTTTGATATAGCTTGAGACATTCTTATAGAATTATTATTATATTAAATAATGTCTATTTACTTCTATATTATTATTATTAATATTATGTATTAGCATTAATATAATTTATTATTCTTATATATAAATAAAAGACATATTTTACCATCTAATTTACAAACGTTCATGGTTTGTCCAGATACACTTGAAAAATATCTCTAGTTGGATAATGTAATTTCTTAAAGAAATGAAATTTAATTATAAGTTATTATTATGAAGAACATGTTGCAAAAATAAGAAAAATTGGCTAGTCAGAATTAAATATTGATTTCTCAGATTATAAGTCAATCTGTTTCTTGCAATCTTACATATTATCATCATTAAGTTTAATGTGTTTTATATGCTGGCATTTGTTGGACGGCTTTTAGAAACTGACTTATAAACTAACCTATCTCTGGTCAGGCTTTTATTTATCCCCATTTCTCTCAAATCTATTTGCATCACTTTTTCCAATGTTTTCCTTCAACTTACCCTGCTACCGCATCAGTCTTTTATTTACTAAATCAAGGACACTCATTCATTCTTTCAGAATAACCATATCAACAAAGTCGTCCGTTTTACACACATCTTCCTATACTGCTCAGATTTAAGCATGATGTCTTTAAGACTCACATTGCACATCCATCATATCATTCTCGTATGATTTCTCTCCATGCAACGAATATCTTCAACCTACACTGGCCAAGTTTCACTTCTATACACCATCACACTGCGCATGCATGACTGATAGACTCTTCCTTTAGTCAAGAGTTCTAATGTGCTGTTGGTTAGTAATAGCAGGAGTTCCATGTACTTACTCCATCCATTCATAGTTCCTGTGATTCCATGATATCATCAAGGTAAAAAAAAATTACTCAGCAACCTCAATTGCCATCCACATTTGAGTTCTCATTGGTTTTCATTGTCTTGCATACAAACTGGTTATTATATTCAACATAACCGTAACCCTACTGCACTTCTTGTGTAACCAATGCTTACAAATACCACAAAATATTGAGTTGAACCTAACTCCTTTCCCATAAACTGATCAAGGCAACTTTTCTTTCTGGGTGTTTTCCAACATTACAGCCACTGATTATTTTGGTAACATTCACTTTCATTAACTTTTCACAGCATCCCTCTTGATTCTAATCGTATCTCCACACACACACACACACACACACACACACACACACACACACACACACACACACACAATTATCGTAAAGTATAAGTAGGAGGACCAAATTTAACGTAGTGTCTTCCATATTGTTAAAACACCAAAGTGCAAAGAGAAAAAAACTGCTTCAACCCATTCAGTTTTTCGAAATATGCCAGGCATAAAGGACTGATGACTGACCCTCCTGTAATGCGATGAAGGACAAACCACATTAGATCGATGTTGAGTGAGGATTTTTTTTTTACATTAAAAAAAAAAAAAAAAAATGACACAAAAGTTTTTTCCAACGCACACTTTGGGAATTCTAGAAAGTGTTTTTTTTTTTTTGTTTTTTTTTCAATTGATACCAATTATTTCTGAGAGAGTGTGTAAAAGCTGGTTTGCTGCTTATCATGACACATAGTCAAGAGTTTCTGTCGATTCCTTATCTCAATTTCTGATTTCCTGTCAACTGAAAAAAAGTTTGTTCTTGAACCAACATTGCTTGCATTGCAACTAATGAACTTTTTAAGTGCTTGTTAGATGCACAGGGAACAGAAACTTCAAACTGATACAGATCAGAAATTGTATCACAGCTACGTGTCAAAATTCATTATGGCAGATGTAAGTAAGGAATAAACAATAACTTCCTATTATTTCTTTTTTAATCTCTCTCTCAATATATATATATATATATATATATATATATATATAAGAAAAGGCACTATGTGGATCAGTCTACATTTCAACACCATTAACTGTCTCGATGGTAACATTATTGGAAGGAGATCAATCCGTGTAGGGCCTTTTCTTACATTTTATATAATTTTAATTTAATTTTTTCATATAATTTTACTTATAAAAGCTCTACATGTGTATCAAGCACTTTTAAATTTTTTTTTTATTTGAACTTATATATATATATATATATATATATATATATATATATAGGGTGGAACGATAAAATTGTTGTTCTAGAAAAGATGACAATATTCCATTTCAGTTTAATGAAAACTGGTTTTCTTTTTTTTGTTGCAGACCATCTACTAGTTGGCCAGTTGTATACAAAATCCAAGAGCGATAGGAGTTTGCTATCATGTCTGAAAGTGATACAATGAACAAGATCAGAGATGCACCACTTTACAACTCATACTCTCAACCAATCCAAGTTATGACAACAGGACCATTGCCAGCACCCTCAAAATACATCGCTGGATTGCCATGAATAGCAGGGACGTGCCCAGGGTGATGAAAACAAAGTTTCTGGCCATGGTTATGGTCTTTGTTGTGGTTTCTAGTGAAGGTCACATCATGCCACCTCACATCTTCGAAGTCAACACCAAAGTGCACCTGGATGTGCTGAAGAATGTGGTGCAATCAGGTGACCACTGGCAGAGCCTGGCGTGTGGCAGCAGGACAGCACCAGCCCACAAGTCCAAAGAGACTCAGGCTTGGTTTCAGAAGGAGTGCTATAACTTTGTACCCTGGACCTGGGCTACTTCGTTTGGTCATACTTAGAGAACATCACCAACATGACCTCCCACAACACCAAAGCCAGTCTGATTGCAGCCATCTGCTAAGTATTCGTCGAGCTCCTACTGATGCTTGTGGAAAAGGCATGCTCCCAGTTCTGGACCAGTATCGAGGCTGAAGGCAGCTACATTAAATAGATGTCAACTCTACTACATAAGCAAGTTACCTGAATTGATTTTTTCAATAAAAGTTTTAAAATATATATTAGAGTACTCATCCCAGACCAAGTAAAATTAATTCCTTAAACAAAACCATTTTTATGTTTCCTTACAGAGAGTACAATCAAGATATGACACGAAACCTTATGTCTAGAATCTTTATTCCAATTTTGATCAAAATTCATTAGAAAATATCAAAAATAAGGCATCTTGAGAAAAAACTGAAATTCAGACAATTTTATGACTAGAAACCAAATTCAATGGCAGAGATACTTTTCTCTTCATATGTTCGTATATATCTATGTACAGGATTCACTTTTTAACTAGGCATGAGGATCCCAAGTGTGGGCTATGTTTAGTACAATTTAGTTTTATGCAAAAGGAGTCAAAAAAGGATGAAAGCCTTTAATGAAAATTTAGATAAGTCTGATTTGGAAAAAATTTTAACAATAGCTATAAGACAATTAAGAAATATTCCACAAATTTCAGTTTCTTTGAAATATTTTAAAGGGTTTTTAGGGGTCATAATACGAGCACAATCCTTCTCTCACTGGCCCCTCTCCTCTCCCGACCATAACCCACTGGGTTACTTCGTTTGGTCATACGTCGAGAACGTTTGAAAATTAAAATATTTCATAGTTACATGAAATTCAATTCATAGTCAGGCAACAATCAAGCAGGATTCCCCGAGTTTCAATTTCTTCTTAATATCCCTTAAGTTTAAACCTTAAATTTTAAACATTTTCTAGAATTAAAATTCTAATTATTTATATAACATAAAATTGCCAGATTTTACATGTTGGCCCTAAATAGCAATGCATATGATGCATCAATATTTGATTCTGACTATCTAATCAATTACATCATTTATAACTTTCTTGTTTGCTATTGAAAATTTCAAATCCAATCGAATTCATTGCTTAAATAATATCTATATCCGGTTCAATATTCCCTGCAATAACTTATACATTGGTACATAAAATCAGTAACATTTATTTGATAGAAATTATGCAAAATCATAAATTGCTACGCTAATTTTCATCTGCAGGTGCATACTTTCCATTCTGCATTCATATATTTATTCATTAGCAGGCCACCCAGCGCTACCCGGTCGTAAAATATGCATAAATATTATATTTTAATTCATACAGAAACTGAGACATGTGCATGCCAGTATTATGTTTTTTTTTTCTAAACTGTTCACTTTTTGTAAGTAAAAAAAAAAATACTCAAGCTGAGATCGAAACCAAAACCTAAAGACAGTGAGTCAAGTACAATAACCATTAGACCAGCATGACACGATCTTTAAAAAGTGTTTTCAAAATACTTATTCTTATAAGTAATCCGTAATGTGAACTATTCATGCATGCACACTTGTTAAACAGTTGTCAAACAGATAAAAATCTGATCACCCTGAAGTACCAATTTTTCAATTTTAACTCCTTAGCAGCCCTTTTTTCGGATGAAACCAGATTAAAAAGTTTTCCACGTGATATTCCAAATTTTAAGTCTGTAGATCAAAAATTCGTTGAGTATATAGGTTGAGAATTCCGCGCGCACACACACACACACACACACACAAACACTTTTATAGATATATATAGAGATTTTCCAAAATATCTTCATTTACATTTTCTGGCTATTCAATTCACTTTTCATTCTAAAATATAATCTACTATACAGTGACTACTATACAAGAGTTTAGAAACAAGTTTTCAACAAAAATTAGATAACATACATTTTCAGTAAAATACATCATCATGACACAGCTGTTCTCAAGGAGGTGAATAAAAGTAAGGATATTATTTTTGAGATGAGGATAGATAATGTGTGTTATTTGTATTATTCGGACTACTCTTCTCATCTTTAATGTTATTTTCATAAGTGATTGAATATGGAATTTATTCTTTTGGAAACTATTGAAATTGTTGAGAAGTTTTCTTATCTAGGTCATGCCACTGGAACACAGGGGAGAGTAGGTGCTAGTGTGATTGCAAGAATTATGAGTAAATGGAAGTTACCACTGTTGATCAAAGCAAGAGTCTAGCAGGCATGTGTATGCAGTGTGATGATGTATAAAAATGAAATCTGGCTAGTGAGGGTTGAGGACATGCATTGCATGGAGAGAAATACATGAGAATGAAATGATGGATGTGTAATACGAGCCTTAAAAACAGGCTTAGTTCTGATGACCTCAAAGGAAGATTAAATCTGGACATCATAGGAAGATGTGTACAGGACAGGAAACTTTGATGGTATGGTCATGTTGAAAGAATGGAGGAGAGTTCTTGGGTATGTAAATGTAGAACAGTTAAGATAACAGTTTCTGTTCATAGGGCCAAACCTAGGACAACATGGAAGAAAGTGATAAAAATGGACCCAAGGGGAAAAAATATAAATAAAAATCTGGCCAGAGATATGTTACTTTGGAAATCAATTTTTTAAAGCCGTCCAACACATGCCAGCATTTAAGATGGACATTAAACTGATGAAACTTTCTCATGAACTTCATCACAATAATTAAAATATGAATAATGACTCACCAACAAATTCTGTAGCATGACATTTTGAATGACCATCTGGATGTTCTAATGTCGATTTTGTGATCTCTCTGCGATGATAAAAATAACCCATGCGTGTTTTGGTGTATAGAAAATACCTGAAATTAGAATAAATTTTTTTTTAATAAAAGAAAATTAAAAAATGATTCATATAACTTGAATTGTTTGTTTTATTTAAAATGGAATAAAAACAAAATTTTGTGAGAACGTTCAGATAAGAACTTCTTGACTGGTCGTTAGATCTTTGGCACAGAATATTGGCGGGAATACTTTATGGGAACATCTGCAATTTCAGTTATTGGATCTTGCCAATAATTAATATTTCTCATTTTTACCAAAAATTAACATGCAGCAAGTCACTTTTGAGATGCCCCATACATTAAATGTTTAACGAGTCACTTTTGAGATGCCCCATGCATTACATGGTCAACAAGTCACTTTGGTGATGCCCCGTGCATGATATGTTCAAAGAGTCACTTTTTTTGAGATGCCCCGTGCATTACATGTTCAAAGAGTAGTATCTGTTCTTCAGATGCTGCACTTCCATTTCTTGTTCTCTTTCGGTG
This sequence comes from Euprymna scolopes, assembly GCF_053919585.1. Lineage (NCBI taxonomy): Eukaryota > Metazoa > Mollusca > Cephalopoda > Sepiida > Sepiolidae > Euprymna > Euprymna scolopes. The sequence continues at coordinate 144,545,678 of NC_136493.1, read as the reverse complement.
GAGGAGAAATCCTTCACGACTGAGACAATTTTTATTTTTGTATCTTTTCTCCACGTTAAAAAACGACCCTGGTGTCTAACTCTGTCCCGTGGGGAGGCATAGTAAATAGGTACATGTTCAAAGAGTCACTTTTGAGATGCCCCATGCATTACATATTCAACGGGCCAATTTTGAGATGCCCTGTGCATTACGTGTTCAACAAATCACTTTTGAGATGCCCCATGTATTACATGTTCAACAGATCACTTTCGAGATGTCCCATGCATTCCGTGTTCAAAGAGTCACTTTTGAGATGCTCCATGCATTACATGGTCAGCAAGTGATCTTTGAGATGTCTTGTGCATTACATGTTCAACAAATAACTTTTGAAATGGTGTTTGTATGAATTTAAAATTCTAAAAATAATTTCGTTTTCATTCATTTAATTACAACCAGAGGAAAAATTCTTTCGCCAAAATAGAAACGCAATTATAGAAACTTAATAGCTTCAACAAGGCCGTCATTGTTTACTTGAAATTACATCTTACAATATTTTTAGGAGAAGTATTTTTAGCTGACTATGTAGGGGAGCAGAGTTGAAACTACCTACCACCTACCTCATCCCTCTCCAAACCAGTGGAGGTATATCACTGGGTTTTAACAGCGCTTCAAAGGTTTCCATAGTTTTGTAGTTTGATTTTTCTTTACTTAAAATGTGGCTGATAATTTTTGTAGAAATACGTTTTTTGCGGTGACAACATATTTAAAAAAATAAATAACTTTACTTCAAATGTGTATTAATCTAACTCAAACATAATTTCTATGAAGCTTTTGCTCCTAAACATCCCTATTAAGTTAAATGTAGGGATTTTTATTCCTTATTTGTATATAATAGTCATTCCCTATTTACTTGGCTTCTCACGATGGCAAGGTTAGACACAAGATCAGCTTATCATGTGAAGAAAATCTAGCCCCTCCCCAAAAAAAAAAAAGAACTTTTTAGGTAAACATGAAAATTACCTCAGTCTAGAAGGATTTTTTCTTCATTGACAATATTAGAACAGATACTACTCTTAACTTTGATCCAAAAGTTCCAAAATGAAGTCAGTAAGTTCGATTTCAGTCATCAATAGTTTTCATTTAAAAAAAAAATCAATATTTAATTCTGATTTGTCTATTTTGTGTGTGTGCGCACGCACGCAATGTTGGTACATGTATAATTTGATTTAATTTGTTTGAGAAATTATTCCATCCAACCAGAATAAATTTCAAAATGATAATATTTTAAGAGAAAGGGAAGTAATTTTATATTAGTCAATACAGAGTTGATACTCTTTTTGTGACCTGCTATCCAGTTAAAAAAAATAGATTTTTTTTTTTTTTTTTGCATTTCGATTACATACATTAGAAATAAAAGTAAAAATAATCCAGGGCAACGCCAAGTAGGGACAGCTAGTAAAATATAATTTATTGGATGAATGCTGGCAGAATGCATTAAAAATAGATCATTGGTTGATATTTGGTGATTAAGAAAAGTAAACACATTAGCTTGTATCTAAAGAGTAGTTTTCCAGTAGTGACCTTATCATGGATTGGAGAGAGGGAGCAGTTATTACATGATGTCAACAACCTTAAAGAGAAAAAGTACATAGAAAATTCAATGGAGGATGACAAATTTATCCAATTCATCCTTTATTATAATGGAGCTATCATGTATGAATGTTTGAAACCAAAACTAAAATATTATTTTTTTTTTTTTCCACTGGGGAGGGTGTCACCACTTATCAAGACTCAAATGCCACTCAAGGATAAGGGTTAATAAGTATCAGGTTGGTGAGACAACACCATGATAATCAGTAATCATGGAAATTAGGTAGAATTTGATTATTTAAGAAGACACTTCAACAAGAACTTGTTTACATTGGACATTACTGCTTACAATTAATTGAACACGTTGCTATTTTATTATATAGTGGGAGTGGGGGGGGGGGTAAAATTATGAATTCATACCTTTTTGAATGGTATTAGTATGTAATTAAACACAATAAAATTTGAACTTGGCATAGTCTAAGACGGTATGTGAGCAGTTGGCTAGCAACCTTTGAAATAATCTGAACAAGAACTCATCCATTCTTACGATGCATTCATTCAAGAGGAAAATGCAATTTAAAACTGAAGCCTAACAGATCAACTAACGAATAAACATTGTGGCATCTACAAATGCTATTTCAAAACAGGATGCAACTTATGGACACCACTTAAACTGAACCCTAAGATATTTCTTCCTTAACTCAAATACGTATGAGGGGGGCAATGCAACAAATAATAAAGATACTTGAACATGCACGATCAGAGAGAAAAACATTAAAGAAATGCAAAGATGCAGCTAAAAAATACAGAGCTGAACATGGCTCAACTAAAAAAAAATTACAGAGCCGAATGTGGTTCAAGTAAAAAAAAAAAAATACAGAGCTGAACATGGCTCAACTAAAAAAAAATTACAGAGCCGGATGTGGCTCAAGTAAAAAAAAAATACACAGCCGGATGTGGCTCAAGAAGTAAAAAAAAAATACAGAGTCGAACATGGCTCAACTAAAAAAATAGAGTTAGACGTGGCTCAATTAAAAGAAAAGAAATGAATATCGCCTAGATCCGAACTAATTGAGAAAAAAAAATTAGAAAAAAGGAACTTCAAATTTAAAGAATTACAATTTCTGAATTCTAGTCAATAACTCAGTATATGTTATCAGTTTTGGATTAGAATCTGAATTTCATTTTTAAATAAAAAGATAAAATAGCAGATGTCTTTTTTTCTTTCTCTTTTTTTTTTTGATACAAAGATAAAATAGCAGATGTCTTCTTTCTTTTCTGTCTTCTTTTCCAATTGACCGTTCAATTTTAGTCAAATGTGAAAGAAAAAACGAAAACTTTGCTTTTGGCATTCTTGGGTGATGGAATCAAAATTCCACAATAACAAACATTGGAATATTAAATTGTTCTCTGGAAAAAAATATTAATTTGTAACTATTTTAAGGCATATCAATCCACTTGTGGATTCTAATGAGAACCAGTGGATTTGTAGCAAGATAAGTGGACATATAAAAAAAAATAGGATTAGTATGATAAATTTCCACATAAGGTTAAAACTTGGAGTGGAATTTTCCAATTAGAATGTTACATGTTCTGGCAAAGACGTCACAAACAGGAAGCAGTTAGCCTTATGTGACAAATAAGTAGAAAGGTGGATCTTTCTCTTTCGACTGAATCACAAGAAAAAGCAATCAGACTTTCCAATAGTTGCCTTCAGCCCCATCAAGAGGCAGTCGAGTGTTTTATTCATACACATGCAAGCTATGAAGAAAGAAAAACCTCTAAAATGTTTTATTTTATTTATTTGGAAATCATGCCAGACAAGGCATGAAGCCACTTGATGCAAAAAGCTAACAAAAAACAAAAGGTGATTATCACAGAAGTACATGCCTACTTAGACTTGAAAAAAAAAAGTTATAGGTTGGAGTAAAAAGCTCAGCAGAAAGAGTTCTACAAGTCTGCAGTTCTTGGAAATAAACTATTGGAATATAAAGTTGTATTACGATGAGGTATCAAGACAATGAATTGATGTGAACCACTAGACTAACGAGTCACAAGAGCTGGAACAAAAGAAACAGGGAATAGACCAAACAATTCTGAACAACACATACCATAATATTATTTAGATAAAAACTGAGACTAGCAACATCACATCTATAAAAAAGAGGTTGCAGAAAAGTAATTAATAACGCTTATGAAAGCTTTGAGTAGAAGAACGACAGACAGAAGAGAAAATGAAAATTTGACTGATACATCACCACTGTGACTACGTAAATACGACCAACTAATTCTGCTAACAAAACAAAAGCAGTGTGGGGATTAAGATATACTCCAGGTAAGTTACAGATTAATAAATAAAGAATTTAGTCCAAACTTCCCAGTGAATTATCCTTCTTCGGTAGTCCAAACAATCCAAATACTCCATTAGCGACCTTCATCTTTAAAAATTCAGAAGCACCATATCATATCCGTGTGGACCAAATTCAGCTAGACACCATTTCATAAACAGATCATACATTTGGAATTCTAACAACTAGGGTTCATCGAAAAAAATAAATAAAAAATCCTTTCCACCTATACACCAAGATACACCTAAAGAAAATTGCGACTGAAACGTTGTGAGAATAACACTCAAGATAAGACCAGTAATCCAAACAATCCAAATAATATAACTAATCAAAGTTTAGAAAAACGAATACGATTTTATTTTAAGTAAAAGTTTATTTTTGTTTAAAATGGGGTTTTAAAGTCATACGTTTTGGAAAGAGTTGGAGTACAAATTTTCAAGAATACTAGATGTTTGGATTTTTTTTTTTTATTCTTATTTTTACTCTCTCAAGAATCAATAGACACTCAATGAATATTGGAAGCCTTTTAAATACGAAGAATTATAGACGGATATTTTGGAAGTCTAATAGTTGAAGTCTGACTTTATACCTTCTGATTTTGTAACCCTAGTCCAGATAACCTACTGGCGTTAATAAATTGATTCACCATACTGCTGCATATCATCAAGGCAAGTAAACGTTTGTCCAGCAAACCATGTAAATGAGATTCTTCAATAAAAAAATCTTTAATTTGAAAATTAATAATCTTTTCATTTATGGATGCAAAAGTTCTTGGATTCCTCCTGAGATATGTCCATTAAAAATAATCATTTCAGGAATATATATTAGATTGAGCAAAAAGTTTGTGCATTTTTTTTTTTTTTTTTTTTTATTTTAAGTAGATATTAATGCAATTCATTTTTTATACACGATCAGGGCATCTGAAGAATGTCTACGATTTGTCTGTTTGTCAATCTTGTTCAACTATGGGTTTTATTTGATCCTTGTCGATCATCTTTAGCCAGCCAGAGCAAGGAACATTTCTTATTGAAAAATTTCCTTTTTGAATTTGAGCAAACCATTTTGAGCACATTCGTTGTGTAGCATCATTTTCTCATATACATGGTATATTTTTATGCCGGTTTCTGTAGCTTTTTTCTTTTACTGTAGTATAAAATTTTTTTTTTTTTAAAGCATCAGATGTCAGTAATGTATTGCTTAATCTTCTGTTTCAAGGGCCTGAAATACAAAGAAAACTCTAAGAACTCACTCGCTGCACCAAATACAGGATTTGAGTACTAGGAATATAGTAACCCAGAAAGATGAAACACATTTTTTGTTCAACACAATATATTTTCTGTGTGTCTTTTTATTTCACTGCTAGCATGAAAGAAACAGATAAGAACTTAGAATATCAGTAATCAAGTGTACATGTTTGGATCACATATATTATTAAATATCTAAGGCATATGGTCATCTTTGAGGTGTTTATGGGGTGAAAATTAATACCAAAGTGTACCTGGATGTGCTGAAGTGTGTGGTGATCCCTTGGTGCAATCAGGTGGCCACTGGCAGACCTAGGGTGTGGCAGCAGGACTCGGCGCCAGCTCACAAAGAGACCCAGGCTTGGCTTCAGAAGGAGTACTACAACTTTGTACCCTTCTCTCATTGGCACCACTTTCTTCCCCCAACCTAAACCTGCTAGACTACATTTAGTTATACATCGACAACTTTGCCAAGATGACCTCCCACAACATCAAAGCCAATCCAACTGCCGCCATCCGCCAAGACTTTGCCGAGTTCCCATCCGCGCTTGAGGAAGAGGCATGCTCCCAGTTCCAGACCCATATCAAAGCGGTGATTGAGGCTGAAGGCGGCTACATTGAATAGATGTTAGCTCTACTACATAATCGAGTTAACTGAATTGATTTTTTTCAATAAAAGTTTTAAAAAAGGCTGTTGTGTTGTTTTCTTTACGGCAACAAATGTATTCCCCCCTCACGCCTGTATTTAGTAAAGGAGCTTTAAGTACCACTTTTTAAGTCTTTGGTCCAATTCAATTGCAGATTGAATCCTAGTCTCACATTCCATTAGCGAACGCTTTTACTATTATGTTAAATGGACCAGTTAATGAAATCTGCATCATTTGTTGTTGAGTTTTGTGTCATGTCAACCATTTTATGTCAAACTTTTACATGTTTTTTGTATATGGTTGACTTGCAGATTAATTTGAACTTTAACCAAATTTTGTTGCATACAACACCTGGTCTTCTGAAATTGTCACCCATGTAGTACTGGCCAGAATCAACGTCACTTAACTTCAGTGATCTAATGTTTAGGAGAGATCAATACATGCTTTGATGGGAGCTAAATTATCTTCACATTAAAACCTTGCGTTGTGTATGTCTCCTCGTGTGGAGGCAAGTAAATAGAGACGCATCAAGCTTGATCATATAGTTATTAAAGTATTAAGATCCCTTAAAAAGAAATTGCTTAAGAAAGAACAACTGATAAAAAAAAAAATCACAGTGTGCTTTTCCTCTGAGATAGATCAACCTTTGACAATAAATTAGATCCAGTGTTGAACAACACCTAACATTTTATCTCTGGTTGCCTGAAACCTACTAAACTGAATAACCTGTATCTTTTTACTGGCATTACACCTGCAGATGTCAAACGGAAAATTACCAACCAAGCAGGGATCAGAAAGTTTGCTAGTGAAGAACGCCATCTCTTTCATGGGCATAAACCAAGGACCAATGATTGAAATCAAGAAGCTTCCTCAGCCATATGAAGACCCTAACATTTCAAAGATATATTACAAGTCTAGACGGTATGGTTATAAAATGCCCTCATCAAACTGACATGGGAATTCCCCCTTCGGAAGCCCTATCTCTTGGCTTAGAAGCATCTTGGGTGCATTGGAAAACACTCAACCACCTGAGAATTAAAATGGAGGGATCAAAAGTTGCTATGGCTAGACGGACTTACAAAATCAATGCAATAATTCATCATGACGACCATATGAGACAACACTGCCTTGTCTACCCAACACACAAAGAAAATCTAATGATTATGGTCCAATTTTGCAATAATTATTCAACAAATATCTTTTATCTGAAAGTTGGAGGCTACAGAAACTGAAACATTGTGAAAATTACAACTAAGACGAGTAGATTAATCTGAACAATCAAAATAATACAAAAATGCCATTTTATGAAAATATAAAACTAAAGAGGCCTCTCGAACAGTGTTAAAACTATCCATTAGCAAGTTTTCCACCACTTTTTGCTTGAGAGGAGTGGAGGCATCGAAAGTAGAAAGCTTTAGAGGATATATAAAAGAGATTAAAAATAAACCTTCAAAATATTTGCAGGCTAAGCTATCTAAGTAAAAACAAAAAAAAAATTATATTGGCGACTGGTTATTTTTTTTTTATCAGTAACAGTTTGTATGTGCACATGCATATCAAGGGGAGATAAGCATGAAGATAAGAAATAAAATAGAATGAAAAAAAAAAAAAAAAAAAACGTTGACATCAAGAAAGTTATTCATGAGAAAATCACACGTGGGTGTAAAACATTTTTATCAGAATTGGAATTAAATGGGACGGACAGACATCCTGAATCAAATTTCTGTTTCAAACAAAATTATTTGTACGAATTTAGGAGAGTAGGAGTTATTTATTTTTTTTAGAGAAGATTACTTGAGAGAAATTGGTTTTCCAAGAGGACAGCTTAACAAATATTTGTTTACATTAGTCTTGAAGACGATCATGCACTCGGTGGTTGAGCAGCAGATTCATGGTATCCTGTTCCATAGATGGAATGTTCTAGGAAAGAAACATTGTTCGTAGAAGTTCCATTTGGTTTTTGGAGAAAAAGAAAGTTCATTGTTGTAGTTGTAACTTAACGAATTCTTTATGAAAGGTAGGGCCATGGATTGAAGCTCAGTCGAATATTTAGTGATAAGTGGGGACACTTTAGTGATCGTCTCATCTGCAAAAGGGGTGGTTCTAAACAAACGTCATTCTCACCAAACCTCAAAGTTCTCAAATTTTAATAAATAAAATTATAGATCAAAATTATATTATGCTTTGGTTGATTGTCAATTTTAGAGAGAAAAAAAAATCATACGTCTCTAGAGAAAATCCACAGCATCTATTATATAAGGGAGAGTTGTCTGCGTGTTAGTGTGTGTGTTTGTATGTTATTAAAAACTTTGTTATCCTCATCGAAACAAGTACCATCTGAAAGATCAATGCTCCAGATGAATAATATGTGAAAATTAGAAAAAGATTAATTCTGTAGCAGTCAACTGAACCACTTTTTGGAAGGGGGGGTCCGCTTTTTGTCACGTCACGCACACATATCAAACTAAAACTATGTTTAAAAAGCTTATGTTGCAATGGCATGACGTCATGTGACCGTGTGGGCAAAAGGGTTTGTAAGTTTTTGCTTTCTTTCCCTCTTTCACGTTTCATGTTTGAGCCCGGACACTGCTCGTTTTTTTTTTTTTTTTTTTTTTTGCGGTCGCACAGGCACTCCCTACTATTTTGATTGAAAGAAAAGAAAGTTGTTTTGATTCATTTATTTTTTAGGGGGGGTCCAGCACATGGGCAACAAAAAGCTGGAAACCTTTTGAAAGCATCATATGTATCCCATGTCTTCAGATATAACATCCGGATAATAAAAAAAGTTTCCAGACAACTATCAGAATCGTTACTGGTGATGTAGAGGTAATAGAAGCCAAAACTTTGACACTAAAAAAAAAAAAAAAAAAAAAAAAAAAAATCAACGAGTCAAATATCAAGAAAAAACTGATAAAAAAATTCTACATACATACATATATAGACACGAAGAGTTACATTAAGCGACCTATTTGTTCATTGCAGGGCTCAATTTTCCCAAGGAAAAATAAAACACTGCACTGTTTTATCTAAAATATAAGAAAAAAATATTTTTTGTAACATATATAACAATTTTTTTTTTTTTAACGTTGGCTCATCTTCAGGCAAAACAAACGTATTCCCTCCAACGTCCTCCTTGACTATCCTATTTCCCTTTTCTCTTTGGTGCTCAACGCCTTTTCATTTTCCATCAAAGACGAGGAAGGGGGGGGGGATTGAAAATTATTTTTCTTTTTAGGTTTTTATTCTTGGAGCAATAATATATTTCAACTTTGAATATTTGCTTTGATTAAAATACTTTTTTTTTTTTTAATTAAATTGTCAATAAATGTATATACTGCTTTTGTGAATAGATTAATCTAACGGAGAAGAAAGAAAACTTTTCTGCTATATAATATATGGTATATAAAGTATTATTCCATATTCTATATTATTATGTTTTTTTTTACATGGGGTCACCACTTATCAAGGCCCGGAGGCCACTCAGGGATAAGGGTTATTGCGTGTACAGTAATCAAAGCAGTAAATATGGTTATAGTTATATATTGTATATTTCTATTTAAATCATTTTTTTAACTCAACGAGGTTAAATCACATTTATTTGTAAGGAAAACACGTTAAAACAAAAATATTGTTGACCTTGTGTATGGCTTTGAATAGCAGCAGTGACTTTTAATATCGGATTTATGACAGGGCGGCCATGAAATAGGTAAGCAGACAAATTTTTTGAAACCGGAAGTCACAAACTAGATGGACAGTTTATGCTGGCAAGCTAATCTGAGTGTTATATAATTACATAGATATATAAATTCACCTGTCATCCTTTATTTAAAAAGATAGGATCGCCCAATCATGGAAGACAGGATGCAAAAAAGTAAGCAAAATTCATAGAGTTTTATTTATACATACACACACATATATATATATATATATATATATATATATTTATACATACACACACACATATAAAATGTAGGGAGTAGCAAAATGTCACATTTGAATAGGCAGTCTTTTTTTAGTTTGAAAAAATGCTAGAGTTACTGGTGGAATAGGTTTAATGATTAAAAACATGAAATCCTGAGTGATGTCAGTTCATCATTGATATTTGATATCGGATTATCTGCATGTTTCTCGGATTATCTGATATGTTTTGCAATTATATAAAATATAGTTATTTACAGAAACGTGTTTCGTCGCCGCTATGATTCCTCAGTGTGGCTACACCTATCGAGATTCTAAATCGCCCCCTCCCAAATAGATTGCATCAATAAAAATAATCACTATATCTATCTCAAATATAATGCGTAGTGATGATTTTTATTCATGCAATACATATATATATTTCTGTAGAAATATATTTTCTTATATATCAATCCTTATTTAAGAAGCTCAATGTAATTACAGAGCAATATAGAGAATGAATGACAAAAAGTTATATTTCAAAATTCATGATGTTCACCATCTTATAATTTATTCCTTTCAGTTGACTTATACAATTCTTGACAGTATCTGTTTTGTAGCGCAAAATCAATCACTTAATTATTATATCAATCAGTAAATCTATTATGCCCTTAACTCATCAAAAGAAATAGCAACAATCAATCTGTCAAAAGAAATTGAAATGTGATTTGACATGATTAAAATCCGAAAATTGGAAGAAAGACGGCAAATACCTTTTTATTTTTCCATTACGCCATATTGAATTTTTATCAAACAAAGTCATTAAACCCAACTATTCGTACTAACAATTTTAATTAATTTATGAATCTTCTATTTAATAATTAGTAAATTTATTAATTCTAATTTGTGTGTACATACTTATGAAAATAATATCAACAAATTATAAACTATTATACATGTTTGTATATACAAAACTAAACTAAAACAAAAAAAAACAAAATAAAAACGATTGATCATTACGATCGGTTATCATAACTAATCAATTAATTTGAATTGAAAACCATACATAATTCAATTCTGTTAGCTATTATAATCAAGCTTATTAATCATTACAATTATAATTTTTAAAATCATACAATTCATAAAACTATACATACGTTTTGTTAAGTTTAAATATAATCTGAAAACTCCTTTATATCGTAATTATAAATAATTAAATTTACTTAAAGTGAGGCAGAGTTACCTCCCTTGGAACAAATCTAACAAAATATTAACTTTATATTTATTTATTTATTTAACCAACTCGTAGACATCCATATTCAACTAATAAGTAATTTTAATATAGTTTTAATGTCTTTCACTTAATTTTATTTTAAAAAAATTAAAACGATTTATATTATAAATTAATTCACTAATATTTACAATATAAAATGTCAGTATTAAAAATAATTTCAATCTATAGTCATAAGTTATACTTCATATCTTCTAATGTTGAATTGTAAATTAATTAGTTACTTACATTTATTTTAATTTTTATTTATATATTTATTCATATTATCAATATCAGCCCCACCATTATTATTTATATTGAAAGTAATATTTTTAATTTCATATTTCACAAACTAATATATATATATATATATATATATATATATATATATAATTGTAGTTAAGCAATTCGATTAATCTGTTTGGTTCTTCCTATTTTACAGCATATCTACTCTTTTCGAGTTATTGAATGCCAAAATAAGATATCTATGAAAAACAATTCATTTTATACGAAGATAAATGCAATTTTACAGTGTTGGAGGAAATCGTGGATTCATACCTTTCTTTATGGTATTAGCGCTTAACTGAACACAATAGAATTGAACTTTTATGTAGCTATGATATACAACATGCTTGACCAGTGACCGTTCAAAGGAAATCCATTATAGACTCATCTTGAATTAGAACAATGGGATCCATTATGTTCATTTTCAGCAGGACCATCCTTTGTTTGATCAGGTTGTCTTTTGTGAAACCACTACAGCTGCAATGAGTGATTACGTTTTCTCCCACTTAAACGATTTTTGATTAAAAACAATTAAACTATTTTACCATTCAATACCATTAAAGCATTCTACAATGAAATAAATAAAACATTATTTAGCATAATGGTTAGAGTGTACTCTAATAAAATGGAAGACCAGAGTTCAATCTCCGTTCAAACCACATCAAAGTCTGTAAATAAAAAATGATACTTGATTCTTCCTTATTAAACACTCATTATAAAGTGAGGATTAAGGAGCCATTCAGAGAAAGGAGTAGTGCTCCTCTCTATATCTTTGTATTATAGCCATCAAAAAGGGAGCCAGCGGGTCGCCCTTGACTACGGTTGATCCATTCATTTATTTATTACAATTTATGAAAAACATTTGACTAAAAATATTAAAGCATGTTTTTTTTTTTGAAAAAAAGAAAATCATTAGAATGTTATAATTAAAATAAAAATTATTAAATTAGTTACTGACGTCTCAGTCTGAAGAGATCATCTTGAATACAACTGAAAGATTACAAATACACAGGACATATATATTGAGAGTCAATCAAGAACGTTTTGTGCATAAACTACAGCACTATTTCCCTTAAGTTTAATTCTTCATCATTGCAACAGCGCAAGAGCTACACGGCTAACAGGGTTCTATACAGGGTGGACCGATAAAGTTGTCACCCTAAAGAAAACAACACTACAGCTTTATTTTAAAACTTTTATTGAAAAAATCAATTTATGTAACTTGATTATATAGTAGAGCTGACATCTATTCAATGTAGCCGCCTTCAGCCTTAATCAACACCTTAATACAGGTTCAGAACTGGGAACATGCTTTTTCCACAAGCACTGACAGGAGCTCAATGAATACTTGATAGATTGTAGCAATCAGGCTGGCTTTAGCGTTGTGGGAGATCAAGCTGGTGATGTTCTCGACGTATGACCAAACGTAGTCCAGCGGGTTATGGTTGGGAGAGGAGGGGGGGGGCAGCAAGAGAAGGGTACAAAGTTGTAGCACTCATTTTGAAGCCAAGCCTGGGTCTCTTTGGACCGATTCCTGCTGCTGCTGCACTCAGGGTCTGCCAGCGGTCACCTAATTGCACCAGGGGATCACCACACTCTTCAGCACATCCAGGTACATTTTGGTGTTGACTTTCAAGCCAACTTCAAAGATGTGAGGTGCCAAACACCATAACCGGAAACTTTGTTGAGCTGTATCCTCAAGTGTTGAACCATCCAGATTTGCATTTTGAGGATGCTGGCAATGATCCTGTTGTCATTATTTGGATTGGTAGAGAGCATCAGTTGTACAGCGGCGCATCTCTGATCTCGCTCATTAAATATTGTGTCACTTTCAGACATGATAGAAGGCTGCTATTGCTCTTGGGATTTGTATGCAACTAGCAACTAGTAGATGGTCAGCAACAAAAAAAAAAGAAAAACGGTTTATCAAACGGAAATGGAATCGTGTCGTCTTTTCTAGGACGACGATTGCCTCTGTGCAAAACCTTTCTCGACTTCATATGCAACTACTGAGCCTTGATGTTCTCAGTCCAAAGTAAGAACCTGCAATCTTATAGGTGAATGCAATCCTGAGGGAAAATCTTCACGAGTTCTATGGAGAAATCTGGCTCGCTTAACAATAACAACTGGCAGCAATCCAATATTGCCTTTTTTGTTGTTGTTGTTGTTGTTGTTGTAATTGATTTAAAAGAAATATTAAAAACCTGCTCATTTAAAATTAAATTTAATTGAAACAAATCATTATACAACCATTAAATCAGCAATTGGCAATTCAACCTCAAGAGATCAGCCCATTTTGAATACGTCAACATCTTTTTCAAAATTACTGATGACAAGTATGAATATCTTCAAGTTTAATTATCAGAATTCTTCTCTTAGCCATGCTGAAGAGAATCAAAGGAATTTCTGAGCATTATATTATGGCACCAGGTTTCCTGCGAGAGTTGCCAAAGAGAGACAAGTATGCTTTTAAAGGTCACATTTTCCTTGATGTATAGTAATTAGTGGTCAACTGCATGAGCAGTTGAGCTACACAAAATATACTGAACAGTACATGAGAAAACCGACTTATATTAAGGTTGGAATGTTTTGTTCTGCTTTGAACTCTGATTGGCTGTTAGTCGATTAATTGTAGTCCAACATTTCAACCAATGGCATATTTGCAAGAGCCCATGGCATATATGGATAAAGTACTAGGTATAATTCAGTTGTAAGTGACACTCTTCTTAAGGTTGAAGGTTCAATCCTCAGGGTGAGCGATACAAAGAATGCAATTACAAATTACTAAAACTTCTACCTGATCATGGCTGATGAAACAGGAGCATGCTACCCCCATGGATTAAATAAATAAAATTCTGTGCAGATTCCAGAGTTCAATAGAAAGATCCCCGAACTTGACAAAATTACATCTGAAGATGGTCAGAGGTTACATTCGCTGAAATATTAACTAAAAATGAGATTAGTAGTTCGAATAATTCAAAGACATCCTACATTGTTATAAAACTGTGCTCAATTATGATTCTCACCTATCCCCTATTTTTTTAGAGTATTGTACATATTTTCAACAAACGTTTTGATTAAATGGTTCACTTTAGTCTTTTTCTAAAACTTATTTGGCAATTCATGATCTCCAGGATCAACATAGGTCAACATTAGACATCATATAACTGAGGTTGCGGAGGTGGAGCACACCATGGCACTGTGGACTTTGAGCAGAAGAGGAGAGGATGAAGAAGCTAAAATAGAATAACGAGAACAGGCCAGTCTGCCCCTTACCCTTTCTTGCCACTCAGATTCTTTATTTTAGAGTCTTCCAATATTCAAATTGTCTGTTGGTTCTTTCGAGATTAAAAAATCTAATTCCTCCAATTTTCGCAACCTCTGCACATCATATTCTTCGAGTTATCATTGGCGGTGGCTCCCAGTCATGTCCAAGCATTAGGTCCCATCATTTGTTATCAGTCTCCTATCCTTGAGGTGGATGCTTATATTTGATGTGGCTATTAAGTTCGAGTTTATGTTGAAAGAGTTGTGGACAGTCTCCGCAAGGAAGGGTAGGAAAATGAGATTGTTCTTGCTATCCTTTCCTTCTAGCCTCTTCATTCTTTCTCCTCAAAGTTCACGGTGCTATGGTGTGCTGCACCTCTTTACATCTTCCTGTCCCTGGTAGTTTCCTTCCATGAGGACGGGTCAATGTTTGTTAGAACCAGAGTGTGCTTGAAATCTTTCTGGCACATTTTTGGGGCCCCTCGTGGCCTCGTACCCTGGGCCAGTTCTCTATATAGTCTATACATATATCACATGCAGTTGAAATACAACAGGTAGTTTCCGAGTTCATAATGGTCAAACAGACACTAGACACTTCATTTTATTTGCATTTATTAAGAAAGGAGAAAGAAAATTTAATTAACTCATATATTTTTCATTATACTGTATTATGTAACATGTAAATTTTCATGTTTTTTCTGTTTGTTTTTTGTTGTTGGTCAGATGTAAAATTAGTTTGCTGTTACCCAAGTGTGGAATATGCTGAAAGATTTTTTTTAATTCATGCAAGTCTCATAAAGGATGATTATCATCTATTGAAATAGAGAGAAAGAATAGATGCTTCATGACGTCATAAAGGATGATATTATAAAACTGCTGATGCACTTCTCTACCTATATAAGAGCCAAGTACGTCCAAGGATGGAGTACTGTTGCCACATCTGGGAAGGAGCTGCTAGAAGCAACATCCTGCCTTGACAGTTCAAAATAGACTTTGTAGCCTAGTAGGGGATACCCTTTTCTCTTCCCTGAAACCTCTTTCCCACAGAAGACACGTTGCGAGCCAGTCTCTGCTTTATTGTTATTTTCATGGCAAGTGCTTGTCTGAGCTCCAGTCTATGGTCCCCCCCTGTCCTGACTTTTATGAAAAACACTCATCTAATTGAAACCACTATCAATAATTTCCCCCACTCTTTATCTGTGCCTAAACCCAAACGGAGATTCCATGAACAACGCTTCTTTCTTAGAACTGCACACCTGTGGAACTGTTCCGCTTTCCTGCTTTCCAACTGACTGCAATATGGTTGTCTTCAAGTCCAACGTTAACAAATTCTTGATGAGCCATCCTCTTAAGCAATCCAATTTACCAAATTTCCAGTACTAACGATGACTACGACATGTTCCCCTTGACCACTGTACACTCATTAACCCTTATCCTCTGAGTTTTGATAAGTGGTGACTCTTAAGTAAAAAAACAAAACAAGAAAAAAAATTTATGCATCATAAAAGATGCTGTCATCAATTGAAACAAAATATTGTCATTTCATTTGATTTATCAAAAGATGTGTACACGAAATATAAGTAAACATATTGTTATTTCCACTACATACATAGAGAGATACAGCATACGGCATTAAAAATTAGTAACAAAATACAGTACAAACCTTATCTCGAACCTTATCCACGTCTCTCCCAAGATCTCGAACCTTATCCACGTCTCTCCCAAGATCTCGAACCTTATCCATGTCTCTCCCAAGATCTCGAACCTTATCCACATCTTTTTCAAGATCTCAAACCTTACTCACATCTCTCACATGATCATTCTTCTGTTTTGTAGTTCTTTCCCCCCACCACCACCACCACCGGTGACGTCCCTTTGCATGCATTTACATCTGTGCTATGTTACACACACATCTTACTGCATATACGCAAACATGTTTCAACTATAGGCAAATTGAGAAAACTTAATCTTCAATTTTTGTCAGAAGATAATTGGCTATTTTTGGCTATAGTTGAAAGATGTTTGCATATATGTAGCTAGATTTTTTGCATGAATAAATAGATGGATGAATTCATAGGAATTTGGCATTATCAAAAGTACAAGAAATTGAGTCCGACTTAATTAAGATTTCAGAAGGGCATTAAATGTGAACGTGTTGATCTGACATAAACATTAACCGTGTAATCTAAGCAACAAGAACTGTTCTTTTTCAACAACAATGAAAACATGAGAACTGAGTAGCTGTTAGGATGACTCTAGTCGGTGAATGTGGCCAGAGCAGAAGGCATTTTGTTTTTTGATTTACACACGCAGTATTCGTTGTCTTTACATTACTAGGGAGCCGCGTGGTGTTGCTCGGTTGTAAGATACACTTAAATGATATTTTAATTCATGTAGATTACGTATTTATTATTATAGAGACAATTCTCTATTGATTATTATATTAAACCTAATATATAGTAGTGAAATCAAAACTATATATATATATATATATATATATATAAGTAGGTTGTAGTTTGCTTGAAGCATTGTTGAAGAAGATTATAAGGTAAAATTAAAAGCCAAGAACAATGCGAGATTTTTTTTTTTTATATATAGAGTAAAATTAAATGCAAACAAAAGAAATAAAGTTCTTTTTTTTGTTGTTTGTTTTTTCTTTTTCACACAAATTTTAACTCTAAACAACAGTAATTTTTTTTTTTCTGTTGTATTCAATGGTGATATAAATCTCAATATATTTCAGACTTATTAGTCCATTTTCAAGAGAAGACAGCGGAAGAGTGTTCAAAATTGGAAAAGTAGCCGCAGAGTTTGCCACGTGATACCGCGAAATATAGAACAAAAAATGACGTTAGGAGAACGTTAAAATAAATCAGTTGATGTTTGAAATACTTGTTGCGTTTGTGAATCAAGGGAGATGACTATTCAAGCAAGGTTTTTTTGTTTTTTGTTTTTTAATTATTGTTTTTCTTATGTTTTAAACTTATATTATAAAAGCGGAGCTCAATTCCAGTCTATTGTTTAGTGTGGGAGTATTTTTTGAAATAATTAAAGATTCGAGGATACGAAGTTGACCTATGTTTCTTGAAGAAGCAAGAATGTTGATGTGAAAATCTGGTTCTGAATTAATGCAAGTGCGAATATGTTTATAGAACGACGAAGCAGTAGTGTTTAAGTGCTCTTTAATGCGGTGATGAAGCAATCTGGTAGTGCTTCCGATGTAAGATGCACTGCATTTAGCGCATTGTAGGTCATAAACAACGTGGTTCTTAAAGCATAAACCTGTGTGTGATATTGGGCAATTAGAGAGTGAACAAGGGGAAGGTGTATGCGATGGATGTTTTCGGTTGAGCTGTTGTCTTAAAGTAGATCCAGTGTGGATGAGTTGAATGTTGAGCCCCTCGCTGCGGATGGCTTTTCGGATTGAAGATGAGATTTTGTCACTGAGGAAGGGTAGTTTTAGAAAACAATTGTTAGAGAAGGGTCGGGTGTTGCGTTTTTTCTTTTTAAGTGAGGATAGGATCGTATTAGGATAGCCGTTTAGTGAGAGGGTCTGTAGGAAATTGTTAGTGTGTGTATGTTTGTCGGAGATGTTAGTGCATTTGTCTTGTATGCGTGAGATTTCGGCATGTGCGTAGTTTAGTTTGTCCTTGAGAGGTAGCGCAGATTTGAAATGTACGAAGAGGCGTTTGCTGGCGGGTTTTCTGTAGAATTCAGTGCATATGGCACCATTTTTTTTTATTTGTATTTTAAAATCAAGTAGAGAAAGAGATTCCGAAGAGTCTGGGTGTTCTATAGTAAATTTTAAGTTTGGGTCTGCGTTATTGAATTTGTGGAAAATGTTAATAGCTTCTTCGCGGGAGTATGTGATAATTAAAATGTCATCGATATATCTAGTAAAAAGGAGATAAGAATAGCAGGTACTAAGGGTGTGTCTTTCGAGTTTGTCTCTCTCTTACAACTCCTCCGTATTATAGTAGACAACACTTACTTTACTTTCCTACAAAACACGTTCAAACAAGTATCTGGACTACCCATGGGCTCCAGTCTATCCGGTATTCTTGCCATTGCTTATATGGACAAACTCGTGTGTCTAATTTACTAGTTGCTTTCTTCCTCCTAAGTAACAGAAAAACTTTGAAAAAGAAAAAGTTTATTTAATGACTTTCAACGTCGGGAATCACTTTTTGATTAACGTTCTACTAAATTGATCCTTCAGTTTTGGGTACAGTAGCGGTCATCACAGGTTACTAAAGTGTCACATGCCTGCTGGTATTTTCTATATAATAAAATGGCTACTTTGTTATAAAGAAAACAAAATGATTTATTAAATAAAAATTTAGTAGAACGTTATAATTAAGAAGTGATACATAAAAACATGTATGCATTTTATTAAAATGCTATAGCAAAATTTCAAATCAATCGGTAAAGGAGTTTGTGAGATTACCTATGAGTAACAAATGAACATTTACGTTTTTATTTATGCATATAGGTAATGGGATTTCGCCTAACGTTTAGGCTGAGTTGCTTCAGTTTTAATTTATTACAGGATGACATTAAAGTCATAACAAACAAGGCAACAAATTTTCTAATATCTAACAAATGTGAACAGTCATTATTCAATAGTTAAATGTTTTTGCAAAGATTTATTACAAGATTTTCGATATGATGGCAATAAGATTTTGGTTTGGGATAGTTCCTTTCAACCATCTGGTTGGTTGGTTGGTTGGTTGATTGGTTGGTTTACGGCATACCAACCCTTTTCACGTTATTTGATGCCGAATCCAGGGATTTAAAAAAAATTTTAATAGAATACATTTTTTTCCAAGTCGGTTTCTATTTAACCCATAGTTGGGACCCTAACAGGTACTACCACTCCGGGTCAGAGTGGACCTGGGAGCAATGGCAATTAAATGGTGGCTCCATACTTTCCAAAGCCTGCAAGCTGGGGCCTCACCATCAAATATAGTTTAAGGTCATATCCAGAACCTCAACCATCTGGGCACTAAATTCTTAAGCATATATTGTCCCAAGCACCATATATTTTTGACAAAGTCTGCTTTTTTGGAACTGCCCCCACCAATGACACTTTTAAAATATTAATACCAATTAAATCATCTGACACACAAATTACCTCACCAACCTATTCAATTTGACCCAAAAATATTTAAGGCATCTTTTGTCAACTATGGCAAGCTACATGTTTGTCAACTTGTTAATATTGTTGATGAAAGGATTATAATAGCATTTTCCATTACGAAAACAAGAGGAAAAAATTATCCTTCACTAGTGTTTGTATTGATATCCATATAAAATTACCAAATTATGCTAGTCATTTAATTGTTGATGTATAAATTATCATTCTGATGACATGAAAGAGAAAACAACCTCTAACTGTTTATTTAGATTGCAGGATTTATTTCAGATGTTGGGGATTGTCCGACTTGCTATTTGTTTTATTACTTCCCCTTAACACTTGGAATGTTTTTCTTTTACTCACTAACATTTTTGGTGAAAGGATGAAAATACATATTTCTATGTAAAGCTAGGTATGTGTATATCTGTATTTATATATTAAGATCTAGCGTCTTTTTTTTTTTTTACATCAAGACCAGTTTATACTGTCTGCCATAAAAAAATGTTTCAGTGTTTACGCTAATCTATATAATTATAAAACTCTGTTGACCTTGCTTGCTTACATAGTGTTTAAGGCATGGCTAATTTGGTTGTATGTACAATATTAAAAAACCGTCTTCCCGAAAAATACTTTTCTTTTTGTGACTCCAGAACCACATGAAACAATTTTTCAGAGCATTCTTCACAACAGATTCCTTGCCATTGAATCAGCTGTTCTGAGCCAAGACACGTATGAAACAAGAGTTAGCAGTTATGCGTTACATAGATATTCAGACACATATGAAACAAGAGTAAACAGTTATGCGTTACATAGGTATCTGAATGTTTATTTCTCGTTTGAAAATTGATTTCAATGGAGTTTTAAAGTTGTGTTCTGTCCCGCCTACAATCTTTTGAGTCAGCTTCAATAATCTTGATTATACACACGTCTGTTCACATAACAGGCTGTTTTTCAACTCGCCGGTCATTCCTTTTACCGCTTCTTTTATGCATCTTGCATAATCTAATTTGCATAGAGTTTCCGTTACTCACGTGATCAAATACAAAAGTGACGTTATTTTTTCTTATGCGAATGAACACGACACCCATGCTAGTCAAGTAAGTTACGATTTTCCCTACATTATTTAAGGATCTTCTTTACTTGACAAATCTTGAATTAGTAAAACATTGAAGAATGATAATTTTACTCTCTCCTAAGAATTACTAAACTATGTTTTAGTTTACTTTTTGTGCTCTTTGTTTGATCTTGCTGGATACATGCAACTGGAGACTGCTTGTGAATTTGATATTCCTTAGAAACTTCTTCCTTTGGAAGAAATCAGTTCATCCTATCTACAGTGAATGCCATTTCAAATTAAAAAATAATTAAATTTGCTGTCAAGGATGCTGGGGGGCTATACCCGACAAAAGATACTTGTTATATTAATGTGACAGGTTTGGTGTATTTAGAAAGAGTCTACTTGGCACTTAAGTGGCAATGAAAATATTAGATTTGCATACATACTTCTTGTATGTGAAACCACAAAGTATCCAATACCTTCACTAGCAAGGCTCGATTTAATACAAAGACTGACACTGAAATACTCATAAATAGGCAGCTGGACGCACTAAACATTGTGGACAAATATGATTTGTAAATGAATAAGTCTGCCCCCCTCCAATAGATGTGAATAGCCTCTGTTATTGGCGACAATTGGTGTGATATGACTAATAACCATAGTTGATCACAGAGCCGTGACAACCTATGTCTGCTCTTTTCAAGCATAGATTGCTATTTGGAGCAGTGTTCAAATTATTTTGCCCAACCCTTGTACATATATTTAGTTCCTCTACAGATGTTTCACTGTATGATGGCTCTTCAGTATGGATAGAAATAGGTTGATGCTTCCTAACCAAAGTATATTTTCAGCAATCAAGCATTGTAACACCTGAGCTGTCAGCCACTGATGTGGACGGAAAATATACAAGTACTTATATATATATATATGTATACACACACACACACACACACACACACACACACACACACACACGGAGTATTGTTGCTACATCTAGGTTGGTACATCTACCACTAGTCTCTCACTCTTAAACAAGGTTCACAAAAAGAATCTCAAAATCTATTAGATTGACAGGAAAGTTCTCGCTGAATTTTTAATTTTGATTTCAAATGATGTATTTTCAAATAAATTTTTGTTATAATACCTTTACATTATATATCATTTTAAAAGAAGTTTTTCGCTCTATCTAATCGTTTAAATTACAATCGTTTTAAAACAATTATGTCCTCTTTTCAAAATGTTGAATACAAGATAGAAAAAAAGCAAATTCGCACAATTTTCTGATTTCAATTCAAGCTAGTCCAAAAAGCTGCTGAAACAGCTCACAATATCAATGAAGCGTTTGGCCCAGGAACCACTACTGAACGCACAGCACAATGGTGATTTAAGAAACTTCATAGTGACGGGTCAGCCATCGGGTGTTGTCAATGATAAATTAAGAGCCTTAGTCAAAACCAGTCCATACACAACTGTTTGAGAACTTGCTTCTGAATTTGACGTACTGTATACAATGATTTCCAGCCACTTGAGAGAGATTGGAAAGACAAAAAACTTGATGAATGGATGCCTCACGAATTAAACGACAACCAAAAGAAACACCGTTATGAAGTGTCATCTTCCTTTCTTTTATGCAACAAGAATGACCCGTTTATCGACTGGGTTGTAATTTGTGATGAAATGTGAGTTCTTTACATCAGTAGTTAGATGCTAACGAAGCTCCACAACACTTTCTGAGGCCAGAGTTGCACCAAAAGAAGGTCATGCTGCCTGTTTGATGATCTGCGACTGGTTTCATCCATTATAGTTTTTTTAATGCAAGCGAAACCATTACGGCAGTGAAGTACTGTCAAAAAATAGAGGAAATGCATCAGAAACTTCGACAACACTCAGCATGTCAACAAAAAAGGCCCAATTCTCCTTCACGACAATGCCTGACCACACATTGCTAACCCGACCCTGCAGAAGTTGAACTAATTGAGCTACAAAACTGCCTCATCCACCATACTCTCCAAACCTCTCACCTACCGACTACCACTTTTTCAAACATCTTGACAACTTCCTGCGTGAGAAATACTTCAAAAGCCTAAGCGATATCAAAAATGCATTCAGCAACTTTATCGTCACCAGAACGCAAGATTTTTATGTTACTAGCATAAATATATTTGTTTTGCATTGGCAAAAGTGTTTTGATTCTGATGGTATTTATTTCGATCAGCAATATATAATATTTTTAAATACTCTATAATACCAACAAATGACGCAAAGATAATCATTAGAATGCCTAATTAGCATAAGTATTTTTTAAACATTTTATAATAAATTAATGTTTGGTGTTATACATTTGTAATTTTACTGTGCCATTTTGTCTATGTACAATGACTTCATAGATATTAACAGTGAATAATAATTAAAATGGTTTAATAACAACAACAACAAAAAAATGGATAAATTATCGTACACAAAACTATTATTAATGTTTGCACAGATTTTTTCTTGCATTCTGCCATGCTCCAATCTTCATGAATTACCATAACTTAAAAACTTTTGGGTGAATCCAATCCAAATTTAAAGCACATTTACGACTATTGAGAATGATATGAGGAGTATGTTATTTCACGCTGTATGTCCTGATACGATAATTTTTAGGTATAATTCGACATCATTTATCAGCATAGTCACCTGAGATGATTCCAACACTTCTCTAACAATTCAATGTCTTCTTTGTAGAAGGATTTGTCTTTAAACTCCAAATATGCCCCAGCTTCCAAAATCACTTCATTGGAGTCAAATATCTTTCCCTGGAGCATTTTTCTGACTTTTGAAGTCGCTGGGGGTTAGAATAGTGAATAGGGTGGGTGCAGAAGCAATTCCAAGTGCAATCATGTAGTTTTGCAATTGTTGTTATAGACTTATAACACAGTGAATGGTCTTGGTGAAAGATCACTTGTTTTCTTTTTTTCATTTGTGACAGTTTGAGGAGGGTAGCGATTTTTCCTTCAAATGCAATATTAATGCTGTATTATGTATTTGCTATCAATGGTTCTTCCTTTTTCATGGTAATAAGTAAACAAAATTTCTTGCGCATCCCAAAATATGTTGTTATCCACCAGCTGATTGCTAACTTGACTCCAGAGTGAAATGGTTGATCCATTGTCACACATCGATGTAAGAATTTTGCTGGGGGGGGGGGCATTAAAACTTTTGCAAACAACACTGATTCATCAACATGTTTTCAATCAACTGTGAGCAAACGTGGCACCCTATTTTCTTACTGACAACAGCTTATGCAAAATTATAAATATTTGCCTTATGATATCTTCAACTCCTCCATTATCTCACGCAACTTCAATTAACAACTGGCAAAAACGAGTTTGCAAACTTTGTTTTCCAGAACAACTGCTGAATTTGAGGGGGGGGGGGCAAGTGTTTAACACCAGTTGTCTATAGGATCACATTTAAAGTCAGCATACGACCTCTTATATGTTGTTTTAGATGGAGCAGACGTCTGAATAACACTTATCTAGCCATATTTTTGTTTGAATAGTATTTTTCCTCCTCAGAATGCTTTAGCAACACACGAAATTCAGATTTTTCCATTGCTTTGAAAATTTGAAACAATAACTCCATTTAAATAACTGTAATTTGTAAACTAATAATTTGATTTGACTCAAAGTCTAACGTGTCATTTGAAGGCTAGTACTTTATAAAAATCACATCGATTTTTTTTTTTTATGGTGCCATCCATTTGTTAAACCCAGAACTTATTGAGTGATGTGTTAATGTGAGTTTTAAAGATGTTTGGATCAGATGAGCTTAGAGGGATTAAAGTATAAGATGATGTGTGCAGAAGTGAGGACTTTATTGGTTTGGTCACATTGAAAGAATGAATTAGAGTTCTTGGGTTTGTAGATGTAGATCAGTTGAGATAACAGGATCAGGTGGCAGGAGAAGGCCAACGACCTGAGATAAAAAGGGATGAATAAAGACCTGGCCAAGATAGGTTGGTTTGGAAGTCAATTTCTAAAAGCTATGCAACATATACCAACATGTAAAACAGTAGTTTTTATTCAATGTCTAGATGATGAACCCGGTTTCTATCTTCGACTTTCTCCCTCGTAGTTGAAAGCTAGCTTGGGATGAACGGTTGAACAGGAAGAACGTTGAATGTGCACAACTTTAATTTATTTAATTCTGTATTTAGGGTTATTTCACGAATAGTAGATGGATTTAAGAGAAAGAGGGATAGATAAAGACCTGGCCAAAATAGTTTAGTTTGGAAGTCAATATTTGATAGCTGTTCAACGCATACCATTATAGCATGTAAAACAGACGTCAAACCGATGAATATGATGACGACGACGACGACAACAACGATGTCACAATCGACAGGCCAAGCTGAACAGTGTAGTTTTTTTAATAGTAAGATATGATATTTTTTTCAAAAATTAATCGTAACAGACGAAAAAAAAAAAAAAAGAAAGCACTTCAAAAAGGGAAAAGAAAAATTGCCATCTGTTCATCATGGATCAAAAAGAGACAAAATAAAACTGAAAGAAAGACAATTTTGAATAACGTTTTCTTTCTGGTGTGAATAAAGCCGCCTGTCCAATTAAGGCCCAGCTGTAGTAAAGAGATGGAAAGATGGATTGTGTGCTAGAGAGGAGTCCAACGACGGGCTAAAAAAAAAAAAAAAAATGTCTAGATCTGCTGATGGCCATCAAGTCCGCACACAATAGCTCACTGTGATGTGAAGGCACTTGATAATAAAAAAAAAATGTCAGCAAATGAAGAGGCACAAGTTCAAGGAGAAACAGGAAATCCTTTTAAAAACCAGAAAGTCAACGCCATTTCAAACAGCAAGTGACAGCAATTTCAATAGAAAAGTTGACATTCTTAACAGGAATTATCAGATGTTCAGGAAAACGATCCTCATGCTAAACCTATCTGTTATTACAATATGATGAGAGGATTTAAAAAAAAAAAAAAGAGGAATCAAAGAAACAAAGTTTGATTACTTAGGAGGACGCTTGTCATAAATCATCCGTATTACTGTCCATCTCATTCATAATTTTCAGTCCTCTCATAATATTCTTCATCATTCAACTGACAATTCATCCATCTCATTAACCTTTGTCCTTAAATGGTTTTTAATCGGCATTAATAGAATTTAACTTCCCTTATTTTTTGTGCTAATTATCAGTAATCTAGATGTTGAATGCCAACCTACAGAGTCAAGAATAACTGTGACTGGGGTTGAATCCTCCGACTGGCAATAATTATCATTTCCTACACTGATAAGGAACATAAGTTCAAAATATCTGTAGGTCTAAAAATAATAATTACTATTTTACTTAAAAATATTATTGTATATATATATATGTGTAGAAACAAAGATGGCCCATTGTGGGGGTTCGAATTCCATGATCAGCAAAAATCATAACTTTCTGCACTGATGATTCCGGAAGGATTAAACACTAGTGTTTGTGTATATTAAAAAAAAAAAATATATATATATATATATATATATATGGTCTAGTTATTAGAACTGCCGATAATCAACTAGATGAGTCGGGGTACTAGTCTAATCATACTAAAGAGCTGTGATACAGCAACATTTTTCTATGGATCACTATATATTGTCCGCTCCTTCTTGGATTGAACACTGTTTATGATATCGCCTGCTACTATTTAGCATAATGCCAAATTCTTTGTAAATGAACAAACGGAGCAGGGTTAATGTTTATAAAAAATCTTTGGAGATACCATTTACTAACGTGGCCCATCTTGTGGTTAGAGCTGCTGACAATCAACTAGATGGTTGTAGGTTAAATCCCAGGAATTAAAAAATATTCGGCTCAAATGTATTAATTATTTACACTTTAATTCCTTTTTTTTGTTTTGTTTTCAACATTTTGTTCATTTTTTATTCATTTTTAGAGGAGGATTGAGTTTGCCTAGTTCAAACTTTAAGAAAATGAATAAACGATCTGTTCTTCAGATGCTGCACTCTCGTTTCTTGTTCTCTTTCGGTGGAGGAGCAGTCCTTCACGACAGACAATTTTTTATTTTTGTACCTTTTCTCCGCGTTAAAAAACGACCTTGGTATCTAAGTCTGTCCCATGGGGAGGTATTGTAAATAGGTACAATTCAACAAACACTATTTTTGTCATGTTGGTTTTAAATAAAGATTTCAATAAAATACTTTCCTAGTAACAAATTTATTTTATTTATCAAAGATAATTTTATAATTATTTTTTTTTT
The DNA here is from genome assembly GCF_053919585.1 of Euprymna scolopes. Lineage (NCBI taxonomy): Eukaryota > Metazoa > Mollusca > Cephalopoda > Sepiida > Sepiolidae > Euprymna > Euprymna scolopes. The sequence goes on along the minus strand of NC_136493.1, from coordinate 144,518,696 downwards.
TAACATTTACACAAATGTTTAATTCGATTTAATAAATGTACTAAACATTGACACTAATTTATTTCGTTTGTTTTTTTTTATTCTTGTGAATTTTCAGTATTTTAGAGATGTGTTTAGTTTACTTAATTCAAAATCTAATCTATGTAAATAAAACAGTAAATGTATGTATGTGTCTGTAAATAAACTGATAAACTCTTGAACTACTGGTCACATAACACTGAAATTAACAGGAAATAGTAATTATACATTAAAGATGGTTTATAACGAGTAAAATCTTTGTTTGGATAAATGAATAAAGTGTACAGAAATATGTTGGCAACTTGAAATGTTATTTGTTCATTTCAATTTGCCGACATTACTTTTGTGGATGTGCAAAGTCATTCATAGCTTGAAGTGGCTTAATTTTAAATCTTGCTTATCTATCTCACAATAGATCAAATGGTAGGGTACCTGGCTAGAACACTAAATGTTTTGGTTTTGATTCTAACTGATAGCCCCGACCCCAGTCATTTTTTTTTTACTTTTGAAATCACTAATATATATTAGGTACAATATAATATTCAATAGAGAATTGGCTTTGTAATAATAATACTAAATTTGCATGAATTTAAATATATATTTAAGTAAATTTTATTACTGAGCGAGGCCAGGCGCCTCCTACTAGTCAAACAAATAACTAAATGATACAATTGAATAAACCATGTAATTCAAACAAACAGAATTTTTTTGTTGTCTTCTCAAACAAGGATTTCAATAAAATAAATTCCGGATGAAAATTAACTTTGATAAATAGAATATTTATCAAAGTTAATTTTAAAGTTTTTGGTTCCTAAAATATTTTGCTTGCGGTTAAAAATAAGCTTGCATTACTAATTACTCAGCATCAGATAAACAAAAGCATGTTCCCTCTGGTCACATATTTTTGTTAGCCTGCGAGGATATCATATACTACACTGATTTGCCATATATACGTTACAAAAACGGAGATAATGCTTGGGATTATAATGACGAACAGATAATGCACTACCTCCTTTAAATTAAGCATCAAAAGATTATATAGTTTCAACCTTTAGTGATAGATATATATTAGTTGTACATACTAGGAGTTACCCTGGCTGATGGAATAAGAACAACCTCGTGAATAAAAGAGTTCCATCCAAAATTTAGTACACAGATACATCTTTATCTAAAAATGTCCGGAATATAATCAATAATCTTTTTTTCTTTTTTAAATAAGATTCATAGTTTTAGAGGGCAGGCAAAGGGGTAAGAATTGCTCTTGTAGAAGGTGATTCTTGCAGAAAAAATAGCTATTTTTTTCTTTTTTATATTGCATTTTCACCCCAAACAAAGCACAGTGCCACTTTGATGTAGAGGGCTACTATTTAGAACATAATTTGCAGGGATACTATGTAGGGAGTTGAGCAGCAAGATGTCTGTTTACATTACACTTGAACTTCTGCATATCAGTTCAGTTACAGAACTAAGGACCCGGGAGAGATTTCCAATGTCTAATAGTCCGTGGGAAGAAACTATTGGAGTAGAAGGCCTTCAGACATCTAAGATCTCTGTGTACAGGTGGAACCTTGCTGCTTGTCGAGTTTGTCAGGGGTATTTACATTGAGGAGTTTGTCGAAGCACCTCCCAGTAAAATACTTGTAAAATCGACACAGGAATGAAAGATTTCGTCAATGGGACAAAGGTTAGAATTTGATTGACTAAGCGGAACTTATTAGGTTGGCAATTCTTTTTTAACTATCTAGAAGTAAAAGACTAGTAGTAGAATTCCATAAATCAACCAACAACATGTGAGCAGAGAAGAATGGTGAGATTCCTCAAGTTATGAAGACATTTATTTGAAAAAAAAAAGAGAACCTGATCACAAAAAACAAGCAGAATTTACAAGAATTGTTACCAGGACGAAGTTTCTACCAAAGTCTCACAAATATCGTTCTTTAGATCTAAAAATATCTCACCTCGAAGTTGGTTGTGAGTGAGTTTGTTTTTTATCCTAGTCATCTTCACAAGTGAGTTTTTATTCCTTTGTTTATATTCAGCAATACTTACGCTATCTTCAAATCTAAATGTAAACCGGGTGAGACACAAAGGAAAAAAAAAATAAGGCATGTTCAAAATGATAATAAAAAAGCCAAAGTTAGTGCTCTAAATTTAGAGTTAAAAAGATTGACTTAATAGCGTTAGCAAAGTCATTGTTCAAAACTTTTTTAAATTTAACCGATAATTTTGTTAAGCGTTTGATTTTGTTTGCTTTTATAAAATGTTTTTTTGTTGTTCCTCAAACAAAATTTTCTAAGAATATGGATTAAACTGTTGAAACAAAAACGAGTACAGATGTGTTCTATTAATTCTGCACATTTGCAAAAGAGAACAATTTCTTTCCAATCATTATCCATCCGTGGAACAATACCACAGGGCTACTTCCCAGCCGACTACACCATGGTCATTTTCAAGCCCAATGTTAACAAATTCTTGTTTAGTTGCCCTCCCCCTTTTTTTCTTTTACTTGGAGTGGGAGGTAAGAGTCACCGCTTATCAAGGCCTGGAGGCCACTCTAGGATAAGGGTTAATAAGTGTTAGGTAGATGTTGAGACATGATCAGTAATGGTGCAACTTCAGTAGGGTTGATTATTTAAGAGGAAGTCTCAAGAGGAACTTATTTACATTAGACTTGAAAATCATCATGTTATAGCAGCCTCATGGTATTGTATTCCACAGACGGACAGTTCTAGGAAGGAAACTTTGCTCATGGAATTTTATTAAATAATCTAATTTCTGGCTCATCTCAACCATGTTATCAATCCTCACTTTTTTCACTCTTCTCCTGACACTCCATTTAACTCTTATTCTCGAGTGGTCTATGGGCTCTGATAAGTGGTGATTCTTTGGTATATAAAAGATAATGTTATGACAAGGATACTGGAAGATGACATTTCCGGTTTTATGGGCATCGTTATGAAAAAATAAGGAACGTTAGTGACTTATGAGAAACAGATGTTCACTGTGACGTCAAAAAAAAAATGTAAATTTAAAAAAATAGGCATCCTTAGATTTGCAGTCATGATATACGAATTGAGAAAGCTGAATAAAGCTCCAATTTTTAGCGAAATATACACTGTACTTTTTTGCTAGGCAACTATTTTTCAATCAATTCGAAATATCAAGTTCCAACTTTTACCAATTTTTTTTAGATATCCTTATTAATTTGTTTTAGATATCCTTAATATTTTTTTTAGATATCCTGATTAATATTTTTTAGATATCCTGATTAATTTTTTTTAGATATCCTGATTAATTTTTTTTAGATATCCTGGTTAATTTTGCAACTTTTATTTTGGAATTTTGTTGCATTACTTTTTCATTTACACTTGCTAATAAACAACAACTATGGAAGGCAATAATTTAATGAGGCTACAGTTAAGAGACTCAACATTCCTATCCAGCCACGGTTAACCACCTGAAGAATGCCAGAGGAATAGTTGTTCAAAACGTGGTGAAACAACAACTATGAAGATGAGAATAACATTCGGCAAATAAATAAATAAATAAATAAATAAACCAATTACTCATCATCTCAAAGGATTTCAATAAAAAATATTTAAAAATAGTTCAGTTCGTTATTGTGTAAAAGTACAAAAACATTATATGATATATTTAAATATGAAATAAAAATTTGACAGTTTCTTACATAATTTCTTAAAAAATAGATTAAAAAACAAAAAAAAAAAATCAGTTTGTTTATCGAAGTTAATTAACATTCGCCAATCTCAGAGTATCCGGTGAAATCCAGAACTGATTACTTAAGTACCGAAATTTTCTTGGATACCTATTCCTAAAAAGTACCACAAATCTTTTTACAATGGGTCGTATGCAGATGATTCCATTGCTGATAAAGTCAATAAATATGAAGATAAGTATCGTCATTACTTTAAAGGTCTGGTTTGACAAGAGACACTTGAAGAAGGTTGGAAGTTACATCGGCCGAAATATTGTGAGAATGACACTTAAGATAAGAACAGTAGTCTGATTAATCCAAATAATATGCATATAATTTCTGCATTATTTTTATTTGCTCATTGAAATTACCTTATTTCTTATTTCATTTAATTAATGTTGAGGATGAGATGTTTCGACAGATATGATCAGCAGGACGATGCAACATAAGATCGATAAAGTGAGATTTGAAGAGCAAATGCCTTAGAGGAAGAACACTCTGACCTGAAAAAAAATGCCTCATCAGCATTCTGCAGCAGGAGTGCCTCAGGTGAACAGAATACGGCACAATCACGTTGACACACTGGTTCTCACCAAATCACCAAAGTTAAGCAATGTCGAGCCTGGCCAGTACTAGATGGTGACCATTTGGGAAGGCGAGGCGCTGTATGTAGTGTGAGGAAAAATACCAGGTTGGGAAACTGGCGCGGTCTATCCTTCTCTCAAGAAATCTACTCTTAAACTGTAGTAGGCAGCCCATCTAGTGATGGGGTCACAATAAAAAAAATACCCTTGATAGTCCTAGCAAAGTATCAAGTATTCAGCTACAGACAAGATTCTCGTGTAGTGAGTTCAATCTCGGCAGCAGCCACATGTTACATTTACGTTACGAATAGCAATAAACTACCATCTTATGAGAGGATGAACGGGTGAATCTCCTCGAGCTTCACAGGATCATACCTCAGTCAACAAGTCACCTCAACTATGGCATCTCTACAAAACTGAAATTATTTGTTGATGTTTATGCAGATGACAGATGTCTATGGCAGCATTTTAAAGAGTATTGGTGATCTCTTTTCCAATCTAAATCACAAATTGTAATGGGGGTGTGGGAGGAAGTAATTTGTTACTTTTAACATCTTTAAAATAAAGTTTATCTCCTTTTACCACTAGCACTCGGATACTTGTTCTCCAGTCGAGATGAATGTCTCACTCCTCAAGGAACCTCCCTTAGTTTGAGAAGCTCCTAGGACTTACTTTCACTCCAGATCTAATGTGGAAGCCTTTTTCAGGTTATTTAATGCCGAATCCAAAGATCTTGAAGAAAACATTTTTAAATAGAATATTTTGTTGTTTTCAAGTCGGTTTCTATTTAACCCATAGTTGGGACGCTAACAGGTACTACCATTCCGAGTCAGAGTGGACCTGGGAGCAATGGCAATTACAGTGTTGCTAGTTTCTTTCTACTCTTTTACTCTTTCCATTAATATCAACTTTAATTATCAACTAGAAAAGTACCCAATGCCTGACGCAATCCTCTACTTATACCAGAGCTAAACACGTCTTAAAGTAGAAAATACTGTTGCCACATATGTGGAATATGCTGCTCAGAGCATACTTGCCTTGACAGAGTACAAAATCGTCTTTGTAATCTAGTGGGTGAAGATCTCTTCCATTCTTTACAGCCCCTTTCTCACAGAAGAGATGTAGCTAAGTAATTCTTACCTTATCTTTATTTCTATTGAAGGTGCTCCACTTAGCTCCAATAATCTCTAGTTCCTCCATGCAAGACATTCACAACAAAGCCGTACCTTTCTACAACTGCAAAATATGTTCTTTCTAACCCTGTTGTGATAACATCAAATGGAATTTCCATTAACAGAGTTTCTTTCCTAGAACTTCCAATGTGTGAAACACTTTTTTGTACTCTCATTTAACTGAAACAAGACACCTTGCAACTGGAGCGAAATTAGGGACCATATCTACAGGGACACTGAGTAGGGAGTTGAGCAGTGAAATGTTTGTTTACATTACATTTACATTTCTGTATGTTAGTGCAGCCAGGGAAGCAGAAAACAGGAAAGGAATTCCAAGGTGCAACAGCTGAAGAGGAGAAACTATTAGAGTAAAACGTACTGCTGTCATATTTGGGGAATATGTTGCTCAGAGCATTCTTTCTTGCCTTGACAAAGTACAAAATTGTCTTTGCGATCTAGTGGGTGACACTCTCTTCCATTCTCTACAACCCCTTTCTCACAGAAGAGATGTAGCTAGTAGGGAGTTGAGCAGTGAAATGTTTGTTTGCATTACATTTAAATTTCTTTATGCTAATACAGTCAGAGTAGCAGTAAACAGGGAGAGAATTCCAAAGTCTAGCAGTTCAAGAGGAGAAACTATCAGAGTTAGGAATCTCTACAGTGAAGGGGTGTGATTTTGTTGCTTGTCAGGTTACTCAGGGGGTATTTATGCCATGGTGACACAAACGCTACTGTTATACTTTTACACGTAGACCTACATGTTGCATGCAGAGATAGTCGCAAAAGAACAAAGAAAGAAACTTGACGTGACTTTTTTCTGCTTTTCTTTCTCTTCTCTTCTCTACCTCTAATGTGACGTCATCTCAGGCACCTGTTTGCTCATTTGCATATGTGTCGAGATACTGCTGCTGTTACACTGAGTTTTTGGAAGTATATTTCGTTAAAGTATATGTAAAACACGTCCTGCGATGTAACATTGCAACGATGGAGCTTGGTTGACAGTGTGAAACGCATTAAATTGGAGACTTTTTTTGGACCTTGTCTAATAGGAAAGACTAGTGGTAGATGCACCAGCCCAGATGTGGCAACAATACTCCATGCATGGGCGGATTGTGGCTTTGTAGAGATATAGGATACTTTCAGGCATGAGTATTTTTCTAACGCGATAGGAGTATCATTTCTGCAGCAGCCTTGGCAATGTTTTCTATGTATTAGTTCCAATTCATGTTGCCTGTAAATGTTAGGCCAAGGAGTTTGAATGATGAAATCTCAGCTAGAGTGTTATTAAGCATAATATGAAAGGAAAGAAGTTTAATCTTAGTAGCATTAAATGTTACCATCTATTTACATACCCATTCCATTAGAGAATTCGAATATCTACTAGACACTGCCCTCGAGTGTCTAAGGTCTTTCTGTACAGGAAAACCTGGTATGAGGATACTTTTCCCTAGAAGTAAACCCTGACCAAATATTCAAAATAAGACAGTATCCAACGCCCCAATTAAGATCTCCTCGTTATGGCTAACTCACACTGACTTTTACAAGGAATGGTGCATCTTCTCCAAATGATGTTACCACATGGATACTCCACCAGACAAGATACATTCTTGTCCTGGAATCCAGTACGACCAAGAGACCGCAAGAAAGATATGTTTTAATAGTCAATTAAAGAGAGGAAAATTGTTTTCAACTTTTTTACTTACTAACACTTGAGAAGTAAAGAAATTTAATGGAATATTCGAATATCTTTGTATCTCATACAGAGATCAATTGTTAACCCCAAGTAAGGGGGGGGTCTTCATTTCTGAGAACTTTGAAGTAAAATACAACTACAGATCGGTGATCATTTTCTAAGGTTTCAGACTTTGCTTTGCAATTGTGTACATTCGTTTTTCTCATATGTCTAGTATAGAGTGAGGTGACATCAGCAAAAATATCCATCTCAGACACAATTTCATCAGTGACGTTGTTTATGAATATTAGGAATGATAAAAATTCAAAGATCGACCTGTGGTGTGCTCACACACGTCTTAATATAATGTTTAGATGTACGTCCATCAAGTACAACCTGGATTTTTACGACGCAACTTCTTCCCTAACGACTACCACACAGTCGTCTTCAAATCCAACGTAAGCAAATACTTGCTATAAACTGTCCTTTATCATCTGATGGGTTGAGGGTACCGGATTGACAGTTCCTGGCTGCTGTTCCCGACTGGTAGTACAAGAACACTAACTCTTTTGTAGCGCTTAGAGTAGCTGCTCCATCAACAGTTGAATAATATTGGGATGTGCGTAGTGCCATGTCGTGCATGGAAAGGGACCCTGCACTCATCCCCGGTGGGCTTTCCTGAGGCCACAGTCCTAGTAGATGGAAGGTCAGCTGATGGTTCTAGTAGATGGAAGGTCAGTTGATGGTCCTAGTAGATGGAAGGTCAGCTGATGGTCTACTTGTGTTTCATGCTTGGTATTCTGCATAATGACTTGTTTAGCACCCCTTACCTAAACTGAAACTAAAAAAAAGACAGTACAATCAAAAATTACGCTTGAACCAGGACAAAACTCAAACAAAATCAAATTGCCTTCTCCCTTGAGGCTTGCATTTACAAACATCCATGGGCTTAGAACTAATTTAAATGATGTTGAAGCATTTCTCCTAACAAACACCCCGGATATCTTAGCACTAAGTGAGACTAACCTACACTCCTCCATCCCCTCTAACATGTGCGGATATCTCCCACTCTGCCGTAAGTACTCTGACAGACATATGCACGGGTTGAAGTCTATATTCGAAACACCCTCCCCTTGACTAGAGAAACAAAACTAGAATCGGAGGATCAAGCCTTTATGTGCTTTAGACTTAACATGCAACATAACATTAGTTACTTTTATTTTCTCTACTGCTCTCCCTCGACCCAGGACTGTACCCTAATAAACAAAGGCTCTGACAGCATAGATACAGCACTTTCCCTCGACACTAGCGCACAAATGCACGTATTTGGTGACTTCAATGTCCACCACATTAACTGGCTTGAATTTTCTACTTACACAGACACAGCTGGTACCACAACACATAACTTCTCTATATCTCATTCCCTATCACAGATGGTTATGTTTCCAACCCATTTCCCAGACCAGCATGAACAACACGCATCACTTCTAGATCTGTTTTTGACCATAGTTCCCGATGACTGTAACGAATGCTCACAGCCCTCTAGGAAATGCCGATCATGCAGTGGTAATGGTTGAAATCGCTCTAAACTCTAGAGCCAAAACTGAGGAGCCATTGCTCAAAACAACGAGATATTATAAAAAGACTGACTGGGAAACCATCAGGGACGCTCCATGGCAAAATATGTTTTCTCTTCCTGCTGAACATTGTGCAAATGAGACCAATGAATGGTTAAAAGCGGCAATTGAAGCACATGTTCCCACACGCAAATTCTATAGCAAACCCCACTCTCCCCAATGGTTCACTTCTACTTGTGCAGCTGCCATAGTGCAAAGGCAGCATACGTACTGCAAATTTAACCGACATAAGTCCAGTTCAAACAGGCAGAAGTATACAGAAGCCAGAAATAACTGTAAGAAAGAAATAGCGACAGCTAAGAGAGAATTTACTGAAACCATCAAAAAACGCATCGAAGCACAGAAATTAGGAACATGTGACTTCTGGAAAGTCTACAACAGTGTAGTAAATAATGGGCAATTAATAATTCCCCCACTATCCAACAATCATGAGGTTGTTTGCTCAGCAATCGAGAAGGCTAACATGCTTGCCAGTCGGTTTGCCTCCAACTCCACACTGGACCCTGCTAACCACCCTTTCCCTGATTTTCCTTTGCAGACAGACGCCACACTAGACAATCTGAAAACCACTCCTTCTCAGGTGCATACTATCATAAAAAATCTTGACACTTCAAAAGCATGTGGAGCTGATCTCATCCCGACTGTGCTATTAAAAAAGTGCTCCGCTAAAGTAGCTACAATCCTCTCCAAACTTTACAACAAATGCCTTAATGAATCTTGCTTTCCTGCTTGCTGCAAAACTGCTTCTGTGGTACCAGTTTTCAAGAATTCTGGCGAAAGAACTGACCCAGTAAATTACTGCCCCATTAGCCTTCTCCCACTTTTTGCCAAAATATTTGAGTCCATAATTAACCAAGCTCTAGTCCATCACCTTACAGATGCTAAACTTCTGACTGACCAAGAATATGGATTTAGGCAAGCCCGTTCCACGGCAGACATCCTAACTGTAATCTTTGAGCATATATACCATTCACTTGACAAAGCAGGGGAGGGTAGAGTGGTAGCTCTAGATATATCTAAGGCTTTTGACAGGGTATGGCATGAAGGTCTTCTTCGGAAAATCAGATCATACGGTATCATTGGTAGAATACTTAACATAATTACATCCTTCTTAGATAAGAGAAAAATTCAGGTTGTCATCGATGGTCATACATCTAAACAATATGATATAAATGCGGGAGTGTCTCAAGGGTCTATCCTTGGACCTCTATTATTCCTAATATTCATAAATGACTTCCCTGACAAAATTGTCTGTGAGATGGGTATATATGCTGATGACACCACGCTCTATAACAGACACAACAAGAAAACAAATGAACACATATCTAAAGAAATGTCAGAAACACTAGAGGATGACCTCCAATCTGTAGTGGAATGGGGACAAAAATGGATGGTCACTGCTGCCAAGACTAAACTTGTTTCCTTCAATAACTACAAGAAACCTTCTCTACCACCAATAGCAATGGCCAAAGACTCTTTATCTGAAAGCACATCTTTTAAACTCCTCGGCTTAACATTCACAGGAAACATGAGTTGAAACAATTACAATGAGAGCGTTGCCAGGACCACTGTGAAAAAGGTAATATTATTGTCATATTTGGGCCAGTGCATCTGCTACTAGTCTCTCACTCCTAGACAAGGTTCAAAAGAGAGTCGCCAACCAGATAGATCCTGAACTGTCATTCAAGCTTCTGTTACATCGGCGAAATGTAGCATCCCGCTGCCAGTTCTACAAGTACTTTAACGGTGAATGCTCTGACGAACTACAAGCACTTGTACCCCTTCTACGTAAATACCCCCGAAAAACCCGACAAGCAGTAAAATCCCACCCCTTCACAGAGATCTCTAGATGTAAGAGAGCCTTCTAGTCCAGTAGGTTCTTCCCCAGAATCGCTAGACTTTGGAATTCCCTTCCAGGTTCCTGCTTCCCCAACTGTACTGACATGCAGAAGTTCAAGTGTAATGTGAACCGACGTCTTGCTGCCCAACTCCCCACATAGTACCTTTGTAGCTTATGTCCCTAATAGTAGCCCCTACATCAAAGTGGCAATGTGCCTTGTTTGGGGTGAAAATGTAAAAAAAAAAAAAAAGTAATCCTTAATTTTTAATACTACCATGATATTCTTTATCACTCAAAAGATAACAACAACAACAATAATTATAACATCTCCCCTCAACCGCATCTTCGCATATGCTAAGTATTTTCATTTCAAATTCTAATAAAACCCGGTCCAATGGTTTCGCTAAAAATCAACTTTTTGTGGACAGACAAATTGAATGTCTTAACATATCTGAAGAGAAAATGTTGATTGCCGACAAGTGTACACTACTGACGGGTTGACGATTGATAATGGGCAGAGGCGGAGGTGGAGGTTACACATTATTCGATAAACAAAGAACATTTATTTAAGTATAGGCTTGCCACAACGCCGCAACCCTATACTTTTCTTCTCTTTACGTTTGCTTTGTATTTTATAAAGCATCTGCTGCAAGACAGCTAACTTTTTTCTGTGACTTCTAAAATAAAAGTTCACTTATAAACAGCTCCCTCTTCCCGACCCCATTTTTCTCCAAATATTGTCTGGAGCAATTCATGTTCAAACCTAATTAAAGCAAAAAAAAAAAAAAACACACACACACACAAAAAAAAAACATTGAATGCTACTAAGACTAAACTTCTTTCCTTTCATAATTACAAGAAATCTTTTCAACTGCTGATCGTTATGCTTAATAAACTAAACAATTTTATTCAATTACTGCAATGATTAAACTATAACATAATTTACTTAAATTACAAAAAAAAAAAACAAGTGAAGCATGCATGGTCCCCCGTGAGTGCACAGAGTGAAGTTCATCATTTGCACCCCCCCCCATTAAGCCCCCAAAGTCCCCAAGGCCTTAACATTTAAATTTGAGTTCAGCACCATGCAAAACTGCTAAATAGACATACACAGAAAATTTTGGGCAAATATGATAAAATAGTCCCAAAAATGGAGTGTTTTTATTAGCCCTTAAAGAGCCCACAGGGCACACCCAGGAGTTATTGCGAAGTATAGACAAACAAAATTATATAGAAATCAGTTAGTTACAACTTTTCAGAAAGTTTTATAAAAATCCAAGGCATCAATATTTTTTTAATAAACATAAAAGTGTCAATTTTAATCATTGTAACACAAAAAGGCACCCCTGGGGGAGGGGGAGCAATCGGAGTTTTCCCGGAAAATCCGTTCTGTTACTTTTTTACTCATATCATGTTTAATGTTTGTGCAAAATTTTTTTAAAATTTCAAGGTGTAATTATTGAGAAAAGTGTGGACAGACAAACGGACAAGGGGGGGGGGGCAAAAAAAATCAGCTTACAATAATTGTTCTTTCTTTTTTTTCTTTTTCTTTACTATAAAATTTCGCAGTATGTGAAGCAGTATGTAACTGGAGGGAGCATATACTTGCTTGTTAATTAAAATTCAATTTAATTAAAATTCAATTTAATTAAAAGAAAAAAAATGAAACTAGCATGCTTCTGCTTCACTGTTGTTAAGTAGGGAAAAGCAAAAAAGGTGGAGATAGTCGAGCGAAACAAAAATTAAAGTAAAATGAATCCCGGACAACGCCTAGTAAATACAACTAACTACTCCAAAATCTAATACAGTACCTTTTTAAGATCTTAAAAATTTATTATAAAAAGTTGCTTTTTTTTTATTACAATAATCACAGTTTCCCGACCCACGAAATTTTATCAGAAAGACGATATGCAATAGCTAAAAAAATATATTTTTTTATTTAAGATTATAGCATGTTGGACATGTTGTCATTAAAATAAATTTAGTATTACGTATGAAATAGAAAAAAGTTTTATTCTTTAATTAGCAAACATATTTGTTCCTCCTGGCAACATGCAACATAAACATTCCCTAAGCCAACAAAAAAAAAAAAAAAAAAAAGAAAAATCGGTACTTGTACAGTTTAATCAAGACATTAAAAAATGAAAATATCAAAAAAAAAAAAAAAGATTGCATTGTACGTATCCGTTTTGGACTGAAGATCTCCGAAAAAAAAAATTTTACAATTTGATCGAGTAGTTTTTTGTTTTTTGTTTTTTTTACAGCGGAAAAACACGTTTTTATGAGAACGTGTTGAAGTCAGCCATGTTGGAATTTTGTGAACACGCCACGGGGAGATAACTCCAGTTAAAGCGCCGACACTCCCTCCCCATCTTTAATACTAGCTTTTCTTCCTAAACATCGAACCTTTTGCTCGGTATGAAATTGTTTTTTCGCTGTAAAAAAAAAAAAAAAAAAAAAGAAAACCGCTTGATGAAATTAAGTGAAATTTTTTTTTCAGAGAACTTCATTCCATAACGGATATGTACAATTTAAACTTTTTTAAATATTTTCATTTTTTTTTAATGTCTTGATTAAGCTGTAAAAGTACCAAAAAATCAAGTTGGAACAAAGAATCGTTAAGACGAATCAAATAAAAATATTCAATAAGTTCAATCAAAGACTTTTTTTTTTTTTTCGGTTCGTCTTAACCATTATCCGTTCCTACTTTTTAGATCACCTAGTTTAGGAAAAAAGTCTGTTTCTCCTATTCCATACGCAGTATTAAATTAATTTTAACGCCAATACATTCAACATGTCATGATCTTTAAAGAAAATACAATTTTTAAATCAAAAAAATTTACACGAGTCGGGAAACTGTAATTATCTATTGTTTATTTACTTACCAACCCAAAGTTGATATAAAAGAATATGAAATATTAAAATTTACGACTGAATTTATTAAACATATTCGTATATTTAGAATCAAGACGAATTCAGTATTTACGGAGTTCGTCCAGAGTATTGACGGAGATCCCAAGCCAACTCCGAATTCGCAGGCTGATCATGCGAATAAAAAGGCGTGGTTACATGTTTGTTCAAGTGAGATGATACGAAATTTAAAAGTTGCGATAAGACAGACGACACTAAGGCATACGAATTCAGAACAAGTTAGGTTAGCGTTAAAGAAATATAGTTGGAAAAAATTTATACATACAATACAGTTGATTCACTTACTGCGTTGAGGAAAATTATCAAACGCATTCTTGATGCGGATGGAGGTTGGTAATTGCTTAACATTAATTAAACACTTTACAAATTGCCTATTTATGGGAAGGAACAATTAAATGATTACTTTGCAAAAATGTTCTCTGTTCGGGTTTTTCTCCATCAATACTCGAGATTGGGTCCCATAAGTACTGAAATCCTCAGGGTACCCACTCATTACACATACAGGAATGCTTTGAGATACAAATTTTATTTGTTCCATGACCGCCAATGTACTTCGAAAACATCGTATCTCAAAATAATTATTCCCATTTGAATTAAAAGAAACATAATTAATCCGTTCCAAGGTTAAGAAATGTACCCAACAAACTCAAATTATGCTCAAATGACACTCAAAATCAACAATCACAAAGAGATAAATACAACAGTAATGATACGAAAATCGATATATAATAATAAACGTTAATAAAAACAATAAAATATGATGTTGTACTCAACGCCTATGCAAGTGCTAGCGTACGAGATGCATGCAAGCAGGAGGGAGGTAAATAAGTTAGACTACTACGCACACACACACACGCACACATGATATGGTGATTAAAAAGGGGCAAGATTATACATCATTAAAAACGTTGAATAAACTTACTAAATGCTTAATATTTAAGTCTTAATGTAACAGAAAGGATTAATAAAAAAAAAAAGAAAATTGTGACCAACTTGCTATGGACACATGGATGAACGGTTAACGAAGGTGAGCTAGGAGGTTGAGGAGGAGGCAGAGAGAGACAGCATAGCCTAGCCTACATAAACATACTATTTTGCGTTGCGTTTTTTACTTTTTTTTTTTTTTTTTTTTTTTTAATTTTTTGACGTTGCACGATTTTGGAAACTATATCTAAAAAAAAAAAAAAATCGTCATCTGTTTTTTTTTTTTTACTCAGGAGTCACAAGTTGTAGTAATCGTTAATGGTATAAATTGGGAAAAATTTGATTGTTTATGGAGACGGCTCAACAACAACTTGTTTACAGTGGATTTGAAGACTACCATGTTGTATTAAACAGAGAAGTAGACCAGCGGAACAGTGTTTCACGGTCGGGCAGTTTTGGGAAAAAAACTACTTTGTTCATGGAATCTGCATTTAGATTTAGGTATAGATAGAGAGAGGGGGAAATCATATATAGTGGTTGTAGCTAGTTGAGTGTTTTTTTTGCGAAAATTTGGCAAGGGGGAGGGGGGAAACCATAGATTAAAAAAACAGATGAGCACTTGTCATGAAAATAACGATAGAGCAGAGACAGACTCACATCTCTTGTGGGAAAGAGGTTGCAGGGAAGGGAAAAGCGCATCACCTATTAGGTTTTGAACTCTATCAAAGTTGGATAGGGTGTGCTGAGCAGCTCCTGTCCAGATGTGGCAACAGTACTCCATTTTAGGGTGTACCTGGCTCTTATACAGATAGAGGAGTATTGCATCGGCAGTGAGATACCTACCGGAGCGGTAGAGTGATCCAATCACTTTTTTAGAGAATGCATTTGTATTTCAAGATATTACTATACCAAGATTTGCAATATTTTTTAATCACGTTCTGAAAAGCTGAATGACTAAAATAATCCTCAACTAAAGAGATGATTATTAATCAATTATTAATCACAGTTTCCTCATATGATATCATCATCCCAATTTACTTGCTTCCCTAAGAGGGCAAAAGTTGGCTAAAAAATCAGTTTTAACTTGGTAAAAAAAAAAAAAATCAATCACCTAAAAAAAGAGCAAATATGCACAGCATTCCCTCGCGTACGAGGGTACCCTCAAATGGCAGGCAATAAATCCAACTATATCCTTTCAAAAGGAAGCACAGTCGGTACAGTGCTACTCTGCTACACTTAGTTATTTATTGGCAAATAAATATTTTTACACGTATGTTCGCCTCCCACTCCAAACAAGACCATTGAAAAGTAAAGTGCTATTGTGTTAGGGGAAATGTATTTATAGGGAAGCAACCTAGGTGAAGAGTTGGGCAGCAAGATTATTGTTCAGTATTTTGTATGTTTTTGGGTTTTTCAAAATTTTTTTTTACAAAGGAGTCGCCACTTATCAAGGCCCAAAGGCCACTCGAGGATTAATGAGTGTACGATAGTCAACGGGACACCAAATTTATATGGAAGAAAACTGGGTGAGGAGTTGGGTAGCAAATCTATTGTTCAGCGTGTTTATATTACATTTATATTTCTGCATGTTGATTGATCAGAGAAACTGTGAGCAAGCAGAGAATTCCAAAGGCAAGCGATCTGGAATCAAGAATCTATTAGATTAAAAAAAATGCTAGCATTTAGGCACGTCTACAGTGAAGGGTGTGGGATTTGATAGTAATTGGTTGGGTTGAAGGTAGTTATGTTAAAGGGAATACAGTTAAGTTTTTTGGGGCCTATTTTTTGAAGAACTTGCAAAACAAGCAGAGGGGTGCAAGAAATATTGGGAGGATGTCAAATAATAACTTATTGGATTTTTTTTTTTTTTTTACTTCAATAAAAAAATTTAACATTCTTCTTTTTACAAAAAAAATTTTTTCGTTACTTGTGCAGTTTAGGGCCCTGCTGAAATAAACTATTCAGTGCTTATTTAGAATTGAACTTATTTTGAAAATTAAAAATAAATATAGGTACGGGCAAAAATGGGCGGACAAAAATAGGGGGACCTAGTTTTGAAAGCCGATTTATCATAGTTTTTTGTAGGTTTCCGACTACTTTTTGATTGTATTTGAAAGATAAAAAACTAAACTTAATTTCCAAAAGGAAAAAAAATATTTGTACACATGAAAAAAAAAAAAAGTTATGAAAAATGTTTTCACGGCGATCTACTCAGTTCAGCTAAATTTTGAAGTTAAATAAATTCATTGTAAAAATCCTTTAAAAGATAAATATTAGTTTTCTGGGTCTATTTAAAAAATAATTAGTAAAGTCCTAAAATATTGAATTAAATAATTAAAAAAAAACACCTTGTTTGTACAAACCATACATTAATTAGCCCCAAAACTGAGTGATTTTGCCGTTCGCAAAACGCAACAAACTAAAATTTTGAATACATGGAATATACGAAGGCCCAAAATTTCAGGCAGTCAAAAGACTGAACATGACGTCATGTAATGAAAAGGGAGGAAGGGGTGTGATATTTCTGCCTCCTCCCCCCCCCCAGACGTGCATCCATACATTCCTATTCTGAGCGTTCGTATAAATTTTTCCATTTTTTCATTTAATTATTTTTCTATGTTCCTGTTTTTAAATTTTTTTTTTAATTATTGTTCAATATTATAATAAAATTTATGTTACGCCGAAAGTTTCACATTCTTGCGAGCAAGGAAATTATTAAAATCTTGCATATAAAAATTATGCGAAACCTGTAATTTAAAAAAAAAAAAAAAATTTTGCAATTTTTTTTGTGTGTGTGTGTGTGTGTGTGTGTGTGTGTGTGTGTGTGTGTGTGTGTGTGTGTGTGTGTGTGAAAATATTAAATAAACAATGCTTAATTTAATGGTAATCTCGGTGGTTCGAGAAATTCATTTTTCATCGAGTTATATCGAATTCATTAATACGGACTTTAGGGGCTTTTTTCGTAATGTTCCTGTAAAAATTATTTTATTTTATGTTTATTGTTACAAATTACGATGCTTTAAAAAGCAAAAATAAAATTTTGCGTTTACTAGTGAAAACCATAACTTTAGAAAAGGTACTTTTTGTTTAAACAAAATAATACATTTCCACTCAGAATTAAATAAAAATAATTAGTTCATTATATTCCGCGATCATTATTTGATAAATACTGAAAATTTCATTAAAATTGGTTAATTTCCTGATTTTTGGTGATTTTTAAGTAAAGGGAGGAGTCAAAATGTTTATACATTTTGAACATCGTACAAAATAGACTTCGTGGTTTAGTGGGGGATGCCCTTTTCTCTTCCCTGCAACCTCTCTCCCACAGAAGAGACGTTGCGAGCCTGTCTTTGTTTTATCGCTATTTCCATGGCAGGTGCTCGTCTGAGCTCCAATCCCTCGTCCCCACCTCGCCAATCTTTCACGAGAAACACCCGTCTGGCTGAAACTACTGTCAATAATTTTCCTCACTCTTTATCTGTGCCTAAATCCAAACGTAGATTCCATGAGCAAAGCTTCTTTCTTAGAACTGCACGCCAGTGGAACTCTCTGCCGCTTGCCTGTTTCTCACCTAACTACAACTTGGACGTCTTCAAGTCCAACATAAACAAACTCCTGACAAACCGCCCCCTTAAGTAAGACACTATCAAAACCCTCAATACTAATGATTACTACAATACTATCTCATTGATTACTGTACACGCAATAACCCTTATCCCTGAGTGGCCTTCGGGCCTTGATAAGTGGTGACCCCGACCCCCGTGTAAAAAAAAAAAAGCATCGGCATTCATTTTGCCAGCACCTAAATAAAAATGTAGAAAAGTCTTTATGATGTACGTGCTCATCATGGAACGAATGTGGCATATTTTTAAAAAAAATCATGTAATTTGATCAAGTAGGGTTTTTTTTTTTTTTAAGAAAATCGAATTTTAGGGCGTGCTCGATGCGACAGAAACGAGTCACCATATTTGATTGAATTCAAGGAGGGACAAATCAATTCGGCCATTTCTTTTCTTTCAATAGAACTAGTCTGGGTGCCAGCGTTGCCCGGGTGTTTGGAGATGGGTGCTGAGCAAACAATTAAAAAAAAAAAAAAAAAAAAAAATCGACCCCTCCTTGTACAAAACTGCCCAGTTGAGGGTTAAGGAATTAATGTTTTGGCCAATTTTTCGATATCTGTCGTCCAACGGGTCTAGCTTCAAAACGATACCGTTCTCGTGAAAATCCGTCGCCTCTGTCAAAAGTTTTAGGCAGACATAAACAGGTAGGTGAGATTTATATTACAGATATCGGAAAGACACCATAACTGTACGATATCAAACAAAATAATTTAAAATAACGTGAAAACAGTGAAAGATTGAAAAAAAATAATAATAAATGAAATAAAACATGAAAAAGACATTTTTTTAGAAAGGTCAGATTATATAATTATAACACCACATAACAATTTCTCCAGAAATAAGGATTCATTAATGGCTGCTAAAAATACTTAAACGCTAAAAATCGTAAAATTTGATTTTCTTAAAAAGAAAAAAAAACTACTTGATCAATTTTCGTGACTTCGGGAAAATAATTTCTTCATTCCGTGACAGATACGCTAATAAAGATTTTTCTTCATTTTTCAAAATAAATGCAAGTCTAAATAAGCACGAACTATTCTTAACATGGGGGGGGGGGGCTTTTCAATTATTCTGTTCTTTTGTCTAACAATTTAATATACTTATGCTGAATATGAATTGTTAAGCAAAAGTACAGAATAGTTTTAAAAAAATTTAAAAAAAAGCATTTCTGACCTATGTTAAAAATGGGTTTCTAAATAACGTTATTTCTGCACTTTCTATATTTTTAACTTGAAAATCCTATCGAAAAAAAATATATAAAGTCTAAATTGTACAAGCATCAAATGTTTGAAATTAATTTTTCCTAATTTTTTTTTATTTTCCTATATTGACAAAACCTAAAAATAAACAAAAAAAAGGAAAAAATGAAACCAAAAATGAAATCAAATAGGGAAAAAGAACCAAAAAAGGAGAAAACAAAAAAAAGGAAGAAAAAAAAACAAACAAAAGGAAGGAAAAAAAACAAAATGGAAAAAACAAAAGGGAAAGAAAAAAAACAAAAACCGAAGAGTAAAGTTTTATAGAAAAGAAGAAACTTAAAACAATGGGTGTGAATACAAAAATAATTCCAAACATGTAAACAAACTGCGACCTAAAAAGAAAGTTGTTGTGAAGACCGGGAAATTCTTCTGTTTTAAGGCCAATCTACGCCTAAAAGTGAGCGGGGGGGGGGGGGGCGATGTTATTTTCATCCGGATCCAAGAATACGAAATCATGAAAATAATTTGCTTTAGCAATAATATTTTTGATAACTTTTGTCAGAATCAAATTGCAACACATTCCATTTTTCGACGAAAATCAGTAACTTTTTGGTACTAATTCAGAATAGACATCCAAGAATTGGTGCTTATGCAGAATACGGACGGTGCTGAAATAACTTTTTTAGAAAACCATTCTTAACATTGAAAGGGGCGCTTTGTAACTATTCTGTACTTTCACCTAAAGACACTTTAAAACTTGAATTTAACTTGAAAGTCCAATAAAATTAGCACGATCCGTATTCTACATAAATACCCGAAAATCTAACAAGTTTTAACAACAAATTCTGGACTTGTCTGTGACATGAAGAGGATAAATTGTAGATTCTTACGCAAGTTTTTACTGGTGCAGATTTCTGATTTGCATTGGTTTTCGGATAGATAACATTAGACACCTAATATTTCCGAATTCCAATTTATCGGTCCCCATCTTTTTACCTCCCCACCTCCACAATAAAACTAAACCTAAGTCCAGGTGGCAAGAACACAGAACACGACCAGAAGAATAAATAAATTAAGAAAAAAAAAAAAAAAAAAAAAAACGCTAATTTACCGGCGTCTTTCCTTCATTTGTGGTCTCTTTAATGATAATTAAAACATTGGCTTGTTCTGGTCAATCAAGAAAAAAGATTGAATTTAAACTAAAAAAGATCATTGTGAAGTTCACGGACCGTACTGAAATAATAACTATCATTTAGAAACCATTCTTAACTATTCCGTACTTTCTCCTAACAATTTAAAAAGCAAATTATACCGTAACTAAAACGTGAATCAACTTCAAAAGTCTATCTTAAAAAAAAAAAAAAAAAAAAAAAAACACGATGGGTATTCTGCATAATTCTTTTTTAATGATGAAATAAAAAAATTTCCGTAAATAGTACTGAAATTCTTCAGGTGTATTCTACATACGCACCAAAATTTCTGGACTTATACAGAATTTGAACCGAACTGTTTTGGGGTTGTTTTTTTTTTTTTTCTTTTTTCTTTGCCTTAACCTAACCCTATATTAATCCCTAACATAAGTTTATGGTTTGGTTCGGTTCAAATATTGTAGAAGTGCCAAATTTTCTAAGAAAATTACTTTAAAATTTGACAAAAACAAAAAGAATAAACTATGATCAAATTAAAACTATTGGTGCCACTTTGGGGCGTTAAACGGCGAGAGGTCAAAAACAATGTAAGCACTTGTTAAACAGCTGAAACGGGCTTTTCTTCAGTCAAAAAACAACGCACAAAAAAAAAACAAAAAAAAAACGATAAATTAAAAAATATAAATACGCTAACGAGTCGTCAGCGTATTTATTTGCCTGCATAGTTAGACACAAGGTTGCTTTTTTAATGCGGGTGCAATCTAGCTTTCCCAAGAAAAGGGCACTACTCTGCATCGAGACAAAAATAAAAATTGCCTCAACCTGGAAGGATTTCTACTTTTGTGAATGCCGACAAAACGGATGCTACACAACACAACTGATCCCGCGTCAATTCACATGCTTTCCATTGCTGCAAAATGTGGTACAAGGCAGTTTTAATATTGTTAAGGCATGCTCCCCTTTCCTGGAGAGTGCACTTTGGCAGGTACAAAAACAAACCCAGTAAGAGCGCTTTGCCTTATCCTACTTTCTCTTTCAATAAAGGATATAGTTGAACAATATTTTATTTCGACAAAAAGGGATGATAATTCAAGTCAGTTCCATTTCAGTTGTTTTTAGGGAAGTCGTCGCTTATTAAGATCGGAGGGCCACTCGAGGATAATGGTTACGAGAATGCTGGCAGCCAAAGCGAACCTTGGCCGGTAGTTTTTGTGTATGTATAATACTTATGAAAAGAAGGTACCGTGCTGAAATATTATTTAGAAACCCATTCTTAGCATAGGAAAGGAGGGTCTTTTGTAAACATTCTGTACTTTCACCTAACAATTGAATTAACAAATATACCGCAAAGCTTGAATTGAATTTGAAAATCTTATCTAATACAAAAAAAAAAGCACGGTCTGTATTATTGTGCCTTTTACTACAGAGAAATAAAAAAAATATTCAACTTACCGAACTTTAAAAAGGCAACTATCCACTTTCGCCATGGCGAAAAAAAAAAAAAAAAATTTAAAACGAAATTACTTCTTTTTTTTTTTTTTTGCCCCCCTCACTTTTGATCAATAAATGTAATTTGTGCCGGCGTTTTCGTTTTTTTTTGTTTTTTTTTGAGTAAGTCAAAAAAAGTGAACTTCAAACAGGCGCATATCTGTTGTTGTCATTCCGGAGTCCGGCTGGCTGAAGAGGAAAGGAGAGGGCACTTGTAAGAGCGTCCGATCATCCCTCTACTACTACTACTACTCCCTCGTATTATTTTCAGAATTCAACCAGGATAAGGCGGATAAGTATCAGTATCCCATCAAACGGAGATAAAAAGTGAGACGCACTAATGACGCAGGCACACTCTCCACCTTTTTTCGAGGATGGTGAATAACGTCTTTCACTATTATTTCTACTTAACATGGAAATTACCGTCTCTACACAATTATAGCAATGTTTAAAAGCATCATCATAGAAAAAGGAGCAAATTGAAATACTTAATATAGATACAGTGAGTAACGCACACATGTGCTGGCTGAACTCATTCATAGCACTTGTGTCCAGTGGACGCACAAGCTGTCGACTAACATGACAAGCAGCAAAATCCCACCCCTTCACTGTTGAGATCCATAGACAATGGAAAGTCTTCTGCTCTATTAGTTTCTTCCCTCGAATTGTTAGACTTTGGAATTCCCTCCCTGTTTCCCTGGCTGTGCAAACTTCAGAAGTTTACATGCAATGTGAATAGACATCTCGCTGCTCAACTGCCCACAGTCCTCTGCTAGACAATCCCAAATAGTAGCCCCTTACGTTCCAAGTGGCAATATGACTTTTTGGGAGATGTAGGGGGCTACTATCGGAGACAGTAGTTGCAGGGATACTATGTAGGGAGTCAAGCAGCAAGATGTCTGTTCACATTACACTTGAACTTCTGCATGTCAGTAGTTGAGAAAACATTAACCCGGAAGGGAGTTCTAGAGTCTAGCAGTTCTGGGGCAGAAACTATTAGAGTAGAAGGCTTTCTTACATCTAGGGATCTCTACTGTGTAGGGGTGGGATTTGGCTGCTGGTTGAGTTTGTCGGGGGGGGGGTATTTATGCTGGGGGGGGGGTACAAGGGCTTGTAGTTCGTCAGAGCATCCACCATTAAAATATTTGTAAAACAGGCAGAGAGATGCAACATTTCGTTGATGGAGCAGTGGTTGAAGCTTGGATGACAGTTCAGGACCTATCAGGTTAGTGACTCTCTTTTGAACCCTGTTCAGGAGCGAGAGCCTAGTAGCAGGTGCACCAGCCCAAATGTGACAACAATACTCCATACATGGGTGAATGGTGGTCCTGTAGAGGTACAGGATACTTTCAGGCATAAGTAACTTTCTAGCATGGTAGAGAGAGCCCACCTTCCTCGCAGCGGCCCTGGCAATGCTCTCAGTGTATTTGTTCCAACCCATGTTCCCCGTGAACGTTAAGCCGAGGAGTTTGAAAGAAGTACTTGAAAACAAATGACAAACTTTTGATTACTTAAAACGAAAAGGTTGTAGTTTACAGGGAAGCAGTCCCTAGATAATGTACTACTAAGCTCTACTGACATGTTAAGCACTGTTGAAGTAAACATTGAAGCAAAACAAATATGCATAATATTATATAAAAGTGTAATAAAATTAAGTATATCTAGCGATAGCTAATGGGTACATAATTATGTGATATAAATAAATATATTGTGCTCTTTTAAAGTAGTTGAACACTGTCAGTGTTTCTTCATATATATATCCATTTTAAAATAACTTTTAAGCTTCCATGAGCAAAGATTCTTTCTTAGAACAGCTTGTCTGTGGAACACAATATCATGGGCCTGCTTCCCAGCTGACTACAACATAGCCGTTTCCAAGTCCAATGTAAACAAATTCTTGTTGAGCCGCTTTCTTAAATTATCAAATTCTGCCCAATCACCATCATTATTACAAATCATCACAGTGTTGTCTTACCATCAATCTGACATCCTCGAGTGGTTTTTAGGCCTTGGTAAGTGGTGGCATCTTAATAAAAAAGAAAGCTAATTCAAAAAAAAAAAATAAATGTCATAGCAAATAAGTTTACAATGGTTTCCAAATTATTTTAATTAGAACCCAGCATTTAAATGATTCAAGATTCCAAAATATTTTTTTCTATTTCTTGTGACCTGGGGAGGGGGACAAAGAAAACAGTTTATAAATCAAAATGATCATTATTCAAAAGAGAAAAGGAGGAATATCAAATTCACAAATCATCCTCAGTCGCTTGTATACTCTCTTCATTAGGTTCATAGCCTATATATATATATATATATATATATATATATATATATATATATATATATATATATATATGAAAACTATAGGAGTGGGAAATGAAGTCACAGAACTATATATTGGTGGATATAGATCGATTTATTCAATAAGGGAATACAATCGATTAGTTGGGGGATAGAAGGGATTCTTTATGCTAAGGTATTTCGAAGCCTAATGCTTCTCATCACAGGAGTAGAGAAGATGCTAGGTAACATAGTGGTGATGCTGTGTCTAGTGTTGAATTCATTAGGAACGAAATAGATCAAAACAAATTAAAATGATAGATGATGTTGGGGGGGGTCGAATTCTAAATAAAGGAGGAGCGTATTATATATAGTGTAGTGCAGAAAGGTGTATAGAGTCTTTATCATAGTCTTAAATGCATGTAGTATATGTTTTAGGGTTAAAGTTGGGGTATAGCATGGATGGGTGGTAGTTCTATTTTAACGGCGTGTAAGGTGTCTATTATCTATGGAGGGGCATTTTTTTACAGATGCAACAGAGATGACAACAGCACTATGAATTAGTGTATAATTTTGGGAGAAATATAAAAAAATCCGTTTCATAAGAAGGAACAACAACAAAATCAATAATTTGTACGATCGTTTCGGAAAACAGTGTTTTTATTGTGGTAGACATCAAGTTACGGACAATAATTTTTAACATATAGTGTTTTTAACAAACAAAGTTTCCTCATCAGCAAATATTGGGAACGGTTTTTATTATATGTAAAAGACACCATAAATAAACCTAGCATTAAAAGTAAGGCAGATGTATCTGGAAAAAATTAAAATAAAGGTATGAATTTAACTTGATAAGAAAATTAATATGGGTTAAAGATAGAAATAAAATAGAGTAAAATTATAAATATAAATTTGGTTTAAGTACAATATTATAATAGTATTTTTTGATAAAACTCATCGACACATACACATATATATACATACATGTATACACACATACACATATATATATATACATATACACATATACACAAATACACATATATATATATATATAAAAATAGACACATATATACATATACATATACATACATATTTGGTTTAAGTACAATATTATAATAGTATTTTTCGATAAAACTCATAGACACATACACATATATATATACATACATGTATACACACATACACATATATATATATACATATACACATATACACAAATACACACATATATATATATAAAAATAGACACATATATACATATACATATATATACATAAAAATATACATACAAATATTTACCTTTTAATTTTTCTCCTTTTGAAATCAGGAACTATGGTCAAAGTACGCATATAGATGCTTGTTATAGCTTTTCAGCTTATGAAATGATAAATTTTCGAAAGGAACGCTTGTGGAATATTTTATATCCGTTAACATACTTTTGATTAAAGAACGCCAAGATTTAAAATTCGAAAGAAAGGGGAGGATAATGTTATTTATATAATTAAATAATGCAAGGGGGATAATTAGTCATATTTTTTTAATTAAAGAATATATATATATATATATATATATACTCTCCTACAGCCCACACCACTGGAGCGATCATGACCAAACCTGACATGATAATGGTCTCCGATTTAGAAATTGTGTACACCATTTTTCAAGGTCAAAAGTTTGCTGTATGCTGTAAGTTTGCTGTATGCTCAGGTACCCACTTTGCAGGTACCCGAATATACAGTAAAATCAGGTACCCACTTTGCAGGTACCCGAATATACATTAAAATCCCTTATAAAGTGCAGGTACCTTTGCTATATATATATATATATATATATATATATATATATATATATATATATATATATATATAAACAAGAAAAATTGTTGAACAAAAGAAATTCGGTTACTTCTTTATAACTACTCCACAGAAAACATGGCTGAATAGGTAAGGGAGGTAATTTCTTTGTAATCTGTTATATATTTTAACGAAATAAATTCAATAGGAATCATTTTATTTATTAGAATTTAAAATTATCAATTTTCTCCTCTTCAATCATTTTGTGTTACATATTGTCCCATAAATAAGGGCCCATTTCATCTGGAAATTGCAGCATAAATTGGCATTATAAAATGTATGCAAATCGACACAAGAGTGATATCATTTTAATTCCAAGAAACAGCAAACAGAAATTGAAAAAGAATAATTCGACGGAACTAAAATTAAAATAGTAGACACTTTTGAAATAATTTGAAACAAAAAAGCAATAAGAAATGGTTGCCATTGCAGTTATAGAAATAAAGATCATGGAATAAAGGAATCAACATTTTAAAAGTAGACATCATTGATGATGATGGTGATGGTGGCAACCTTCCGTCTCGTGAGACAATGATGCTTTGCATCTAGTCTGGCTATAGTTTGAAGCTGAAGTTGCATTTCCGAATGCAGGCCTGGGTAGGCGATAAGGAGACCTGGGTTTTCCCAGTTACCAGAGTCCCCCTCAAGGCATTGCAAACAAAGTTTGATAGAAAGGCAATTCAATTCGGTCAGAGCCAGCACAACTGCACGAGTTGCCAGAAAGACGTTGTAGTGCTTCATCATCCGCTTATCAGGACTTCAAACATGACTTAAGCAAGGTAAGATGAAAGACCCCAACCTCACTTTTATAGTACATACATATCTTCTAAATCAACATATTCTTGTCTACATAACTCCTTTTTTCAACCATGTCTGTTGTGTTGATTTAACTGCATGAATAAAACTGATTTAATTGTAGATGTTTATCCTTAGAACCAAACTATGGTGACCCATTTTTTCTTTACACCCAGTGAGGTGAGGGGGGTGAATATTTACACAGCAACCCTTTCCTCATACAATTCACCATTTTTCTTGGCCAAGATCAAAGTGTAGTATCTGTTTTTCAGATGCTGCACTTCCATTTCTTGTTCTCTTTCGGTGGAAGAGCACTCCTTCACGACTGAGACAATTTTTATTTTTGTACCTTTTCTCCGCGTTAAAAAATGATCCTGATGTCTAACTCTGTCCCGTGGGGAGGCATTGTAAATAGGTACAATTAGTGATCTCGACTCCAATAGGATTAACAAGATGGATGGATTGCTAGTTGAATGATTAAAAATATTATAGGAGGATTGACCTCACTAATGCCACATCAGCTGACACCCCATATTCCTCAATTAACTGTGAGAATACAAATATTTCCCCTAACGTCTTGACATAGACTTTTACTTTCCCAGTCAAATTGATCTCAAGTCAATGGTATGTGAGCAAGGAATCAGTTTTCAAACGAAGCACATTTTATTCCAGTATACACTTTGTCAAATTGATATCTTTATAACGTACATTCAGAGTATTTTCAATAGTTGGCAACTAGAATGGTGATGGGACTCTCCACACTCACCTATAAAAAATAGTTTCAATGACTAAATCTGTTTTCATTTGAGAGGAGAGTGGATTCTAGAGTACAGAATCATCAACAGGGATTTTAATCTACCTTTTGATGAGTTTTTCATCCCAGTGCCAAGTCACGGTTTCTGTAAACATCAACAGAACGAGTACCGTCATTGCTTTTTATCTCAACAGAAGAAAGACAGCATTGAAACATGCTCATATGAGAGGTGATCCAAATGTAATTCCTCCTATTTTTTATTCTGGCCGAATGGATCAGACAGGATTGCAAATTGAATTGTTATGACCTGGAAGTTTCATCTCTTTGTTGCTGTGCGAGACTCTAAGAAAGCAATGCCTGCCACGGCGTGGGTTAGAAGCAGATGTGCATGATTGAATTCCTAAGTGCAGAAAAAAATTGAACTGATCCACATTAATTGGCACCTGTTAAAAGTTTACAGAGCCAATGCAGTCGATGTCGGCACAGTTAGGAGATAGGTTCGTCAATTTCAGAGTGGTGACAGAAATGTGAGTGACAAAGCACGTTTCGGACACTCATGCACAACCACTACCCCATCACTGGTGGCGACTTCTGGATCACAAAAGGTCGCTCGTTTTAATGGTAGCACTCCTATCTTTGTAGCTCTTCAAATTTTATTTTTAGTTAAAAAATAGGATGTAATACTTTAAGAAAGAAAACAACGACCATCTTAAAATAGACTTTATTAACATTACCTGAAGATGATTAAAAAATATTGTTAATTTTAGATGGTGACATACTGAATGTAAGCAATGGACAGTTGCAATCTGGACATATCTGGCATCTACCCAGATACTGAACTAATACGTACAAGGCGTGTTTGAATCAATTTCCACTTTATGCCGTTACATTCATTTATTTACAACTGAACAAATTAGTTCAACAAAATCATAAATGGTTAGTTATGGATACCATTTTCCTTAACTAGGAATTTTTTTTTGTCATGATCATTACTCCCACAGAGGACTAAACACCCCTATCTAGCAGAATTTTACATTATACCGAGTGAGTCGCGGGAAACGGATGTTTTTGATTCACCCTTTTTCATGTGAGTGTTATAAGCAAACACACGGCGTTCACGACTCCACGGTAGCATGAGGGCAATGAGCAGAAGAGAAAAGCAATTCAAAATCAATAACTAAAACAAAATTTAACGTAAAAGATAAACAAATAACAACAAACTAAATGGCATCTTAAGCAGGTTTAAAGAGTACCTTCCTCATTCCGTATCCCTTACTCAAGGAGAGCAAGGAGCGTTCTAAAAACATCCGTTTCCCGTGAATCACCCTGTATATGGTTCTCCATTAACTCTATCCGTCTGTACAAACACACAGGAGAGCTTTGGGATATTCTTAAGAACAGAACTCTGCTCTGGTTTCGATTTTTTTCAAACGTACCATCGCATGTGCGTTAGCAAGGTTATACTGAAATGCTTTCTACAGACAGCTTCAGAACTAGAGATTTTACAGGGAGGCATTTCCATCCTCTTAAATACAGTGTCTCGTATTCCCAAATGGTCACCCACTGGATGCTGACTAGACTTAATGTCACTTAACCGGTGATTTAATGAGAATTGGAGTATCAATGTGATTATACTGTATACATTTAAATTGCAATTCATTATATCACTTCAAATCCTTTCAATTTAACTTCATGACTAAACCAACAAATCAAGCATCCACCCTTGCATATGGGACCACAATTAACCCTTAGATCAAGCCCTGTAATTTCTACCAACGCAATTAACTCCAAAAGCATATTCCATCAAGTAATATGCAACAAAGAGTCTGCGTACTGCCTCACCCAAAGATTGAACTCCTAACTCCCGGAAACGAGACAACCTTTGCAACTGGTATGTGCATCACTCTCACTGCGCTATTGTCCTAGATTCCTGCAAGTTCATCTCTGCATTTCTATTCTCTGAAATTTGCAACGATAGCAAAACAGACAGACGTACTTAGAAGACTTCCACCGCCCTGCCCCTCCATCTCGCCTCTTCCTCCACCTACTGTTTTTCTCTCCTCCTCCCTCCCCTCCCCTCCCCATAAAATGCTTCATTATGATGACCTTAAACGAATATCAGAATGTCAGCTCTCTATCTGACCATGCATAAATCTAAGGACACACAGAGAGATCAAAAAATAAAAAAATTAAAAAAAGACCAAATAAATTCACGCCTTTGAAAATCTAAAAGTATGTGTGCCCGTGCAAATGGGTCGCTGGCAATAATACCCAAATCAACAAATCTATTTACAAAAACTAGCCAAAAAAAAAAAAAAATCCGCCCAAAGAGAGACATTTGGTCTAGTTTCTTGCAGAGAGTCGTTCACATTTTATTTAGCTACTAGCAGGGAGACCAGACGTTGCCCAGAATTGAATGATAATCAATGAATGTTTTATACTCTCATATTTTTATTGTCATCGAAATTGTTGAAATCGACCATTTTTTCAATCAAATTGTCTGCTCTAGTTGGGAGCTCATCACAATGCACCAGAAGGAAGCTTCACATGCCTCCCCATGGTGGCTTAGTTCACAATACATTATAATCTACATTGCACTGTAGAGAACCTATTGTTTATCTTATAAAATTATCTTTTATATATAACTGCTTAAATTAAAGTTTAAAATGCAAAAGTCAAGTGTTATAGTGCAATTCTGCTCTAAACAGAAACATTCATTTCGAACGTGCCCCTGTCATATCAAAGAACATACTGTTGATTTTATATATCTAGCCTTTCTGCTTGTGCAGTGATGATGGTTTGAATTTAAGTTTAAAATAAAAAGACAAGTATCTATCATTGTTCAGTTGTGCTTTAAACAGAAACATTTGTCTAGCTGAAACCACTGTCAATAATTTTCCCCACTCTTTATCTGAGTCACACATCAACACAAAGTTCCTTTTATATATAACAGTAGAGAACATAAATACCTAACTAGCATTGTCAGGGATTTATTAATGTCATTTTAATTGAAAAATATTTTTTGGTTGTACATTTTTAAAGTTATATGGGAAAAGAAATAAAATTTTAGTTTTTATTATTTTATTATTTCAATAATTATTATCTCAATTTAGATTCAAAATGAATCTTTTTAATAATGTGTAAGTCACATACAGATGAGAAAAACACACAGAAACATGCAATGTTGTCACAAAATTGTATTAAAGAAGAGCCAAAAAAGAAGAGAGATGAAAAAAAAATGCTCATGTAAGTGAGATAAATTTTGCAGGTTAAAATACGATTTATCTCCCTTAGATTATTTGAGACATTATTTTAAAATGTTGCAATCAGAACAATCTTCCTAGCCAGAATAAGTATTTTTTTAAAAAAAAAATGAAGTGAAATACATTTTGGTGCTGTAAAAAAAATGCTAGAAGGAAGAAATAGACATTAGAATAAAAAATCAAAGTAAAAAATCTGGCTAACCTAATTTCATATCAGATTTGATGGTAGTCTATTTGATAGTTTTTAATCCATAAGTGGGTACTTATGCAATATGCAGAATTTGAACTAGATGTAACTCACCGTCCACTCGGCTTTGCTCGGAACATGACATCATACAATCGGATTTCATTGTAATCTGATGTAAGATGCTAATCAATACGTGGCAAAGAAACAGACGATCTTTGGGACAAATATTGGTGAAAAAAGAAAATCAATGGAACCAGCTGAGAGCTTCTCGCCACTTATGTTTTTGCGTTTATGTGGAAACAGAAATTTGGTAATGATCCTTTTGTCTCCATTTTAAACCATATATCGGAAAGCTATCAGTTGTGTTGGTGAAGTTTCTTCTGCATTCGCGGTATTTTCTTTGACATCATTTAATGCGACCATAAAAAAGTTTACCTAATCCTAAGGGGATATCCCGGCTGTTTTAATTTAATTCATAAAAAATAAAAAAGACGGTTTCCCAGCCCCACCCTGCAGGAAAAAAAATATTCAGGAAAAGAAAAAGAAATAACAAAAAAGTTTACTTCACATTAGTTAAAAAAAAACAAAAAAAAACTGCAGAATAAATATTACATGAAAAACACAAAAAAATACTTTATTTTTAAACCTTGTTAAAAAAATATGAAAAACACAAAAAAATGGTTTTCTTATCAATTTTATTCAGTTTTGTTTGAAACAAAAAAAATATGGTTGAAAACAGAAAAATACAACTTACTTGTTTATTTATTTGTTTCCTTTTTTTTCTACTGTAACAATTTTCGTTTTATTCTTTTTTTAAATTGTTACAAGAATAAAACGAAAATTACAGAAATTGATTATTTAAGAAGACAGCTCAAAAAATACTTGTTTATGTTGGACTTGAAAACGTCAGATAGTGCTATGTACAGATAGAGAGTAAGGAAAATTGTTGACAGTGGTTGTATCTAAAGTGTTTTTTATAAATGTTTTACAGAGAAGGACCATAGATTGAAGCTCAGTTGAGCACCTGCCATGAAATCTATCTATCTATATATATAAAAGGCAAAATGTGTGTGACCATTTCGTGTATGTCTTCAAAAGGCTTTTCTCGCACACGGTTCCGATGTCGTTGCGATCGCTTACAACTGTTTATATGGGTCCTAAATAATAATATGTACGATTTGGGAAAGTATGTCACATCTAGATTTATTTACGCCGACTTTTACAAAATTATTGCTATTTTGGCTTCTCGCATGTTGATAAGGCGTTTTCGTGTAAAAAGCGAAACTAATTCAAAGTTAACAGCGAACAACGTTCTCGGCATTGCGCCGGGAAATGTCCAGAAGCAACCAGCTTTGATCAATGTTGTACATCAGACAATTGTTATTCAATCTGGACAATTGGGAGCTGGTTCCCCTCCCCCCAACATCTGTTGGGGGAAAAAAAAACAAAAACAGTCAAACTTGGGTAAACAACTGAGTGACTTCTATTTGATCTTCTTAATTAGGTCAAATGGAAGCAGCAGAGTTAACTTCTATTGCGCACGCCTGTTTTTATAGTTTAATAAATAACTTCAAACCTGAGTACGTTGTATGTATGTCGCGGTGGCCTAATGGGTAACGTCTCCCGGGTTTTTTTTTTCACACATTAATTTCCAACTCAAGGGTACGGGTTCGATTCTCATACTTACCTACCAAAACATTTTTTTATTTAACCCCCCCCCCCCCCGGAGTTTTGATTTACCTCAAGACACCCAGTCATCGCCGGGTACCCCCTGCTAGTATATATATAAAAGGCAAAATGTGTGTGACCATTTTGTGTATGTCTTCAAAAGGCTTTTCTCGCACACGCTCCCGGGGGCGTTACTATCGCTTAAAACTGTGTATATCGGTCCTAGATAATAATATGTAGGATTTGGGAACGCATGTAGCTTATAGAGTTATTTACGTCGACTTTTACAAAATTATTGCTATTGTGGCTTCTCGCATGTTGATTGGGCTTTTTAGTATAAATAAACTGAAACTAAACTCAAACGGACGTTCTCGGCATTGCGCCGGGAAAAATGTCCAGCGTGACTCTATTTGACCTTCTTAATTAGGTCAAATGGAAGCAGCAGAGTTAACTTTTATTGCGCACGCCTGTTTTTATAGTTAAATAAATAATTTCAAACCTGTTTAACGTTGTCTGTCGCTGCAGCTCAATGGTTAACGTAGCACTTCTTTTTTTTTTCACACATTAATTTCCAACTCAAGGGTATGGGTTCGATTCTCATACTCACCTACCAAAACATTTTTTTTTATTATTTAACACCCCCTCCCAGAGTTTTGATTTACCTCAAGATACCCGGGCATCACCAGGTACCCCCCCCCCCGCTAGTCTATATATATAAAAGCGAAAATGTATGTGTGTGTGTGTATGTGTGTGTATGTGTGTATGTTTGTGTGTCTGCTAAAAACTTTCGACACACGCGACGAAAATTCACAAACTCGGTATCATATCGAAGCCCCATCCTTCGCTTGAAAAATATCGAAAAATTGGCCAAAAACATTAACTTTTTCACCCCAAAATCGACAATTTTCTACAGGGGGGTGGGTCAACAAAAACGGGTTTCTCGTAACGATGCCCGATTCTACGCATGCGTCAGATGACGTCATGACCTGATTTACTTTAAATAGTTGAAAAACCAAACACATTTCATCTCCGTCGCTTTAGCGCAGTTGGTTAGCCTGTTTGTTCATTATCTAAACGTTTTGGGTTCGAATCGTGGTGTGAGATGTTTTTTTTTGTTTTTTCGATTTTTTAAATTTAAATATTGAACCCTATATTATTTAAGCCATTTTTCACTTAACGTTCGTTTTCCTGGTTTTTTCTTTTTTTTTTTTTTACTTTAGCGACACCCGGGTATCCACCGATTTTTAAAATTTTAATATCGAAACAGGCTTATTTAAGCCATTTTTCACGTGTTCGTTTGCCTTACGTTAGATTTTTTTGTGTTTTTTTTATGTTTTAATTACCCCCCCCCCACTTAATTAAAACGTTGTTTTCTTTTACTTCGCTTATAACAATGCTTACATCGTCGTCGTAACGCTCGATGACTTTCAAACATCTTTCACTAACTCATTCTGGCTGGCCGATTTTATTTTCAAACTTCGCCTCAGGGCTTCGGGTTCCATCCTACCCCCCCCCCCCCCGGTTTCTTTTTTATTTAACACCACACACACCTACAAACACCCAGGCAACGCCGGGTACCCCTCGCTAGTCGATAATATAAATCTCACCTGTCTGTTTAAATGTATGTACGTATGCATGTATGTATGTCTGCCTAAAACTTTCGACAGAGGCGATGGATTTTCACGAGATAGGTATCATTTTGAAGCTCGACCCTTCGGACGACAAATATCGAAAAATTAGCTAAAAACATTAATTCCTTCACCCTCAATTGGGCACTTTTCTACAAGGAGGGGTCGCTTTTTGCGCCGATATCTTCAAAAGTCATCCTCTCTTTTCGATTGACTAGCATTAATTTAACCCTACGTCACTTCCGGTTTGGCGATGGGCGCAACAGCAAAGACATCACGTTTTATTTTTCACATTCTTTTTCTCCTTCGTGGTACAGGTTCAAACCTGGCTGCCAACTACCATTTTTTTTTTTTTGCTCAACACACACCTCCAAACACCCGGACAATGCCAGGTACCCAGGCTAGTTAATAATAGAACAGAGATTAACCCACAACGTTTCTTCTGTATGAAAGAGGTTATAGGGAGGAGAAAATAACATCACCAACTAGATTTCGAAGCTGGTTTTGTACTCTGTCAAGGCAGGAAACAAGGGCAGGCAACTCTTCACCAGATGTAGCAACAGTTCTCCATCTTAGGACATATTAGGCTCTTATACAAGTTGAGGATTGCATCAGAATGAGATACTTTTTTTTCTGGCGATCTTGATAACAGATTTGATGTAAATCTTTTATTTCAGGTTAGAAGTGAAGTCTAGAAGTGTAAGCCATGTTTAGTTTCAGAAACGTTTCAGATGGTTTGTTGTTCTAAACAAGTCTTGAGAGCTGACTGGTTTGCAGTAGACAGAACAGTTTCCGATGGTTCGTTGTTACACACAAGTCCTGAGAGGTGACTTGTTTGCAGTAGACAGTTCCACAGAGCAAAATATTCTTACCGTGTCGAAACGGAAAAAAACATGTGAAATTGCTCCAGAAAAGGTTTAATATTTATGAAGCAATTCTGGTTTTTGATTGATTGGTAGCAGAACATGAATTAATTCGATTCGTCAGTTCCTAGCAGCATCGTTTATAAATAGAATCGTCCGATTGTGTGGGATCATACCCCATTACAACTCTGTTGTGATGGGATGTGTCTCCTAGCGGTTTCGGCTGCAGGGAGACAGGGTAGTACACGCCAAGGATTCGTCACTTGACACTCAGCCCAACAGGTGAGGGGCCGGGAACCGGCCCAGCACCTATTGGACGTAGGTACACCGCCTGGGTAATACCTAGGAGGTCCACCCTCCCAGGCCTTGCCACCGGGCTTTCCGGTGGGGCAAGTTTATTGCTTGCTGCCTGAGGCGCCCCGACCAGAGAATGCCGACGGGGTTACTCGGGCAATTTTTAAAATTGCAGGAGTGCCCCTCCTTTAGGGGAGCCTGCGGGGTTCCCACTTTCCAGGCCTTGTGCCAAATAATGCTGATGTGGGCGGCATTTAAATAACTACCCCATTACAAGTCCAAAATATTGCAACATGAAGGTCAATGCCAGAAGTTTGTCAGAACAAGGTACTTCCTTGAGACAAGAGCCATTCATTTCAATTGAGGCCACGTGGAGATCAGAGCATTGGTGGTGTATTATAATTTTGATCGTTAGATAATACACGTGTTAAATTCAAATGTGATTCATTCCAAATTTGTTGGAACTTTCCCTAATAGTTTTTCTTTTTTTTTTTTTATTTATAAGGGATCGTTATTATTATTTTATTTCTTAAAAGTTCTCACACAAGTTATTTCTAGTGCTCACTCATCAGTAAAAACAGTGATAAATCTCCTCACATTTCCAGCATCTTCATTTCAAATCGCTTCACATTATCACATCAGCCGTTTACCATGGAGTTTTAACTGATAATGACTGCTTGCTTTCTATAGAACTTAGGGGTCATTAAGCCTTTTCAAGATTCCAGTACTCTCCATGCCCTTCCAATGAATGTCTGGATTGTGCTCTCCCGCTTTGATCTTTTCACCCATCTTAGATCTTTGAAAACCATTTGCTGCGGCATCACCACCATTTATGGGAGAGATTTTTCTTACACATCTACGGTCATAAAAATTTAGTGAATAGCAGTAATCTTGGAGAACATTCACAGAAGAAATGATCCTCCCTACTATTTCTTTCCTAGAAAAGAGACGTCACTAGTCTTTCTCTATTCTATCACTATTTTCATGGTAGATTCACAGCAGGTACTCGTCTAGGGGCATTCCTTCCTTTCTCTATATGCCTAAAACCAAGCATAACTTTTCATGAACAAAATTTCTTTCCATGAACTTCACATCTGTGGAACGCATTACCATGAACTGCTTCCTTGCTTATTACAATATAGTTGTCTTTAATTCCAATGTCAACAAATATTTGTCGAGCCGTCCTCTTAGATAACCAAATTCAGTCCTTCCAACCCATTGTTTCTAATCCTTTAGCATTATTGTTAATCATCCACCAACAGATAATCTGATTGACCCTTATCCTCGAATGGCTTCTAGCCTTGATAAGTGGTGATTAATGTATAAAAAATGTTTTTAATTTAAAATTTTTTTAAATTATTTTCAAATTTGAACAATGCCGAATTCAAATGTTCTTAAATATTGATTCTGACCTAAACAAACCTGTAATTTGATGAACCATGCACTAGCTCCAGCAATATAAATATACTTAACCAAAACATAAAAGAATATCTCACAGCATTGAAAATCTGTGCATACTATAATAAACTTACATATAACAATAATCTATATATTAATATGGTAGCGTGTGTGTTATTTTCTGTGTCACGCTTACATCCGGGTCGTTTAATTGTTATGTACTTCAATTTCTTGTCATAAATAATTTTATCAAGAATTCTTCATAAGTTTTGGTTTCAGTTTCGATTATAGCTGATGGCACTTAAATCATCTATTTTTTTTTATAAATAATTTTATCAAGAATTTTTCATAAGTGTTGGTTTCGGTTCTGATTATGGCTGAAGGAACTCAAGTTATATATATATACATACATATATTTTTTGCATAAGTTTCTATTTTGGTTTCGATTGAAGCTAATGTCACATGGATATATTTTTTTTTTTTTGTAATCGCAACTTTATAATATATAAAAATCGATAGAACATTAACTCTATAATAATATATACGAAATCTGCAAGAATTAAAATATCCTATTTGAGCATACTTTACGACCAAGCTTTGCCAAGCGTTTGTACTTGCTTAGATAAATACTTTGCAGTTTTAACAAAAGAGTTAAAATAATATCAGAACATTTCCATTTACACTGAACATCTACAGAATGCCAACATCAATATATTACATATGAATGAGTACCCTGTGGAATTTCCACAGGTCCTGCAAGTATAAATAAAAATAACAGAAAACTAAGTAGAATTTGGTTTAATCCACCTCATAATAATGAACTAAAAACAGATATTAACAAAATACCTTGGGAAAACAGATACAGATTAGCAGTTCTCAACCAGGAAGGAAATACTCCCTCCCTTGGGGAGGGATATTTCAGGATTTCAGGGAGAGAATTGTTATTACAGATTAACAGAAACAAACTAGATCTAGAACTACAAAAACCATTGTCTGCATCGCCCATCGCTACTGAAAGGTCGTGTTGGATTTTCTCTCCACTGGCATTTGTATCAAATGCTATTGTGTTAGTAATAGTTATTATTGTTAGTATGAATGCAAATTTTGAGTCAGAGATTTTTTTAAGGGGGAGGGGGATATCATTCTGATATATGATGAAAGGGTTCACAGACTAAGAAAGGGTGAGAACCATGAATATAAATAAATGTTTCCCCTTGAAATAATAAGTTATCTAAAATTATCAATAAAAATGATAATAAACTCAATTATAGTGTTTATGGAAAATATGCATACAATATTAACATTGTATACATATTTTCCATACAACACTATAAAAATAATTAATGATAATAACGATAGTAGTAGCGTGAAACAGTAGTAATAGTATTAATAGGTTGGCCTCAAGTGAAATTATACGAGGTACCGTCAATAAGTTTCTAAACTTTTTTGTACAGGCATTTAAAATTGTCATAGATTCTTGAAAATTCAGTATATACTGCTATACATCTTATGAGATGACTGACCAAGTTTTATGATTTCGGGTTCAAATGAACAGCTACAGCAGGAATTGGAATACACCCTACTAAAGCCTGGTTGCCACAGCTGGTGAACTTCAAAAATTTAATCTGGATGTGAGGACACTTTAGAAGAACGATATACAATAAAAATCTGTTTTAAACTTGGAAAAAAATGCCACAGAAACGTATGGAATGCTTCAGACTGCTTTTGGACCATTTTGCATGAATTTAGCATCAGGTTTTGAGTGGCATAAGAGATTCAAGGAAGGCAAGGAGTCTGTGAGGATGATAAGAGGTGTGGGATGAATAAGGAAGTCAAAAAACCAGAGTTGATTGGCCAAACAAAGAATTTCATAAATAAGGACTGTCGTTTGTCTATAGAGACATTAAATGCACAGTTTGATGTCAGTGTGGGAATTGTATGCACAATTATTCGCAAGGAACATAAGATGTGAAAGATTTATGCGAATGCACCAGCCCACAACTCCATCCTTGTCACAGACTATTTGACCAATATAGGCATCCTTCATCTTCCCTATAGCCCAGACCTTGCTTCCTGTGACTTTTGCTTATTCCCTAAGCTCAAAGAAAACCTTAAAGGCTGTCATTATGTGACAAAAGGAGATTTCTTTGAAGAGGACTAGAGTTTTATGTATGTACTAGCAATAAAAGTGACCATACGAAAAAAGTCTGGAAACTTATTGAAGACACCTCGTATGTTTGACTAGTGTCGGGAGGGTTAATCAGAAACATTGGAAAATTTTAGGGCATCAGAATCAAGTCGGAAAAATTTATGCCTTTTTACCAATACTAAAAACGATTCTTTTAATTGTTCTTTTGTTCATTTTCCATTGTTGATACTAATGATGAAATGACCAATAGTTATTGATTTTAAACTACCAGTAAAACTAAAATCTATAAATCACCTCCTCCCACAAGTGTATTTTTACATTTGCAAAAATATATGCACATACAATGGCGTTCTAAAAGTAATGGCTCCTATTTTTTTATTCCACCCGAATGGATCAGAGTGGACTGCAAATTGCATTGCT
This sequence comes from Euprymna scolopes, assembly GCF_053919585.1. Taxonomy (NCBI): domain Eukaryota; kingdom Metazoa; phylum Mollusca; class Cephalopoda; order Sepiida; family Sepiolidae; genus Euprymna; species Euprymna scolopes. The sequence goes on along the minus strand of NC_136493.1, from coordinate 144,479,193 downwards.
ATGATGACTGTAATTATGCATTTATGAGCTGAAAGTTTCATCTCTCTGTTGAAGATATTGACAGTGTGAGACTTTAAGACTGATAGGCCCTGAACTGGCATCTAAGCTTCAGCCTCTGTCCCATCGACGAAACGTTGCATCCCTCTGCCTGTTCTACAAGTATTTTAATGGCAAATGCTCTGACGAACTGCAGACACCTGTGCCCCCACGACGTAGACACCCTCGACAAACCCGACAGGCAGCTAAATCCCACCCCCACACAGTAGAGATCCCTAGATGTAAAAGATCTTTCTACTCCAGTAGTTTCTTCCCCAGAACCGCTAGACTCTGGAATTCTATTCCAGGTCCCTGCTTCCCCAACTGTACTGACATGCAGAAGTTCAAGTGTAATGTGAACCGACATCTTGCTGCCTAAATCCCAACATAGTGCCCCAGTAGTTGCTGCCCCTGATAGTAGCCCCCTACACCACAGTGGCAATGTGCCTTGTTTAGGGTGAAAATGTAATAAAAAAAAAAAAAAGAAAGAAAGGAACCTCCATTGTGCGTTAGAAGCAGAGATGCATCATTGAATTCCTGGCTAAAGTGCATTAAGAATGGAATGTAAAAAAATAAACTCTGAAGCACTAAAGGTCATTCATTTTAATGGTACTACTCCTGTCTTCGTAGGTCTTCAACTTTTTGAGTTAAAAAAATTAGGAGATTTTACTTTTTGGAACAACTCTCTAATTATATGAATTTTTATGGTAATCCGAAATTGTTTGTTTTTTTATAAAAAAAAAAAAAATCTGCAACTAAATATTTATATATTTAAATATTTAGAAATTGGAATCAGTACTTGTATCGAGATCGGAAAATGTATTAGAATCGTCCCATCACTAGTGTGAACTGCAAAGAGATTCTTTTTTTGTTTTCTTTCTTGTTGATATCTAGTCTACAACATATGTGCGTCTTTCATCTCCTTATGACCATTAAATGCACATGTATTTTTTTCACAAGAAAGGAGTTTTTTCTCAGTCTGTAAAAAAGAAACTTTTTACATATTAAAAACAACCTCGTCAAAGTCACAATTCACATATATCTGCACAAGTGAATCTGTACACATTACTGAAATATTTTCTCAAACTTTGTAACCTTTGATCTGGATATATATATATATATATATATATATATATATATATATATATATATATATATATATATATTGAATTTGAAGACAAGGACAAATCTCACAGGTAAGGAAGAAATTTTTTTATAACATGAATAGGTTAACCAAATTAATCATGAGTAGGTAACTAGATCCAATATCTTGAACATTTTTTGTTCCTGTGATTAAGGGAGGTGGTATTTGATCAACATTGCTGGGGAGCCATTATTTAATATACTGTTTTGTTTTTAAATCCTTGAAACAGTGTTTCATGGTAAAATACTGATGTCCCTTAAATTAACATTAAGACAATTGTGAATTCGAGAGAGCAAGTCGATACAGTGATTGCAGGTGATTAAATGACTTACTGACTAAATAGTTTTCCAATGAATGATAAAAAATATAAAAATTAGATTTTTTTATATAGTTTTAAAGGTTAAAAAACTTCCAAGACTATATATATATATATAATGAAATCAAAGGAGATGCAGTGTTTACTTGATATAATTTTATATTTTAATACTGTAACCATTGCTACAAATATAATTTGCTGATTTCTTTCTGTCCTCTGATGAGAAGAATAGCAAGAATACCATTCTTTGAAACTCCGCGGAATAAGGACTTTGTTTTTTGGAGTAATCAGTTGAACAATAAATTTGATTGTAAATTTCAACTTACAGTTTTAATTTCTTTTCTCTTTGATTAGATCACTCTGACAGACATTAAAAACATGTAAAAATAAAAGTTTAAATTTCAACAATATTTCTCACAGTTAACAATGGCCTTGCTAATGGAGTTAGAGATAGCTTCATTGCCAGGTGTGGATCTGTCGACCTGTGTTAATCATGATACCCTGCACTGATGATTCCCAAAAGGATGAAATACTAGTGTCTGTAAGTATTTAATAATTATTATAGTAAATAATTATGTCAGCCCCTTTAAGAAACTCATTTCTTATCGTTGAGCATTTTACAGTTGAAATAAAGTCGGTCAATTTAGATCACATGCGCAGATCATCATATAATGATTAGATCACTCTGACAGACATAAAAAACATTTAAAAATAAATGTTTAAGTTTCAACAATATTTCTCGCGGTTAACGGTGGCCGAATGGATTTGGTTCTTGCTTAATTTTTAAATGCCTTATTGAGTTGCATTAGAAACAAATTTAAAACAAATTTTCTAATGCAACTCAATAAGGTATTTAAAAATGTTCTTCCCTTTTTTTTTTTTCTATTTCTCCTAATTTTCTATTTTCATTATCAACATGAAATTTACAACATTTTTCTTATATTTTTTAATATTTTCAGGACTATTAATCTTACTTACTACAAAAATGCTAGTTTTATTTTGGTGTCTTAAACTCCACCCCTCTTAGTGCTGATGAGGAGACTATATTCAAAAACACAATCTATGTCAATTATTGTCGATGTTTATTGTCAATTTTAATAAAATGAATGTTGTTTCTGAAACGATCGTACACTCAATTCGATTTTGTTTGTTTTTCCTTTTGAAACTGATTCATAATTTACAATTATCAATCTTTATACCCAATATTAATATAGCTCTAGTATAAATATATCTATTGAGCTTATTATATATCTACATTACTATGAGCATTGTTCTTTTAAAATATATTAATACATTAAAATAAACTTTGCTCTTTAGACTCCAGGTCTAATGCTCCCTATATATATATATATATATATATATATATATATATATATATATATATATATATACGTATAAATAAAATGAACTCATTTTTTCCCCGTTGGATTTTGACCTTAATAGGATTAAAAATCAAGATATTTCATGCAAATATAATATGCACAAACGGCAGGACAATATCTGAGGTGTGTTATAGGCTTATTATTTCTCAAATTCCTCGATAATCTTAGATTTCTATACTTTTTCTGCTGAGAAGTCACGGCCAAAATCGGTTAAGATCAATGGAAGTGGTAAAATATTTTCTCTCTAATAAATTCCTCCTCCCCCTGCCACCACTTAACACCGTTTGGGGATTGTTCACAAGGAACAGTTGAGAAGAGAACACCGGTTTGGCTTCGTAGTTCTTTCATGTGAAGTTATTTAAAATCACTAAACTAAGCTGCAGTGCTCTGTGGCGTAGTGGTTAGCGTGCTGGACAATTCACATTATATTTTCACGTTCGCGCCGACCTACCGTAGTCGTTTTTTTGTTTTTTTTCCTAAACAACTGGAATGGACTTTTCTTGGTGGCCGAACTGTTAACGTTGCAGATGTTTTTGTTTTTTTTTCACACTTTATTTTCCTACTTTTACTCATGACTCCGGGTTTGATCCTTCCTACTTACCTACCATAACATTTTTTAAAACTCCCCCCCCCCATCCCGGAAACAAACACTTGGGCAACGCCGGGTACCCCCGCTAGTATATATATATATATATATATATACACACACACACACACACACGCACACGCACACACGCACACACACACACACACACACACACTATTAATATGATCTTGATGAGCAAGCATTAAAAGTTCTGGGTTGTTTTGTGTCCAAAATGTAGCTGATATGGATGATCCTTGTGGTAAAGACTCTTCAACAGATGTAACATATGGCTGATGTCTTATCGTTGGTGTCTTGTAATCATTCCAACTCCTACGCTTCCTGACATGATTGCAATGGAAGTCCAAAGCAAATTTTGACATTTTCTTTTATTCTTGGAATTTGTATGGTTAAGTTTCATGCTTGAGGCATTTTTATATTTAAGTTGAAGTACACATCTCTAATGGGAGGGAGGGGGTATAACTGTCTATTTATCAGTAACAGTTACCAATAAACATTTCTATAAATCAAATAAACTGGACAGCTCTCTCTCTCTCTCTCTCTCTCTCTCTCTCTCTCTCTCTCTCTCTCTCTCCCTCTTCCTCCCTCCTTCCTCTTGCCGTTTCATTCTCTCCCTCTTTCTCTTATCATTTCACTCTCTCTCTTCCGCTTTCTATTTCACTTCCTCCCTCCTCCTCTTTCCGTTTCACTTCCTCCCTCTCTTCCTCCCTCCTTCCTCTTGCTGTTACACTCTCACCCTCCTCCTCTTTCCATTTCATTCTCTTCCTCATTGTTCTGTCATTTCACTTTCTTTCCTTTCTTGTTTTGCCGTTTCTCTTTCATTTTTTTTGTATTAAGGGGTGGGGGGTGGGGGTTAATCAACACTAATAATATTCTTTTAGGCAGGTTTATGATTATTTCCCAAAAATAATATTCATAAAATTCTGTGTACAACTGTTTTTCTTCTTTTCAGCTACAATTTTAAAAAAAGTTCTATTACATTTCATTTATTTAATTTATCCTTTGGGTTTTTCAGTAATATCATGGGGTCTGTGTAAAATAAAAGCATAAATATTCTAAGGCAACGCTAGGTCGGGTCAGCTAGTTTTCTATATAAAATTAATGCAATGATATCAAGTACAAGAAAAATAAAATTAAAAACTATTTTCTTTAATTAACTGTGGAATTTTCATGACTCCTGCCCATCCTCTCAATAGAATGCTTTTTATGTCTTTATTGTAAACAAGAAATTCAACACAAAACGTTTTATTCAATGTAAAAAACAAAGATGCTGTGTTTTTATTTATGAAAAGATAAGATAGTTATTGAAAATTATACTTTTCAGATTGTCATTTGCATCATGTTTGATATATTCACAACTGGCTATACTTATATGGCATTGGCCGGGATGCACTGAAGTCATTTTAGTTTTTTTTTTTTTTTTGTCTGCACATTTTTACACTTAATAAAGGTAGAAAACTCTTACTATATTCTTCAACTCAAAATGAGTTAACCCTTTTTGCCGATTTCTATCTTTATTTGATTGCTTAAAAAATGCCTTATATTATCAGTCGTTTGGTTCAAACTAAGTATTTTTTTTATTGAGATAAATTTTAGCTAAATATGTTATTACACTGCTAATAACACAGTACAACAATAATGAATAAAAATTGGCTAGTTAGAAGCAAAGTTTGATTTGTCAGCCTCAATGCTATTTGGGTTTGACTTCAAAAATTCAACAAGATAATTTTATATGTTAGATATGTTTGAAGGAAGGCATTAAATTCAGACATGGTTGATCATGTATGCAGAGAAAAAGAATAACCAACTTCTGTGGACTGAAACAAGATAGTAACAAGGACGCTAAGTGGTTTGAACCCCCACCCCTAAAGAAGTTTTGTGGGAATATCCAATTCACAAGCGATCTTCAGTCGCTTGTATGTCCCCATTAAAAGAGATGACGACACTAGATCTTTGCTGGAAGGTGTCCATAGCCTCCTTCATACAGTACCTGTTATTCCCAAATGGCCACTGATACTGGACAGGCACAATGTTGCTTAACTATGGTGATCTAATGAAACCAGTGTATCAAAATGATTATCCCGGATTTAATGTAATCTCTGACCTTCTTCATTTCAAGATAGTGAACAACACTGAAAGATCAGCTAACTCAACAAATCCATGAATATGCTTGGTGACAGTGATTTCTTGCATAGGAGGACAATTATCAACATATACTGTACCTATTTACTATGCCTCCCCACGGGACAGAGTTAGACACCAGGGTCGTTTTTTAACGTGGAGAAAAGGTACAAAAAATAAAAATTGTCTCAGTCGTGAAGGATTTCTCCTCCACCGAAAGAGAACAAGAAATAGAAGTGCAGCATCTGAAGAACAGATGGTATTTATTTGCTCCCCCACTGAGCAAATTAGGCACAAGGCCGTTTTTAATGTGAGGTAAAAACCAGCTCCCCTAAAAGTAGGCAAAAAGGGGGCACTCTGGTTACCAAAAATAATAATTGTCCCAGTATAGAGGGCTTCCCCTCCATTGACTGGTACAAACCATCTTAAGTGCAGCATCTGCCGGAACAGATACTACACTTTGAGATATTAAATCTTTTATTCATGTTAAAAAATACAGTAAAATTAACGGTGAACAAAAAACTTAGGCACATGGCCAACTCAAAAGGGGGGAATTTTGGGGGTCGTTGGTCATCCTTGTCACTCCAGAACTAAACAAAGTCAAAATTTTCTCCCAGCTAGTATCTTCTTTCACCATAATACCGCATTCACCCTTTCATATTGGGGGACGTCCTAGTAACTCCCAATTTTTAAAACATTTTTTATTGACGTGTAAAAACAAAAAAGATAACAATAAAATGGTAACAATAATTCATTTGTGTCGAGGGAGGGGGAAGAAAAAACAAAAGGTGATTAGTAGGACCCTCCCAACCCCGTCTAGTTGATAGACTGCCCGTTCCACTAGGTTTGTAAAAGGAACCTCGCTTCTGCGGGTCAGTCTCTAGGTGGGGATGCCCTCTAGATGGGGGTGAATGGAGAAAAGAAAATTTTTTGGGTAAGGGATGGAGGTTAGTTTGTATTTCTTTTTCTCCAAGATGGGTAAAATTTAGAGGAAGGGGTGAAAACAAAAATTGCAGGTAAGAGGGGATGGGGATCTTGGAGGCTTCCTAATCGGGGAGGGATGGAACACACACTCAGCTAGCTGAGAGACTACTTGTTTAATTTAACTTTACAGAACTGCGCGTTCCACACCTAGGCGGGGAACACGTATTCAAATTTGGCTCCTCTTCGTACACACAGACTTGCCACATGTATCCATCTTCTGTCAAATGCCGCGCGATGCAGCCTTCTTCTATCACATCTGATCTTCACCCGTAGTTGGTGTTTAAAGAACGCGATCAGATCTTGATCAGAAAAAGACAACACCCCCCGGCAACCTTGCAGACGCGACGTCCAAATCACCATTCTCGCCACGGCCAGGATCGTAACGTAGACCATTTGTCTTTCCCGGTCCCACAGCGGCCTCACGTTGTCCACAACATTGGATACAGTAATTGGGCGAGGATGCTCAGGATCGATGCGAGCCGTCACCCCACTGACATACGACCAGTACTGGCGGAGTTCGCGGCAATCGAAGAAAGCGTGATCCGTAGTTTCCACGGCCGTTGTCCCACAACGGGGACAATCAGGCGACTCCAGAAACCCAGAACTGCATTGTATGTTGTTGAGTGGGAGTGCATTTCGGGCCAATCGCCAGGTCAGAGAGAACTCCGAATTGTTCAGATGACTCGAACCTGGCGCCCAGCTCCACGCGGAGCGGATCTCACTCTGCTGCCACCCCAAACGCGCGCATAGCGGGTCGTCCGCGGCCCCCTTCACTAGATCCCTGTGGAGTTCCCTACGGGTAGCAGTCACAAGGTCACTGGACCTTGGTAGTCGTTTTAGCGCGGCTCGGCACTCTTTCATGTAGGCAGATTCTCCCCGCGGCCTGCGACGGCTCTCGATGGAAGGGTCGAGAACGAGGTCGGGGAAGGCGGCAGTAACCACGGGGTGCCACGGTTGGTCATCCTGCATATAGTGGCTCAGGAAGGCCAGCCTCTCAGCATCTCGATGACACTTCAAGTCCGGCATTCCCAAGCCTCCCTCACACGGACGTTGAATACAGACCTGTCTGCTCACCCAGTGTCTTCCTCTGTCCCAAAGGAGCGAGGACAAGAGTTCGACAAGAGCTTTTAGGTGTTGTGCAGGCAGGGGAAGTACGGCCAGTCGGTAAAGGATGAGAGGAAAGACGTAAGTGGCGCACGCCTCAGCTCTACCCTTTAAGGAAAGTTTCCTAGGAAGCCACGAATTGACTGCAGCCTCCACCTTTGACCGTACCTCCAACCAATTCTTGTCAAGCTGGAGACCCGGTCCGAACCACACGCCGAGGATCCGGACCGGGCCATCTGTCCAGCTGAAGGGCGCAGGGAGGTTTGCGTTGCCACTCCATGCGCCCAACTGCAGTCCTACCGACTTGTTGCGGTTTATTTTGGCCCCTGTAATTCTTTCGTACTGTGTGAGTGCCTCCGACACGACCTCAATGTCTCTGAAGCCCGACACGAAGATCGTGACATCATCGGCGAACGCGGATACCTTGGCAGCTGAGCCGCCAGGCAGAGCCATTCCGCGCAGGGCCGAATTTGCCTCCCCATGTCTCAGCTTGCGGAGAAGAGGCTCCAAAGCCAGGACATAAAGCAGGGGCGACAGCGGACAACCCTGACGAACCGACCGAGAGATAACAAAGGGTTTCGAGCGCTTTCCGTTCACTTGCACGACAGCCATGGGCTGTCGATACATTATGGAGATCCACTTGCAAAAGTCCGGTTTAAAACCGGCGACCTCTAAGACAGATGCCAGGAAACGATGGTCGACCCTATCGAAAGCTTTGGACTGATCTAAGTTTATCAGCGCGGCTTCCATGTCGTCATCTATTCCCCCCTCTAGGATCATGCGGATCAGGTGCAAGTTGTTCTGAATCGATCTCCCCTTCACAGCGTAGTTCTGTTCCGGTTCAACCAACTCGTCGATAACAACCTGAAGCCGATTCGACAGGACCTTGGCCAAAATCTTCAACTCTGTGTTTAGCAGAGTTATGGGCCTGTAGTCGTCTAACTCTTCCCCTCCATGCCCGTCACCTTTCTTCAGCAATGTGATCACTCCCTTGGTCACCTGCCCTGGGATGGATCCCTGAGCAAACCAATGGTTGAACATATCCGTCAGAAGAGGCAGAAACATGGGCGACAGCCTCAAGTACAGTTCGTATGGCAGACCATCAAGTCCTGGCGATCTGTCACAGCTGACCTGCTTCAGCGCAGTAAAGACCTCCTGCTCCGTCACCCGGCCCTCGCAACCAGCCGCTCTAGCCGCCTCGAGGCGGGGAGAGTCGGCCAAATAGTCGCTAAACTCAAGGACCGGAAGATCGGGCTGCTGCGTAAAACGCTCCTCGAAATGTTCTCGAAACCCCTCGCAGATCTCCCGAGTCGATTCCAGGGTGCGTCCATTCGGATGTTTGATTTTTGCAATGTATTTGTCCGAGCCACGCCTAGAAACCTCACGGCGCACGTCTGCATCAGAATTGACTGCTTCGTTGCCTATCTTTCTAAGCCTAGCTCTAACTACTTGGCCTTCGTAACGCTCGCTAGTCTCGCGTAGAAGGTCCTGCTTAGCTAGTTCCTGACTAACCCTATCACCCTCCCCCGTAGCCTGGGCTAGTTTCTGCTCTAGCTTCTTCTTCGTCTTGGCCTTATCTAGTGCGAGGCGCTGGGCATACTTGACGGAGAAGCTTCTGATCTTGGCTTTGAGACCTAACCACCACTTACTCCCGGTAACCGCCCCCACTAGTGCCTTTTTAATCAATTCTCTTAACTGATCTTGGAAGTCTTGTATCTCCAGAAGGGAGGTGTTTAACTTCCAGTACCCCGCTAACTTAGGCCTATTTCCTAGCTTCAGCCGGGCCATAACTAATTTATGGTCCGTCTGGCCTAGCCAAGTGAACGTGGGACAAGATAAGAAGTCTACTTCGCCTCTCCTAACTAACATCCTGTCCAAATAGGTATTTGGATAGGAGGAAACACTATTGGTCCACGTCCACATCTCCCGCCCTGGATGCTCGAACCGAAACCTGTCGACCAGACCGCATCTAGCCATCAGATCAGCCAGGCTGGACTCGCACCTCTCCGATCCTCTAGCTCTGCCTCCTACCTTATCTATGTCGGGGTCTAAGATGGAATTCCAATCCCCCATTAGCACTACCCGCTTCCGACAATCTACAAACGCGTCAAGCTGACTGAAGAATGAGACCCTCTCACGAGCGGTGCTGGGCGCATGAACCGCAATCACCCGAAACACAGAATCTTTTACGGCAACATCGGCCACAACCAGCCTACCCACCGCATCTCTATGGACAACGTCGACCGTCGCCGACAGGGTACGTTTAACCAGCACGGAAACTCCCTTCCCCCGCGGGCTGCCATATGCTGAGAAAACCTCAAAGTCTCGGGCCAGCACCTGACAGTCCACAGAGGAAACGAAATGCGTCTCCTGAATCGCAGCAACATCCACTCCTAGGGAGAAGAGGTCGTGCCGGAGGCGAGCCGCCCGGCCCGATGATCTCAAGCCCCTCGCATTCAGACTAGCCAAATTCAAAGCCATGGTACCTACCTTAAGGTGCGTTACACTCAGCTCCGAAGTCAGCCGGGGAAAGGACACCGACGTTGTGTGCAATGCTCAAGGTGGTCAGGTTTTTCATGTCCTGACCTTCTCTCACAATGCCGCCGACATCCAAAGGGTAAGTCAATTTAAGGGCCCTATAGAGTGACGGATGGACCAACACGGGGACCCTTCCCTTGCATTGTTTTGACAGTTCATCAAGAGAAGGGTCATTTTTTTTTCACCAGTTCAATTCCCGGAAACGCCCCTTCAGCAGCCTGCAGCCTTGTCCACAAGTTGGTCTTGCAGGCCTCTGGAGTTCTGACAAAAGTTATTAGGAGTGGGGCGTCCGGGAAATTTGAGGGGATATTTACATCTTTCCCCTCTATCTGTTTGTAATCGAGCAGAGGTTTTAAGTTTTTCCTCTGCCGATGGGAAATGTCTGTGGCCACAGATAGAGGGTCTACATTACATAGTTCCTCAGGGGCAAGGACCTTTGGTCTGCAAGAGGCAGAGGAGTCTCTCCTCTCCCTCGGTTCATTCTTTTCATTTTCTTTTTGGGGTAGTGGCTCAGTTTGCCTTGGTGTGGGGACGGGTGTTTGTGTGGTGCCTGGTGTTGGTGTTGGTGTTGGTGTGGTGTCTGGTATTGGTGCGGTGTTTGGTGTTGGTGCGGTGTCTGGTGTTGGTGTTGGTGTTGGTGCGGTGTCTGGTGTTGGTGTGGTGTCTCGTGTTGGTGCGGTGTCTCGTGTTGGTGCGGTGTCTGGTGTTGGTGCAGTGTGTGGTTTGGGGGTGGAAGTGGGTTTTGTTGTTAGGGGTGGTGTATGTTCACAGGGAGTGGGGGCCACCTTTTCTTCCTCTTTTCTTCTTTTGTTTTTCTTTTTCATTCTTTCGAATGAACCGGGGAGAGGTGAGGTTGAGTTTCTCTCCCTCTCACTTATGGATTCATCCTCAGAGGAGCAGTCTTTTCTCCGCTTGATCCCCGTCTCGATTGGTGTGGGGACCGTTGGTTGTGTCTGCTCCTCTATTTGCTGCTGCAGCAGTTTTTGTTGTTGCTGCTCTCGCTGGTGTCGTTGCTGCTGCTGCTTCTGCTGCACTTGCTGATTTTGCTGCTGCAGTAGTTGTTGCTGCAGTTGTTTCCGCGGCATTGGCTGCGGTGGCTGTTGGTGTTGCTGCATTTGCAGAGGCTCCTGCCTCGATTTTTGGGCTGGTGGTGGGACGGTGGCAGAAGGGATTATGTGTTTCCGCTTTTGTCTCACTACCGTGCTCCATTCTTCCCCCTTGGCCTCCTGGGTGGTTTGGGTTTTCCTTGGAGCTGGGGTTGGTGTTGCAGTTGCAGAGGTTGTTGCCGCCTGTTTTGGTGCGGGCGTTGTCTCAGGGGTTGTGGCCGCCTTTTGGGTTGTTGGATTAGGGGTTACCCTTTGGGGGCAACTCCTAACCATGTGGCCCTGCTTTTGGCAGAACCAACAGTGTGGACGACGGCCCTCCACCACTACCGTTATGCTGGCGTCTTTGTATGTCAGCAGCGGTGGTATTGCTTGAAAACCTTCCCTCTTCAGCCTCATTGCTATTGTGTAGCAGCCCAGGTGAGTCCCAGTTTTTGACCGTACTGGGGTCACCTGTTCTACCTCACCGTACTGGCTGAAGAGGCATCCTAATACTTCCGCAGGTATTTGGGTTGGCACATTAAATACCTGCACCCGAGTCCTTCTCTTGCCCTGGTATTCAGGTGTTAGTTTGACTCTCCCATGCTTTATTTCGTGGAGGGAGAGTCTTTCCGCATCATCCTTGGTGGGTAGGAGGATGTCCCACACAGCGAAGCTCCTCTGGTACAGGTATAGTACTGGGATGTTAAGTTTGTGGAGAAGCCCCGCCATGTCTTCCTTCTTCATTCCTAGGAGGCGGTTTTCCGGTATATCGGAAATGGCAAAGGACAGGACTCTGCCCTCAATCGCCTCCCAGGCCCCTGGTATGGGTTTTATATCCGCCCCCTCTATGTATTGTCTGTACTTTGTCAGGTACAGGTCTCTATACTCTTGAGGGGACAGTTGTTTTTCTACGGTCTTCCCCCACGCAGACCCTCTTGTTGGTGTTGGTATGGGGTCTTTAGTGGGGTTAGATCGTTTTTGGTCTTTTATGGAGGTCGCCCCTGCCTGTTTATTGGCGACGCTTCCTGCCTCCCCAGATATCTTGGTCAGTCCTTTTGTGGGAGTGTCACATTTTTGGGCGGCGGCTCCCTTTTTAGTGTCTTTTTTGGGAGCAGCTTCCCGTTTTGGGGAGTCGGCCTCTTGGGGAGCATGATCCTTTTTGTTTACTTTGAGGCCATCTGCCCCTTCCTCGTTTGTGAGGTCCAGGCGGTATGCCCCCTCATTTTCTTGATCTGCTCCCCTTTTGGGAGAGCAGCCCTCCTGGGGAGCGCTGTCCCCTTTATTGTCCTTTTGGTCCGGCACCTCCTCCTTTTTGTGGTTGGAGTGAGATGCTACGACCGATTTTGGTTTTGCTCCCCTTTGGGGGGAGTCGCCCTCGGGGGGAGCTGTTGTTAAATTTTCCCCCTCCTGGGGAGCGTCCAATGGTGTCATACCTGGGCGGTACGCCCCATCAGCAGTTGTTTTTTCTCCTGTTGGGGATTCGTCCTCTTGGGGAGCAGTAGCTCCCTGGCTGGGGGTATCCATATTGGTGGGCCCCTGGCTGAGGGTATCCATATTGGTGGCCCCCGGGCTGGGGGTGTCCGTTTTGGGTCACTCTTTTAAAAAATTCACTGAAAAAAGTGACGTGGAATCAGCGTCCAAAGTGGGGAGCCGACTTTGGCGCCAAAAAGAGGTGGCGCCAAAAGGCGGCAAGAGGGGAGATAGTACTGAGAGAGGGAGTGGGAAGTTAGTGGAGGGAAGAGAGAAGGTGTTTCCGACCCTCCCTCGCGGGAAGGTCGTAAATTATCAGCTCGGATCCCTCCCCGTGGGGGAGGGGGGAGAGCAGAGAAAGACAGACAAAGTGGGGGTGCGGACAGAACGCGACCCAAAAAGCTGGTCAGGTGTTCCGGGCACGAGAATGTGTCGCCAGAACAGCACTGCCTCGCACGATGTAGGTATCAGAACAGATACTACACTTTGAGATATTAAATCTTTTATTCATGTTAAAAAAATACAGTAAAATTAACGGTGAACAAAAAACTTAGGCACATGGCCAACTCAAAAGGGGGGATTTTGGGGGTCGTTGGTCATCCTTGTCGCTCCAGAACTAAACAAAGTCAAAAGTTTCTCCCAGCTAGTATCTTCTTTCACCATAATACCGCATTCACCCTTTCATCTTGGGGGACGTCCTAGTAACTCCCAATTTTTAAAACATTTTTTATTGACGTGTAAAAACAAAAAAGATAACAATAAAATGGTAACAATAATTCATTTGTGTCGAGGGAGGGGGAAGAAAAAACAAAAGGTGATTAGTAGGACCCTCCCAACCCCGTCTAGTTGATAGACTGCCCGTTCCACTAGGTTTGTAAAAGGAACCTCGCTTCTGCGGGTCAGTCTCTAGGTGGGGATGCCCTCTAGATGGGGGTGAATGGAGAAAAGAAAATTTTGTGGGTAAGGGATGGAGGTTAGTTTGTATTTCTTTTTCTCCAAGATGGGTAAAATTTAGAGGAAGGGGTGAAAAACAAAAATTGCAGGTAAGAGGGGATGGGGATCTTGGAGGCTTCCTAATCGGGGAGGGATGGAACACACACTCAGCTAGCTGAGAGACTACTTGTTTAATTTAACTTTACAGAACTGCGCGTTCCACACCTAGGCGGGGAACACGTATTCGAATTTGGCTCCTCTTCGTACACACAGACTTGCCACATGTATCCATCTTCTGTCAAATGCCGCGCGATGCAGCCTTCTTCTATCACATCTGATCTTCACCCGTAGTTGGTGTTTAAAGAACGCGATCAGATCTTGATCAGAAAAAGACAACACCCCCCGGCAACCTTGCAGACGCGACGTCCAAATCACCATTCTCGCCACGGCCAGAATCGTAACGTAGACCATTTGTCTTTCCCGGTCCCACGGCGGCCTCACGTTGTCCACAACATTGGATACAGTAATTGGGCGAGGATGCTCAGGATCGATGCGAGCCGTCACCCCACTGACATACGACCAGTACTGGCGGAGTTCGCGGCAATCAAAGAAAGCGTGATCCGTAGTTTCCACAGCCGTTGTCCCACAACGGGGACAATCGGGCGACTCCAGAAACCCAGAACTGCATTGTATGTTGTTGAGTGGAAGTGCATTTCGGGCCAATCGCCAGGTCAGAGAGAACTCCGAATTGTTCAGATGACTCGAACCTGGCGCCCAGCTCCACGCGGAGCGGATCTCACTCTGCTGCCACCCCAAACGCGCGCATAGCGGGTCGTCAGCGGCCTCCCTCACTAGATCCCTGTGGAGTTCCCTACGGGTAGCAGTCACAAGGTCACTGGACCTTGGTAGTCGTTTTAGCGCGGCTCGGCACTCTTTCATGTAGGCAGATTCTCCCCGCGGCCTGCGACGGCTCTCGATGGAAGGGTCAAGAACGAGGTCGGGGAAGGCGGCAGTAACCACGGGGTGCCACGGTTGGTCCTCCTGCATATAGTTGCTCAGGAAGGCCAGTCTCTCAGCATCTCGATGACACTTCAAGTCCGGCATTCCCAAGCCTCCCTCACACGGACGTTGAATACAGACCTGTCTGCTCACCCAGTGTCTTCCTCTGTCCCAAAGGAGCGAGGACAAGAGTTCGACGAGAGCTTTTAGGTGTTGTGCAGGCAGGGGAAGTACGGCCAGTCGGTAAAGGATGAGAGGAAAGACGTAAGTGGCGCACGCCTCAGCTCTACCCTTTAAGGAAAGTTTCCTAGGAAGCCACGAACTGACTGCAGCCTCCACCTTTGACCGTACCTCCAACCAATTCTTGTCAAGCTGGAGACCCGGTCCGAACCACACGCCGAGGATCCGGACCGGGCCATCTGTCCAGCTGAAGGGCGCAGGGAGGTTTGCGTTGCCACTCCATGCGCCCAACCGCAGTCCTACCGACTTGTTGCGGTTTATCTTGGCCCCTGTAATTCTTTCGTACTGTGTGAGTGCCTCCGACACGACCTCAATGTCTCTGGAGCCCGACACGAAGATCGTGACATCATCGGCGAACGCGGATACCTTGGCAGCTGAGCCGCCAGGCAGAGCCATTCCGCGCAGGGCCGAATTTGCCTCCCCATGTCTCAGCTTGCGGAGAAGAGGCTCCAAAGCCAGGACATAAAGCAGGGGCGACAGCGGACAACCCTGACGAACCGACCGAGAGATAACAAAGGGTTTCGAGCGCTTTCCGTTCACTTGCACGACAGCCATGGGCTGCCGATACATTATGGAGATCCACTTGCAAAAGTCCGGTTTAAAACCGGCGGCCTCTAAGACAGATGCCAGGAAACGATGGTCGACCCTATCGAAAGCTTTGGACTGATCTAAGTTTATCAGCACGGCTTCTGTGTCGTCATCTATTCCCCCCTCTAGGATCATGCGGATCAGGTGCAAGTTGTTCTGAATCGATCTCCCCTTCACAGCGTAGTTCTGTTCTGGTTCAACCAACTCGTCGATAACAACCTGCAGCCGATTCGACAGGACCTTGGCCAAAATCTTCAACTCTGTGTTTAGCAGAGTTATGGGCCTGTAGTCATCTAACTCTTCCCCTCCATGCCCGTCACCTTTCTTCAGCAATGTGATCACTCCCTTGGTCACCTGCCCTGGGATGGATCCCTGAGCAAACCAATGGTTGAACATATCCGTCAGAAGAGGCAGAAACATGGGCGACAGCCTCAAGTACAGTTCGTATGGCAGACCATCAAGTCCTGGCGATCTGTCACAGCTGACCTGCTTCAGCGCAGTAAAGACCTCCTGCTCCGTCACCCGGCCCTCGCAACCAGCCGCTCTAGCCGCCTCGAGGCGGGGAGAGTCGGCCAAATAGTCGCTAAACTCAAGGACCGGAAGATCGGGCTGCTGCGTAAAACGCTCCTCGAAATGTTCTCGAAACCCCTCGCAGATCTCCCGAGTCGATTCCAGGGTGCGTCCATTCGGATGTTTGATTTTTGCAATATATTTGTCCGAGCCACGCCTAGAAACCTCACGGCGCACGTCTGCATCAGAATTGACTGCTTCGTTGCCTATCTTTCTAAGCCTAGCTCTAACTACTTGGCCTTCGTAACGCTCGCTAGTCTCGCGTAGAAGGTCCTGCTTAGCTAGTTCCTGACTAACCCTATCACCCTCCCCCGTAGCCTGGGCTAGTTTCTGCTCTAGCTTCTTCTTCGTCTTGGCCTTATCTAGTGCGAGGCGCTGGGCATACTTGACGGAGAAGCTTCTGATCTTGGCTTTGAGACCTAACCACCACTTACTCCCGGTAACCGCCCCCACTAGTGCCTTTTTAATCAATTCTCTTAACTGATCTTGGAAGTCTTGTCTCTCCAGAAGGGAGGTGTTTAACTTCCAGTACCCCGCTAACTTAGGCCTATTTCCTAGCTTCAGCCGGGCCATAACTAATTTATGGTCCGTCTGGCCTAGCCAAGTGAACGTGGGACAAGATAAGAAGTCTACTTCGCCTCTCCTAACTAACATCCTGTCCAAATAAGTATTTGGATAGGAGGAAACACTATTGGTCCACGTCCACATCTCCCGCCCTGGATGCTCGACCCGAAACCTGTCGACCAGACCGCATCTAGCCATCAGATCAGCCAGGCTGGACTCGCACCTCTCCGATCCTCTAGCTCCGCCTCCTACCTTATCTATGTCGGGGTCTAAGATGGAATTCCAATCCCCCATTAGCACTACCCGCTTCCGACAATCTACAAACGCGTCAAGCTGACTGAAGAATGAGACCCTCTCACGAGCGGTGCTGGGCGCATGAACCGCAATCACCCGAAACACAGAATCTTTTACGGCAACATCGGCCACAACCAGCCTACCCACCGCATCTCTATGGACAACGTCGACCGTCGCCGACAGGGTACGTTTAACCAGCACGGAAACTCCCTTCCCCCGCGGGCTGCCATATGCTGAGAAAACCTCAAAGTCTCGGGCCAGCACCTGACAGTCCACAGAGGAAACGAAATGCGTCTCCTGAATCGCAGCGACATCCACTCCCAGGGACAAGAGGTCGTGCCGGAGGCGAGCCGCCCGGCCCGATGATCTCAAGCCCCTCGCATTCAGACTAGCCAAATTCAAAGCCATGGTACCTACCTTAAGGTGTGTTACACTCAGCTCCGAAGTCAGCCGGGGAAAGGACACCGACGTTGTGTGCAATGCTCAAGGTGGTCAGGTTTTTCATGTCCTGACCTTCTCTCACAATGCCGCCGACATCCAAAGGGTAGGTCAATTTAAGGGCCCTATAGAGTGACGGATGGACCAACACTGGGACCCTTCCCTTGCATTGTTTTGACAGTTCATCAAGAGAAGGGTCATTTTTTTTAACCAGTTCAATTCCCGGAAACGCCCCTTCAGCGGCCTGCAGCCTTGTCCACAAGTTGGTCTTGCAGGCCTCTGGAGTTCTGACAAAGGTTATTAGGAGTGGGGCGTCCGGGAAATTTGAGGGGATATTTACATCTTTCCCCTCTATCTGTTTGTAATCGAGCAGAGGTTTTAAGTTTTTCCTCTGCCGATGGGAAATGTCTGTGGCCACAGATAGAGGGTCTACATAACATAGTTCCTCAGGGGCAAGGACCTTTGGTCTGCAAGAGGCAGAGGAGTCTCTCCTCTCCCTCGGTTCATTCTTTTCATTTTCTTTTTGGGGTAGTGGCTCAGTTTGCCTTGGTGTGGGGACGGGTGTTTGTGTGGTGCCTGGTGTTGGTGTTGGTGTTGGTGCAGTGTTTGGTGTTGGTGCGGTGTCTGGTGTTGGTGTTGGTGCGGTGTCTGGTGTTGGTGTGGTGTCTCGTGTTGGTGCGGTGTCTGGTGTTAGTGCGGTGTCTGGTGTTGGTGCGGTGTCTGGTGTTGTTGCAGTGTGTGGTTTGGGGGTGGAAGTGGATTTTGTTGTTAGGGGTGGTGTATGTTCACAGGGAGTGGGGGCCACCTTTTCTTCCTCTTTTCTTCTTTTGTTTTTCTTTTTCATTCTTTCGAATGAACCGGGGAGAGGTGAGGTTGAGTTCCTCTCCCTCTCACTTGCGGATTCATCCTCAGAGGAGCAGTCTTTTCTCCGCTTGATCCCCGTCTCGATTGGTGTGGGGATCGTTGGTTGTGTCTGCTCCTCTATTTGCTGCTGCAGCTGTTTTTGTTGTTGCTGCTCTCGCTGGTGTCGTTGCTGCTGCTGCTTCTGCTGCACTTGCTGATTTTGCTGTTGCAGTAGTTGCTGCTGCAGTTGTTTCCGCGGCATTGGCTGCGGTGGCTGTTGTTGTTTCTGCATTTGCAGAGGCTCCTGCCTCGATTTTTGGGCTGGTGGTGGGACGGTGGCAGAAGGGATTAAGTGTTTCCGCTTTTGTCTCACTACCGTGCTCCATTCTTCCCCCTTGGCCTCCTGGGTGGTTTGAGTTTTCCTTGGAGCTGGGGTTGGTGCTGCAGTTGCAGGGGTTGTTGCCGCCTGTTTTGGTGCGGGCGTTGTCTCAGTGGATGTGACCGCCTTTTGGGTTATTGGATTAGGGGTTACCCTTTGGGGGCAACTCCTAGCCATGTGGCCCTGCTTTTGGCAGAACCAACAGTGTGGACGACGGCCCTCCACCACTACCGTTATGCTGGCGTCTTTGTATGTCAGCAGCGGTGGTATTGCCTGAAAACCTTTCCTCTTCAGCCTCATTGCTATTGTGTAGCAGCCCAGGTGAGTCCCAGTTTTTGACCGTATTGGGGTCACCTGTTCTACCTCACCGTACTGGCTGAAGAGGCATCCTAATACTTCCGCAGGTATTTGGGTTGGCACATTAAATACCTGCACCCGAGTCCTTCTCTTGCCCTGGTATTCAGGTGTTAGTTTGACTCTCCCATGCTTTATTTCTTGGAGGGAGAGTCTCTCTGCATCTTCCTTGGTGGGTAGGAGGATGTCCCACATGGCGTAGCTCCTCTGGTACAGGTATAATACCGGGATATTTAGCTTATGTAGGAGCCCTGCCATGTCTTCCTTTTTCATCCCTAGGAGGCGGTTTTCCGGCATATCCGAGATGATGAGGGAGAGCACTCTGTCTTCGATTGCCTCCCAAGCGCCTGGCACTGGTTTAATTTCTGCCCCCTCTATGTATTGTCTGTACTTGGTCAAGTACAAGTCTTTATACTCTTGAGGGGACAGTTGCTTCTCTACAGTCTTCCCCCATGCCAACCCTCTTGTTGGTGTTGGATCTTTGGTGAGGTTGGACTGTTTTTGCTGTTCCTTGGCGGAAGGGTTGCTATTTTGAGGGGCATTTCCCTTTCCGCTTTCCTTTGGGACCGACTCTCCCTGCTCTATACTTCTTCCAGGAAATACTTCCCTTTTTGGGGAGTCGGCCTCCTGGGGAGCATTGTCCTTGGGAGCTTTTGCCCCTTTTGTTTTGGGGAGGTTTAGGCTGTATGCCCCCTCGTTTTCTTGATTTGCTCCCCTTTTGGGGCAGTAGCCCTCCTGGGGAGCACTGTCTCTCTTATCGTCCTTTGGGGCTACTGCCTCTTGATTTTTGTTGTCAGAGCGGGATGCCCTGTCCAACATTGTTTTTTCTCCCCTTTGTGGGGAGTCGCCCTCTTGGGGAGCTGCTGGTGAGTTTTCTCCCTTCTGGGGGGCGTCCTTCGGTTTCGTGTCCGGGCGGTATGCCCCGTTGCTTTTTGCTTCCCCTGTTGGGGAGCCGTCCTCTTGGGGAGCAGTTTTTCTTGTGGTAGCCTCCTGGCTGGGGGTATCTGTATTGGTGGTCCCCGGGCTGGGGGTGTCCATTTTTGAAAAAAAAGCTCTCTCTCTTCTGTATAATTCACCAAAATGAGTGACGTGGAGTCGGCGTCCAAATTGGGAGCCGACTTTGGCGCCAAAAAGAAGTGGCGCCAAAGGCGGCAAGAGGGGAGATAGAACTGAGAGAGGGAGTGGGAGGTTAGTGGAGGGAAGAGAGAAAGTGTTTCCGACCCTCCCTCGCGGGAAGGTCGTAAATTATCAGCTCGGATCCCCCCCCGTGGGGGAGGGGGGAGAGCAGAGAAAGACAGACAAAGTGGGGGTGCGGACAGAACGCTACCCAACAAGCTCTCCGGGCACGAGAATGTGTCGCCAGAACACGACTGCCTATCGCTGTGTATGTATCAGAGAACAGATACTACACTTTGATCTTGTCCCGAAGGCCAAGTAAAACACTCGTGCCTGTGCCTGTGCGAAAGCTTAATAAAAAGAAAATAATAGTTAAACAGAAGTTATCATTTTTTAATTGGAAATTTTCCCATTAAATCACTTTAATTACTATTACTATTGTTAATACTATTAATAATATTAATATCAAGAAAATTATTGCGTACATAAAAAGAAATAGAAGAATTAAATTATTAATGAATCGTACAGAATATGAATTAGCTAGCTGACCACTTGGCGTTGCTCGATCATACGCTTAAACATGATATTTGAATTTATGCAGATTGTGCACGAATTATTATAGAATCAATCCTTTATTGATTATTATTATATGTTATGAGGAATAATTCGCAAAAAAAATTAAATGTCGTTCATCAAATTCCGCCTGTGTTTGTGTACAATATAACACATAAGCTGATATTTGGCCTTGATGATGAATGCCCTGGAAAAGTCTCTTCATGTTATGCCTAAGTAAGAGTCTTAAGTGTTCATGCTTAGTAAAAGATATTCGAAGCTTCATGTGATCATGTTGTGAGACATGGAGACATTAACACGTATATATAAAGAGAGAGAGAGTGTACATATAAATAAACTTTGAGGGATGATTCGCTATCTAGATAGACAGACCGATAATTGAGAGGTTTGCATTTATGCCGATGGATTGACAGGTTGGCATTTATGCTTTGACAGTTCGTATGAACGGGAGTGTTTGTATAACATAAATAGACACATTTACTTTCTAACACATATATATTTTTTAGATGATGAATTTCAAATAGTTTGTACACATAAATAGACAATACCTTTTCCATGTAATGATGGACACAGGAGACCGCCGTTGTAAAAACACATTCAGCATTTATTCTTCCCTGACCGGTTGGGGGCTTTGCGTCCAAGAATTCAAAGCTTCACATATTAAGTTTCAAAGTGACCGTCTCGCTTCCTAGACGTTCGAATTCCAAACTCCAGACTATCGTCTGTCATTCTCAAACTCCCTCTGAGTTTCTCACTAACTCACTCTCCAACTAACTAACTAACTCTCACTTCCTATATTGAGAAATCCATGCATGTCCGGCCACGTAACCAAACTCACGTGCCACCAACATGCGCGACTTGCACGTTCCCGAACATTATGATTTCCCAATAACTTATTTTTTCTTTGTTGTTTTCACAAAGAAATTCAACCTACATATCTAATTCATTTAACCCATATTTTATTATCCACATTCTTTTAACAATGAATAGTTTATTTATTATCTATTTCATCAGAATTAACAATTTACTGGACATTCCATTTAAACCTGTTGTTCTTTAAAACTTATATCCAGGGTTTGATTTCTGCTTTCTCTTATTTTATTTTCATTTTAACTAATCTCTCTATTTTTATACTTACATGAAAAGGAGACAGCCCTTATCATGTAACATCACTTCTGATTAACGTTTAGTTTTAAAATATGCAAATGAAGAAAAGACTTGTGACGATTTTAAATGGTAACTCATTTATCGTAAATTAAACTCATGAATAAGAAAAAATTAAAATAAAATGGTGAGGTACACCCAGACTTGAACAGGGGATCATTCGATCTGTAGTCGAATGCTCTACCACTAAGCTATATCTCCAGATGACAATAAATCTGTTCTTTTTAAGAAGAAATGATTTGCTGAGATTTTATTAATTCACTTGGCTGGTGTAATGTGAAATATTCCCTTGTAAAATTTATTTTTTTATCTATAAGAGAGAAATACTATTTTTAAAATCTGATTTTTTGGATTTTCGATACTTATCAGATGAATTTCTATACAAACCATATCTAAGAACACTGCCAGACATATAAATTACCTTTGTGTGAAATCTGAAAAAGATAAGCTCAGCTATTTCGGAACTTATGAGGAAGGAACACACACACACACACACACACACACAAAGTAACTTTTATATAATAGTAGAGTAAATAGATAGAGATTATAAACTGTTGAAAAAAATAAATATGCAACTGAAGTATTAAACTGGCTGTGTTTCCTAAATTTTTTTCTGTTATTATATATAGCATATTTGAAAGGACCTTGTAAGTAAAGCTTTTTATATATTTTATTTTGTAAGTAAAGCTTTTTATGTAAATAGTTTGGATAGATTTTAAAATTTGTCATTTATTCATTTAGATTAGTATACTATCCTATATCAGACTAATATAGAATCTTCCAATGCTCAATTCTGGTGGGCAGGGGAGTAATCTCGGTTCTGTTGTCATGCCAGTTTAAATGTAATGTAAACCAACATCTTGTCAATCTTTCCTAGGCATGGTGCCAAATAGTAGCTCCTTACACCCAAGTGGCAATACATCTTGTTAGAAGTGAACGTAAGTAAAATATTTTTTTTTAAATTATACCGTCCTCCCAGGCATTACCTCTTCATTTCTAAGAAGAGAATGTAGTGTAGTATTTGCTGCTATCATGAGACCATCCTCTGCAGCATTACCTCCTCCTTTTTTAAAAGATGAGGAAGTGTAGTATCTGTCTTGCTATCATAAAGCCATCTTTCCAGGAACTACCTCCTCCTCTTTTGCCCCCCCCCCCGACTAGCCTGACACGCGGTAAAATCCCACTCTTCCACTGTAGAGGTCCCTAGATACCAGAAAGCGTTCAACTCTATTAGTTTCTTCCTTCAAACTTTGGCCTTTGGAATACCCTCCCTGTCTTCTGCTTCTCTGACTTGTAGAAATTTAAATGTAATGTAAACAAACATCTTGCTGCTCAACTTCTTACATAGTGCTACTGTAGTTCCAAATAGTAGCTTCTTACGTCCAAGTGGCAGTACACCTTGTTTTGGGTGAATAAGAATAATAAGTAAAAAAAAAAATTTTAATTTAAATAACTACGATGGTATTTGAACTCGGAATGCTGATTTTATAGCCCGTGACGGTATTCATTAGATCGATCACCCACCCTCATGTAATCACTCGCGGAAACTTATTATGAATTACTTGTGGGTAACCAGTGGCTTTTAGCAAATGACTAATGGCTTGCTGTCGCAAAGTACAAAAGCAAAACCACTCACAGACTAAATTGGGTCAAGATTAGCAGGGAAATTCTGACCTGAACGGACACTGCGCTAAATGATGATAAATGAATAAAAGCGAGACATTTATCAAGTGGAAACAACGATCAGAAGAAATAAAAAAGAGGGCATTAGTATTTAATAGTTAATTCCCTTGAAAGTCTAACTCTTCCCTCTAAATTCCACCCATAGAATCGTTAATAAAATCCACATTCTTTTCAGCAATCCAACCATATTTTGTACAATAAACTTCAGTTTATACCTAACTTGCCCACCAAGTTTTTATTCATAAATGTACAACAGTCTTTGTTTTATCATTAAATGGAAGACACTTTAATGATCGTATCATCAGTAAAATATGTGATTCCGAATATGCTTCAAACTTACCGGATCTTAACCCATATTTCTTATCTGTGAGGTTATCTCAGTCAAAAATGTCTATTAAAATAATCCCCAGATTATTTCTGAACTGAAAAAGGCCATCACATACTAAATCGGTTATATTAATTAGTGCTTGCAATGTCGAGGTGCACATTTGGAGCATATCATAGAACGGTAATAAAACAAAAACTGTTGAACATTTTTGAGTGAAACTTGGTGGACAAGTCAGGCATAGAGTGAAGTTTATTTGTACTAAATATGGTTGATTTGTAGAAAGGATTTTGAATTTTATTAACGTATCTATTTTATTATTTTATTAACTAGCAGGGAGACCGTAAGTTGCCCAGGATTGAATGAGGATCAGCAAATGTTTCACACCATACTGTTATTGTCATCGAAATCAGTGAAATTACCCATTTTTTCAATCAAATCAATTGTCTGCTCTAGTTGGAGGACCATCGCAGTGCACGGGGAAGAAACTTCACATGCTTTCCACACTGTAGTCTACATTGCACTGTAGAGAACCTACTGTTGATTTTATAAAAAATATTTTATTATGATGGCTTGAATTAAAGTTTAAAATGCAAAAGTCGAGTATTATGGTTCAATTGTGTTTTAAACAAACCTTCATTTTGAATGTGCCCCTGTTTTATCAAAAAAAAACTACTGTTAATTTTATGTAGGGCCCTTCTGTTTGTGTGGTGATAATTGTTTTAATTTAAGTTTAAATTGGAAAAAGTCAAGTATCATGGTTCAGTTGCTCTTTGAACAGAAACATTGATTTCAAACCCGCCCCTGTCATATCAAAGAACATACTGTTGATTTTATATGCACTTGTGATGTTAGGCTTTATAAGGTGTTAACTTTGTTCACAATGGAACGGTTCCTTCTTTAATCGGATTATTTCGATTATCGATTAATGATTTTCAAACTTATCAGAGTTCTTCAGATACAAAACCTATCTAACGCACTCCTAGACACATAAAGTATATCTGAGTGAAATTTCATAAAAATCGACCAAGCCATTTTGGAGTTCATAGGGAACGAACTCACACACACACAGTGCCTTTTATATATAAAGAGAGATTCCATGGATGGGTGGCATTCAATTTTGATCACTCTGCACAAAAAAAAGACTGTGCAATATCCTTTTAGAAAGTTATAATAGTGTATGGTATTTATCCAGTTTATAACCAAATATTTAATTGAAATAATACGTTATTTCCCTTGGCTGTCAATAGAATTTGTTACCAGCCAATGTTGTTAACAGCCAGATTATGTGGCTAAAACAAATAGAAAAAGTGGATCAGGTAAATATAATCAACCCCAGACTTCTCCAGGTACAAATTAATGATCCCAGATTTTAGCAGGTAAAAATAAGCAACTCTTCATGACGTAGATTAGTAAACTAACCCGGCTAGAGTTAAATGTAAATACAGGAGACTCTAAAGTTTTCCATGTGAAGAACAACGACCCCATGGTTGTCAGATGAAGATAAAACTTTTTCAGATAACGATAGATAACCCCAAAGCGATGGGGTTCGCTGATCTTTATCTGATCCGAAAAAGTAAAACTTTGTGAAAATAAGTTAAAGGAATCTAAAGATTTTAACGACTCTTTGGTACTGGTACAGTTTCTGACCCATGCTAAAACAGACTTTTCTTCAACAACTTCCGGCTGATTACATCAACAACTGGAAAACGTTGAATAAAAACGATCCAAAATTAAAATCAAAATGAGTTGACACTATCAAACAGGAAGAAAAAAATATAAGGAAACAACATTTAAAGCAAAAAAAAAAAAAACAACAGTCACCGTATGTTAAATTTTATTACAAAATATTTATAAAGGAAAATATAATGAAACAAGTTATAATATTTTTTTATTACATAAAAAGTTGGGGTTTTTTCTTTTTCACAAGAAATTTAAGTTTTTTTTTTTATTGTTATTTAATTTTGTTTACGATCAATTTTTTTCAGTGGAGGGGAGAGGGGTCATAGTACAGCTTTTGAGATGGACTATGTTAGAGTTAGTTTGGGATTAAAGTGTCAACAAAAAACTTTTTTTTTGTTACATTTTGGGGGAGATTAGAGTTTAGGGTTGAGACTAGGATGAAACAAATACATTTTCTTAAATTTTTAAGGATTAGGTTTTCCGAGAAATTGTTTAATTTTTTTTATTTTCAAAAATTTTGCAGATTTTCTATTAGCATTAACACTGACAAATTTTATGATTTACTCAATTAACAAATAAAAAATTATTGCCGTTTCACAATCTGATTGGATAAGTACTTTGTCAGCTGTTTACATGCTGCTGTAGAAGGTAGGAAAAGAAATCCAGCTGCCAGGCTAGGATCAAAGTGCAGTATCTGCTCAGTCTCAGGAGGCCATCCTTCTAATTATTAACCTCCTCTTTTCGGTGAGAGCAAAGGAATTATTGTTTTTCATTGCCTCCTTTTGGAGGAGAGGGGTAATTTTATTGTCTGTCACCTGAGGTGCCCTCATCTATTGATAAATGACGGTGGGATATATTAATGTTTCTTATAATCTCCAGAGACATGCACTTGTAATGAGATTTTCATGCACCCGGACAGCACCAGATTGTTTTGCTGGTGATCATGAGGGTTAGATGCTATCGGAGGTGTTGTTTAGCTGGATGGCAGACCTTGAGCATAGTTTGATAATAAAAAATTATTTAGAACAAAGGAAAAGAGAGGGAAAGAAAAAAGAGGTTAAGAGAGAGAGAGAGAGAGAGAGAGAGAGAGAGAGAGAGAAAAAGAAATCAAGGGAAGAAATGCTAATCTCGAAAAGACAGAGGAGGTTATGCTAATCTCAAAGAGATGATAGTCTGAATTAGGGTTCCATAAAGACAACTGTGTTTGGGAGATGGAAGGACTTCCTCACTGGTCGTTGGACCGAACGCATGATTTGGGCTTTAGAACAAAAGCTGGACACCTCACCAAAAGAGCTAAAGTGGAAGAGCTCTTTTCTTTTTTTTTTTTTTTTTTTTTTTTTACACAGTGATCACCACTTATCAAGGCCCGGAAGCCACTCAGGGATAAGGGTTATTGCAAGTACATTACATTAGTGAGGAGATTTTATGAAGTGTTTAATTAGGGGGGCGGTTCATTAGGAATTTGTTAACATTAGACTTGAAGACATCCAAGTTGTAGTCCGGAGGGAAGCAGGCAGACAGAACAGAGTTCCACAGGCGTGCAGTTCTAAGAAAGAAGCTTTGCTCATGAAATCCGCGTTTTGATTTAGGCACAGATATAGAATGGGGAAAATTTTTCACAGTGAATTCAGCTAGACGGGTGTTTTTCGTGAAAGATTGGCGAGGGGGGACCAGGGATTGGAGTTCAGACAAGCACCTGCCATGAAAATAACGATAAAACAAGGATAGGTTTGCAACGTCTCTTCTGTGGGAGAGGGGTTGCAGGGTAGAGAAAAGGGCATCCCCCACTAAACCACGAAGTCTATTTTGTACTCTGTCAAGGCATGATAGGCTGTTTTTGGCAGCTCCTGCCCAGATATGGCAACAGTATTCCATCCTTGGCCGTACTTGGCTTTTATATAGATAGAGAATTGCATCAGTAGTGAGATATCTTCTGGAGCGGTAGAAGGATCCCACCATCTTTCCAGCGACCTTGGCAACAGACTTGATGTACGTGTTCCATTTCAGATCAGGAGTAAAGGTCAAACCCAGAAGCTTGTCAAAACATGGGGCCTCACCCAGATGAGAGCCATCCATCACAATTGATGCCAGCTGGGGATCAGAGCGTTGATGATGTAAGGATAGGAGTTTGGTTTTGGATGCATTAAAGGTAACTAGCCACATCTTCCCCCACTGAACCACGCGCTCGAGATCAGAGGAGAGAGAATCCGAGAGAACTTCGTCATTTACAGCCTTTGATGTGTTGCCGTAGATGGTCGTGTCATCAGCATAGATGTCAACGAATGATTTAAGTATGTGTTTAGGGAGGTCATTGATGTAGATCAGGAAGAGAGTTGGGCCCAGTATTGACCCCTGAGGGACTCCAGCATTTATATTGCAGGCCTCCGATTTTTGTCCATCTACCACTACTCTTATGAGCCTATCGGAGAGAAATGATTTAATGATTGAGAAAACATTTCCAGTTATACCGTAGCTGGAAATCTTGTGAAGTAGACCCTTATGGCATACTTTGTCAAAAGCCTTTGATATGTCAAGAGCAATTGCCCTAGAAAGGAAGCCTTTGTCAAGAGATTCACTAATCCTGTGGGATATAACCGTCAGCACATCTGCGGTAGATCTTGCAGAGCGGAAACCATATTGTGTGTCACTAAGAAGGTTATTCCTGCTGAGGTGGTTGACTATTTCTCTATTTAATATTGATTCCAGCAACTTACTCATAACACAGAGAAGACTTATTGGTCTGTACTGAGAGGGAGATGACTTATCACCTGAATTCTTAAATACAGGGCAAACTGATGAGGTCTTCCAGGGGGTCGGAAAGCACTTCTCCTTAAGGCAACGCTTAAATAGTTTCGTAAGTATGGGAGCAAGTTCTGGTTGAAGCTTTTTTAACACTATAATTGGGATGCCATCAGGGCCAGTTGCTTTACTGGAATCTAGGTTTTTTATTAGCTTGGCGACCTCATGCACGGATATTTGTATGTTACCTAGCTTGTTCTGTGTTATAGGAGGAAATATGGGGAGTTGATGGCCTTCGTCGCATAGGGTAGAATTAGCTGCAAAGTTCTTTGCAAATAGTTTGGCCTTGTCTGACGCTGACGAGATAACCTCTGGTCCATTGATAATGGTTGGGATAGAACGCACACTTCTGTTCAGGATCCTATTTGTTATTTGCCAAAACTGGTGGGAACCAAGCCGCTGATCAGCTACCTTGGATTTAACAGACTGGGCATATAGCTCTCTTGCATTTTTTATTACTCTTTTACAGTGGTTGCTGGCAGTCCTGAAAGCAGCTTTAGTCTCAGTGCATCTATTACGTTGGTAGCTATGGAAAAAGTGATTTCTGTGCGCGATAGCAGCAGCACATTCTGGGGAGAACCATAGCTCTTCCTTATCTTACTGAGAAACCATCTGAACGAATCTAAGTTGGAAAACATCTTACCTTTTGAAATCGTTAAGAACCCAAAGAATATAACTTTCTTTTGCAAAAAAATGTACCCTGAAATATCTTATGAATAATTAGTCTCGTCTATAAGAAAATGATCTTTAAGTTATTGATTATTGAATTGCTTTGATTTGAAAATGCAGCAAACAAAAATATACTACTTTCATGTAAAAAACTAGGATGTTACACGATTTTCAGGCACCCGGACAGCACCAAATTGTTTTGCTGGTGATCATGAGGGTTAGGTGCTATCGGAGGTGTTGACACTTGGTCAAAGAATCTAGATGCTTTAGCAGAATGATAAAACAATATGTATTTTTCAAAGATGGCAGAAAAATAAGCCTCTCGATGATAATTGAGACGACAATTCCCCAGCAAAATGTCAACAAGTTATCGTCGATTAAACATCTGTTATATTGAAAGGAGATTTTTGGACATTGTTTTCTATTTGTTGATTTAGTTTTGATAACACTCAGTAAAAGATTGTCATGGTTGTTTGGCTGAATGGCAGACCTCTCACAAGGCTTGATAAATAGATTTCCTTAGAACAAAGGAGAAGAGAGAGAAAGAGAAAAGGGATCTTGAGAGAGAGAGAGAGAAAAGGATTTTAGAGGAAAGGAACAAAGAGGGAAAAGAAAAAAGAGATACTGATTAAGAGAAAGAGAATAGAGGAAGAAAATAGAGGGAGAAATGGTAAAAAAAAACGAGATATTGAAAGGAAGAAAATAGAGGGAGAAATGGTAATACTGTCTAGATTACAAATCTCATGAAGTCTTTTTTGGTTCAGCAAAAAGAGGACTTGCTGTCAAAGAGTATGCATTGCTTTGGCCCAAAAACTAATCCCCTAAAAGAACTAAGTGGAAAAGCTCTTCCTTCTCTGACTGAGAAACCATTTGAAAGAAATCAAATTGAAAAAAATCCTGCACCTTGAAATCATTAAGAACCCGAAGAATTAACTTTCCTTTGCACAAAGTATATCCTAATTATTTATAAGAAAGCAGTCTCCGAGTTATCCTAAATTCTTGATTGCCTAAACCCGACACAGAACTGTAGCTGAGAGAAGTGATATATCAGCAACAGCAGAGTATCTAAAAATGATGTCAAACCAATGCACAACTAGCCAAAGTGAAAAGTGCTGCATTTAGTGCGCTCTGAACATCAGAGCAGTAGCTCCAGTGACAAGAAAGTGTCTGGTTACATTCTGAAGGGTCAATCACTAGGTGAAAATAGCCACAGGGACTTAGGGTTAGCCGCTGCCTTTAGGGACTCGTGACGGCTTTGTTATACTAATTGGTTCTGTGAGGCAGGATTGCAGAAAACAACCCAATAATCTGGGTACACACTGATCCACTTTCTTCACAGCTTGAGCAGTCAGTATGTCTGCCTTAAATTGTCTTCGCTTCTTGTATAATCATTCAAGGGAAGTAACTCATTTTGTTATTTAATATTAACAGAGCCGACCACACAATTTTTACCGCCAACCATGAATTCTTCTTTTTGTAGAACTGGATTTTCACTATAAACTTAACATTTCTAATCTTGCCACTGTGTGAGGCAGGTAAAAGAATCTGATAGAGAATTGTTAAATTATTATCCGATTCATAAATATAGAAGACAATACCAAAATCAGAATGAATTTGAAGATTAATAAGGAATATATTAAATTGATTTGCTCCTATTCATTAACCTCCCCATCAGGACTGGATGTGATCTAAAGTCAACCTCTGACATAGTTTAAACCATGAGCACCACAATGACTATAGGGCTGGGTTAAAACAACCTATGAAAATTACCTGAATCTCACAAGCTGGCATTCTCAAGTACAGATGACCCAAGCAGTTAGTGAACACTTCCCTTCTGGCAAGGGTAGGTAACCCCCTGTAGCAGAGAAAAGATCTCCCTACGAGATCGAGTGAAAGTTATGCTAATTTACATATAAATCGACTCACACAAAGAGCAAAGAGCAAAAACCCGTTGACGTCTAAAAGGTAAATGGACATGCTATCTATGTATCCACCGCAACGAACGGACCTCACTAAAGTGGTGACCCCTTCTTCGATAAACACATTATCCATGTACAACAAAAAAAAAACACAATTCAACCTAACATCGGTTTAAACATCCGACTGGAATTGCAAAAAAGCAACTGGCACAAACAAACAAAAAAATATTATTTTGCTTCAGACGAATAGATTATTCGTTGTTGTAAATCTTAACTTAAATTACATTGAATATTTTGCTTTAGTTTTGATAACATTTTTTTTTCCTTCAATTAAAAAATTATTACAAAGTAGTACTACAGATGAACAAAAGAATGTTTGTCCTCTTGTGCTAGGCTGTTGAAACTTTATTACATTATTTAAAGAAATTTCCTTTTATTTTCATACACACACACACACACACACACACACACACACTAAAACAGACGATTTTTCCTTTTAGTATTATTTATTAATTGTGACATTTTATATTTTGAAAAAAAAAAAAAACGTTTTTTCGTGTGCAAATTTCTCTGGGACAGCTAGTCCATAAAATTTTCTTTTGTTCATTTGGTCTGTTCGTTGTTCTTTTTTTTTTTTTTTTTTTCACTGAAAAAAAAAATCAGTTTTATATTTGTAGTGATATGCAAATTAAGTATAATTTACATATGAGCAGATAGCTCATATTTATAAACTGACACCAACTAGAACAGGTGGTTGTTGAACGCTTGCTTAGCGTTATACACAACATATCAATGGCGTCGACGATAGGATGTTCTCTGGTCTTTGAAGACCCGGAATACGTAGATACTTGGATTTGTTGCCTTGCTGCTAATTCGAGAAGCAAAAAGTTGAAAGACAACAAAAAACAAGCAGGGGAGAATGAAATCACCGACTTGTTCATGGCTAACGTTGGTTGTGAAGCAATTATGAAGGTTGCTACAATAGTTTACCCTCGAGAACTAGAAGAAATGACTTTCGAAGAAATAAGTCAGGTTATCAAAAGAAACATGAGGCCAAAGAAAAGACTGGTGATTGCAGAAAGGACCAAGTTTATGGCAATGAAGCAGGAAGTGGATGAACCGATAGTAAAATATTTACACCGGTTAAGAAGTGCGAGTAAATACTGTGACTTTGAAAAACTAGAAACAGAAGAACAGACAACAGAAGAAGAATTAATCCAACCAAGATTAATTGAAGATATGCATAGTTCGGCACATAGATATAAGCTAATGTAACAGTTACAACTTACAAATATGCCCTTGAATATGTGTCTAGAATTTATACAACAGCAAGAATTAATACATACCTATAACCAAAATAAAAAAAAACTCCTATGAAGAAATAATGGCTGACACGTATACGGTAGAAACGAAAAGAAAAAATGTACATACTGTGAAAAAATTCATGAAAGGAAAAAAAGTAAAATGCCCAGCGTTTGGAAAAACATGTTCACAGTGTTTAAAAAAGAATCACATCAAAGAAGTATGTAAAACGAAAAATGTGGAAAAAATGGAGGATGAAAATAGACAAATTTTTAATGCAAAGAAGGATAATATGCAAAATACTGTATCAAGGAATGGAGATATAAAAATAAAAATAAAAATCAACAATTGTATTGTTGAAATGCAAATAGATACTGGCAGTGAAGTAACCATAATACCCAGAAATTTGTAGGAAAAAATGGGGAAACCATTTTTAAAAAAAAGCAATGTACAATTACATCAGTTTGATGGCTCGATTATAGCAATTATGGGTTACTTTGAAGGTTCATTAAAACTAAAAGAAAAATATGAAGTAGTACCCATTATAGTCATAAATTGGGGAATGATGTATTAAAAATAAATTCAATAAAGAAATGGAAAAAAACAGGGAATTAAAAGAAAATGCCCCCCCTCCTACGACGAAGCGAGAAAAGTGCCAGTGCATTTATTACCGTTAGTAATAGCTAAGTTGCAAAAGTTAAAGGAAGATTTATTAGAACCTGCCCCTTCAGGAGGAAATAAATGGGCATCACCCATTGTGGTACTAAAAAGAAAAAGAATTTGTGGAGATTATAAAATAGGGGTTAACCATAAAGTTTGCGCCGACTCGTACCCTATTCCAAATGTGCAAGTAGCTTTACATAAACTTGCCGGGATGAAAGATAGACCTAAAATCAGCTTACCCCCAAATTCCCATAGATGATAATTTTAAAGAAGTTATGACCACAAACACACCTATAGGCCTGTTAAGGTGGAAAAGGATGCCTTATGGCATAAAAACGGCAAATGCAATTTTTCAAAAAGCTATTAAAAAGTAATAGGAAATGTTGAAAATACCATCTGTTATCAAGACGATATATGTGTTGGAGATTTAAATGAAGATGATTTAAAGAAAAAAACTGAAAATGTACTGAACCGGCTAAGAGACGCTGGCATGACAGTAAATACATAAAAAGTGCGTAACCAACAGTAATGAAATATCATTTTTGGGTTACTCAATATCAAAAGAAGGGATCTCTCTAGATGAAGCGCTAATAGCGAAAATTCTAAAAGTGGCTACACTAAAAAATAAAAAAGAGTTGGAGTCTTTCTTGGGTTTAGTAAATTTTTATAGAAAATATGTACCAAAATATAATGAGTTGACAGAACCATTTGCGAAGTTAAGAAAAAAAATGCGGAGTTCATTTGGTTAGAACACCAACAGAAAGCCTTTGAAAACTTAAAATAGATTCTGGCGAAAAAACCAATAGTAAAAACTTTTTACCCTAAGAAGGACATAACTCTACTGACGTTAGTGAGCATTCCGTATCTGGTATTTTGTCACAAGATGGTCATCCCATAATGTATTTGTGGAGAAAGAAGTGGCTTACCGTTAAAGCGGCTGCGCGTTTGTGCATGCAGAGCACAAATTGAGAATCAAGATGGCGCCCGCATGCGTTTATGTGGAAAAAAGTCTCGGAGAATCTCGTACCCTGATTCCATAAATAATGAGGAAAGGAAAGCGGGAGGACAGACGAGTTTTAGTCACTAAAGCGAACGGACGTGTGTAAAAGGAGAGGTAGAAGAAAAGAGTGTGGTGAACGAAACAAACGACTCGGTTGAAAGTAGAGTTGTAATGAACACAGTATTTATCGAGGAGGCACTAGCTATAGTGTGGACAACGGACAGAGCAAGACAGTTCTTGATGGGAAAAAAATTCTCATTGAAAAGTGACCACAGACCACTTGAATTTATTTTCATCCCAAGAAAAGAACTATCAAAAGTTACAACATCAAGAATATTATGTTGAGCGATCAGACTGATGGCATTCGACTTAGACATTGAGTATGTTAAAGGGAATACGATACCGCACGTTGATGCCTTATCTAGATATGAGGTTTTATAGAGAGGATAAGGACAAAAACGTCGAGGAATTTGAAAACACATTCCAGCCCCTTGTAGAAACCGATGTAATATCTGTAAATAAAATGGCTACTGAAACTACAAATGACCCAGTGTTAAAACGAAAAATTGTTGATGATAAAAGAGAATCGCTGGGGAAATTGTTCACTAGCTGAAAGACCATTCAAAGAAATAAGACATAAACTGACTATAGAAAACGGGGTAATATGTAATGAAGACTTGGTAGTTCCCCCAGAAACACACAGGAGACAGGTTATAAAAAGTGTACATGATGACGCGCATTGTGGAGTAGCAGCTACGCAAAAAAGAATGAAATTGGAAGCATGGTGGCTGGGGTACTCAAGAGACATAGAGGACTATGTAAAAAGATGCACAAAATGCACAGAACTCAGGAATTTCAAGCAAAAGAAAATACATGTGTGGCTCCGAGAAGCAGAACCGTGGAGCAGAGTGGACATGTGTACTCTGCTCCACAGTTCAGCTTCTGCTTATGTCAATGAGATAGGATTATTATTAATATTAGTAGACACATATTCAGGTTGGCCTGAAGTGGTGAGAGTACCTGATAAAAAAAAGTACCACCGTAAAACAAATATTAAGAGTAATATTTTCGAGAAATGGGATACCGAGAACATTGGTGACGGATAACGCGCCAGAATTTGCGGATGCTGATTTGCATGAATGGTTAAGGAAAATAGGATGCAGATCTTACAAGACCCCTCCCTACCACCCACAAAGTAACAGGATAGTGGAAAGGATGGTCCAGACGGCAAAAAAGGGCATAAAAGCATGCGTGCAACAGAAGTAGAAAATCGATGCTTTTCTACCCAGATTATTACTGTTATAGAACAATTCCGCATGCAGGCAGGCCAGAAACTCTATCTGTCTTAATGGGCAGACAATTAAGGTTCCCTTTGACTATGTCATATGCTACAAATCAAAAGATGTGGTATCAAAGAAATAAGAATACGGAAGCCGAGACAGCAGAATTTATTATGCCGAAAGAACATAATACTGCAATGTAAAATCAAGAAAATGAAAACAGTGTTCTAGCTTCATGCTGACCCAATAAGATCCCAAGGAGAACAATTGGATGAGGAAATGCCTTCAGAGATGCCCATTATTGACGTAATAAAATAGTTATTGCAGAATGAGACTGCGGAAGAAGAAGTAGAGAGGGACGAGGTAGAAAAGGAAGAATTAGAATGGGACAAGGCAGAAGAGGAAGATCAGAATATGCAGGAGGAACACGTGATAAATCCAGATCTCCAAGGAAAATGAGGGAGATAAAAGAAGATGTTCAGGAGGGCATGGGAAGAAGTACAAGAAGTACTCGCAACATAAAGCCCCTCCGTTATAGGGAGATGTAGTGATATGCAAATTAAGTATAATTTACATATGAGTAGATAGCTCATATTTATAAACTGACACCAACTAGAACAGGTGGTTGTTGAACACTTGCTTAGCGTTATACACGACATATCAATATCTCTACTGCCATTCACACAAGTGGATGCCTTTTTTTTTTTTTAATTCACGATGTCCCCCACATAATCAGCTATGCATTTTGTGTTGTGGCATGCCAGCACCATTAGTGAAAACAGTTCGGGATATAATAACTAACCAATCTCAAGGAAAAACTCAACGACTGAATATAAATGGTCGCATCAAGACGGTGTCTGTGGACTGATTAAAGAAAGCCCTTATTGAGTGCGAAACCACCGTGTTGGATGCGCCTGACGCAGACATTTTCAACCCTTTACAGTCACCGATAAAAACAACTGAACAACCAACTCAACCATACAAAACAAGAGCAGGGAGGACAAGTCACTGGCCTAAGAAACTTGCAAGAGATTACTGTATCTAAATTTTACAATCACCTTCAGTGTCGAACGGTAGTGATATTCCCACAACCGTTCTTTGTGGGGAGCCCTGTAGCAGAGAAGAGATTCCCTGCAAGATCGAGTTAAGCTAATTTACATATAAATCGACTTGCACAAAGAGCAAGGAGCATAAAACCGGTTGATGTCTAAAAGGTAAACAACACATGTATCCACCGTGATGAACGGACCTCGCTAAACCTCTTTCACCATCCCTGAAAAGAGGATGTAATGCCTACAGTGATGACCTACTGAACAAGGTTTTAGGGTAAGCCAGACTCAGACCTCAAGCATGTCAAGACATCCGACTCAGACTTCTCATTTTAAAGTCTTCCAATATCCAGTAATAATTGGAGTTAGATTGAAAAATCCAAGTACTCGATCCAAAACCTCTGACTCTACAACACTGCTACTGAGCACCAAGCAGAACCAATAAATCTAGTAATAGCCCAATTTGTGTACAACAGAGTGAAACAATTCAAAAAGTGATATGCGCATATTTTTGTGAGGCATATTTTTCACTGACCAACCAACCCGAGACAGCAGCATGTCGACATGTCACATTTTCTACCCAACTTGAAAGAAATTTATATATTATTTAATTGGAATTCATTAATGAGATGAGTATAATTCATTAATTTTTATTTCGGAGTTCCTATCCCGTCGCGGTTACCACCTGACAAAGGCCAGAGGATACCACCTGACAAAGGCCAGAGGAATAGTTGGCCGAAACGTTGTGAAACAACCAAGAAAAGATGAGGATAACAGTCTGCAATAAATAAAAATTACTCAAAAGAAATTCATCAACTTTTAGTTATCATTATTTGCCCTCTTTGCTAGTTTGCTTGCACTCACAAATCAAATCACTTTTTCAGCTATTATTAATCTCCATCAAACCATAAAGAAACGGCAAATAACATATCACATGATTTACAACTTTTTTTTAACAAAAAAAAAAAAATCTTAACTTATTGTTCTTAAGCTGAGTTTATCAACGTTTGTTTCCCAGCGTTTTATTTCTTTTTTTTACATTTTTTTTTTTTTTACATAGGCGTCACCACTTATCAAGGCCGATAGGCCACTCAGGGATAAGGGTTAAAGAGTGTACAGTAGTCAAAAGGACAATATAGTAATCGATAGTAATGGAAGTTCGGTAAATTTATTAACTTAAGTGGAACGGCTCATCAGAAACTTGTTCACGTTGGACTTGAAGACAACCATATTATAGACAGCTGGAAAGCAGGAAAACGGAAGACAATTCCACAGACGTGCAGTTCTAAGAAAGAAGCTTTGATCATGGAATCTATGTTTAGGTTTAGGCACAGATAAAGAGTGGGGAAAATTATTGATAATGTTTTCAGCTAGTCTAACCCTTTACCGCCAGAATTTTTAATGCAATAATTTTTCAATCATGAAACCCACACGTGACTATAGTTAGCGTGCAACTGACGCACGGACATAAACAAACCCCTCATTCACTTATTGAACCATGCA
The DNA here is from genome assembly GCF_053919585.1 of Euprymna scolopes. Classification (NCBI taxonomy): domain Eukaryota; kingdom Metazoa; phylum Mollusca; class Cephalopoda; order Sepiida; family Sepiolidae; genus Euprymna; species Euprymna scolopes. Next base: position 144,441,479 of record NC_136493.1, on the reverse strand, counting down.
TAGATCTGTACTTTGAAGATCAGTTGGGCTGACAAGCCATAAAAGTAAGAAATATATCCTATACAGGTGTTTTACTTTGAAAGACAATTTGAAAGTACACAAATTATATGCGAAAATGTCTTCATGTTCTGAGATTGAGTTATGCTTGAAAAAATTGGGTTTTAATTGTTCTAATTAGTCGCAATTTGTAATTAACTGAACAAATCACCCATCTCTCAATTAGCTACCTGTGTATTTCTCTCGACCCTTCTCACTCTATATTAATTCAACCACTCCCTAGTAGTTTTTAATATTTCCATAAGCATTCAATGAAAGAGTTACTCTTCTCTCAGTGTCACTATCTACATTAGCAGAAAGTTTTAGTCTCCTCTCCATCAAGGCCAGAGGTTTTGAAGAGATATCAAATATTTTGTAATTCATATGCAAAACTAGGAAAACAAATGACAATGATTGAAACATTTTATGGCTATAAAAAAGTGCAAAAAATAGACTCTGGATGATATATGATCCCTTAATATACGACCTTAAGGGCAAATGTCACATAGCCCACCACACAATTCAAGTCATTATCTTTCCAACGAGCCTTCATTTGTTACATTCTGATCAATAGTTGGTGATATTTGGAACTTATAAAATTGCAAAAAAGGTGGTATATATATATATATATATATATATATATATATATATATATATATATATGGGATACGGCATAAAAAATTAGTAATAAAATACAGTACTGTATGTAATACACATATATACAAACATTATAAATAACACAGTAGGATGGGGGCAAATACTGTAACCTAACAAACGGTTTCCCAGTTCGATACAAAACACCTGACGAAGGCCGGAGGGCAAAACGGCCGAAACGTTGTGACAATAACAACCAAGATGAGGAAGTCAGTCCGACAATCTCAATCAATATATATATATATTCGTAACCAAATTGGATATTGAAATGCTCATATCTTTGGTTCCATGGGACAAAACTGCATGAAAATTTGCAGGCTTTTTGAAGATTATAATTCTATTCTATGGTTAACATTTTATGAAAATTGATAAAAAAAAATATATGTATATTTTCAAACCTATAAAATATGCCCAAATTTACCTAAATTTGTATATATAGTGTCCTGGCATGCCAGCTTCAGTTTTGCTGCTTTGAGATGAATCTTGCTTAGTTTTTTTTTTTTTGCTTGGTTGTCTCCCCTATGGTTTTGCCAAGCCACTAATAAGTATATATATATATATATATATATATATATATATATATATATATATATATATATATATATATTAATAAAATTAAGATTAAAAATAAATCTTCAATGGTAAGGCAAACCTATCTACATAAAAAAAGCTCCACTCAGTTAAGAGGAATATAATGGCGATTTTGTTCTCCCCTTCTGACGAGAAGCATTTAGCTTCAAAATGCCATGCCCTAAATAAGTTTCTCCATTATATCCCCTTTTCTGTAACCCGTATTTACTTGATAATGTAACAAAAGTTTCTCTGAAAATTTGGAGTTAAATTCAATAAATTAACAAATGTACAATAAATTTATTTTTCAACAAGGAATACAAAAAAAATTTTTTTCCTTAATCCATAGATTTTCAACAAATGGATCATCTCATCAGAGGAAATATTTTTTGCAAAATAAAATTCATAAGTAGTCATAAATTTTGCTATTTAGCATGTATATTGAAAAACTAAAAAGCTTGGATGAAAGACTAAAACAAAGCAAATATTTATACTAATATTTGCATAGGCTTTGATTTTATAGTATTATACAATCTGTAATTTGAAAGCATACACACACACACACACACACACACATATATATATCACTACTTCATTTAACCACATAAATTGATATACGAAAATATAAATTTATGCGTAAACTTTAAGTATTTACTTCAACAGTGCTCAATATAGGTAGGTAGAGCTAGGTAAGAAGTTAGAAAATATATATGGCGATTAAGCTACACAGAATATTCCGCATTTCATCCACGCTAGGATTCATCAGGCTTATGCGAGGGTTTTTTGGTTGTCTCGCGTTTTTATATACGCACCTTCTATTGAGTTTTTTAGTTAGCCAATCAGCTCTCTAGTTTCTACCGCACCCTTCCTGTGTAGCTTAATCGCCATATATATATATATATATATATATATATATATATATATATATATATATATATATATATGTATATATATATATATATATATATATATATGTATATATATATATATATTGTGGAGTTTAAGATGACTTTGCAACTGAGTTTTAATCCTACAACTTCCAGTAATTTTCATTTCTTTCACTGAATATTGCATAAGCATGGAACACTGCAGTTAAAGATAATGAATATTTAAAATAAAAAATATTGTTTTTGCATCCTTAAAAACAAGCATTGGACCTCTATTAGAATTTATAATAATCCATCAATTTAGCATAAAGCGATATTCCGGCTGCGACTGTTGAACACTATACGACTAAGTTTATCGCATGTCTAGTAATATTACGTAATATAAGCACTGAATTCTCTTATTTCCCATGTTAATTGATGGTGACCTGGAGGTTGAATGCCAAACTCTGTAGTTAAATGTGACTTTGTTAATAGGTTTGAATCCTTCGACTTGCAGTAATTATCACTTGCTACACTGATGATTGCATAAGCATGAAACACCAGTGTCTGTATGTAAAAATAATACATATTTAAAAATAAAGTATATATATATATATAATATAAAGCTCTGTGTGTGTGTGTGTGTGTGTGTGTGTGTGTGTGTGTGTGTGTGTGGTCACGAATAGCTCCTATACGGCTGACTATTTTAAAAAACTGATTACATATAATGATACAAGATGTATCGAGACAGAGGAATGGGTATGTTTGATCTGGCAGAACAGTGGTTCATTAAAATTATGGGGTCTGCGTTCGCGCCTGATCCACAAAGTATGGAAATAAAAAATTTTAAAATTAAAAAAAAAACGTTTACAAGTGTTTTTGATATAGATGTACTTGCATGTGATAAGTATGTTTTAATTTAAATAGGGATGGTATAATAAAACTGTGGGGTCTGCATTCGCGCCTGACCTCCATAGAATGGAAATAGGCACAAACTTTAATAAAGACTTTTCATATCTATCTGCATAAGTATACTTTGATAATTATGTTTCAGTTTGAAGAAATATGTTATAATAAAATTATGGGGTGTTCGTTCGCACCTGACCACAATAGAATGGAAATATGTCACAAAGTTTAACAAGGTTTTTTAATATAGATCCACAGAATATTGTGATAAGTGTTTCAGTGTGAACAGGTATGGTATAATAAATTATGGGGTTTATCTATTTTATTTTTACTTTCATCATATTTTGCTTTGGTTTTGATACACCCAAATTCGAAGTTATCTCTTTACAACCCTTCCTTTTCATAACCTATCATACTTTCATAAATCAGAGTCCATTTTCTGTAGGCTGTTTTTGAACCCAGTCAACGACGGGTACTTTTGCTAGTATATATATATATATATATTTCTCATGGAGAAAGTTTGCAAAAGACAAACGTAAACTGAAAATAAAACATGATACATAATGGAGAGGAAATAATAGACATAATTTACAAGAGCCGATTTTAACAATTCCTAAACACAATGAAAACAAACATGAATTGCCACGGCAAACAATTTACAGAGATGTAAATGGGCACTGTAAAAATAGATATGTCTTATTTTGATATTATTTAGGAAGGAATGAGTAGAAAAAAATGGGAGTCTGGTCTAAACTGTTAAAATCATGTAGAAATGTGAATTTTATTCTCACAACGTTTTGACTGATATAACCCCTAACCTTTTTCAGGTGCATCTTGTCGAACTTAGGGATCTGTACGGAATTTTGAATGGAACTCCTTATTTAATCCATGATGTTAGCTTGGTCTTGTTTCATCAACAATGACTAGGTAGAAGTTTTAAGTAATTCAGACTTTTTCTTAGTATCACCCACACTGAGGATTGAACCTTCAACCCTCAGAAGACTGTCATTTGGAACTGATTATTACTTAACATTTATATCCGTTACACCACGGATCCTTGCGGACAATAATCCAAATCCAAATTATCAATCCTTATCTCAAAAATTCTGAAACAGAAATAGACTTGTTTGGAAGTTTTCCCATGCAAAGAGCGAATCTTTTATTTCTTGTACTTCTAAATAAAAAACCTGAAAGATGTGTTTGGGTAATTCATTCCTATTTCAGTCACATAAATCATTTAGAGTTGAAAGAATATGCAAAAGTGCCAGTTTTAAGTATTCACACGGGATTCCAGGCTATTTTTCTTCTCTTCACCAACAACAGGGAAGATGTTCGCTCTTAATATCAGCAGTAGTGGCCATTCTTCCTTCTTTTCTCCAACAAAAATAGAAACGTTCACTCATAGTATTAGTTATTTCTTCTCTTCACCGACAACAGTAAAAAAAAAAGCAAGAGACAAAGCGACATCCATTCAAAATACATGTGGATAACATGGCGTTCAAAAATTAACTGATCTTCAAGCAAATATCTCATTCCTTTTATTCAGTTATGCTGGGTTGTCAACAACAACTACTTTGTATAGTCACGACCTTGCCTCGAAATCAAATGCTTTCATGTTCACACACTCGCCCAGACATCATTTCCTTGCAGCAGGTGCATGCCAGTCGTGGCCGATTATCCCTCAGTCTTTTCACATCGTCTTATTTTTTCACATCGTCTTATTCACTTGTTACCCAGACTAATTCAAGGGAGGTAATCTAAACATCATTTAAGGGAAATAACACCTGAATATACTAAGCCGACACTATGATTCAGGCATTTTATGTAATATCATTTAATAGCCGTACCTACTCGGCGTTGTCCAGAAGTTTTTTTTGGTTTTTTTTTTTCACTTCTATTTTTGTTTTTTAAATTTTTTTTAAATTTAATTCTGTTTACCCAGTCATTATTTTATTTTTTTTAAGTTGGATTTCGAAAGTTACATTTAATTATCACGATATCGTTTTGTCATAAAATCATTGATTCAATCAAATTGCTATATAACTACTGTTGTTGAATTAATGTGGTTTTAATGTCTATTTATCAAATTATTGGATTTAAATAGTTTTGAAAATCAGTCTTTTAATACATTTGCATTTTAATACATTTGCTAAGATTTTTAAAGCCAGGAATCCGACCGTTTAAATGATTTCAAGTTTCGAACGGCCACGAAATAATTCATTTTTGTTTTCTCTCAACTATTAGCAAAAGATTAAAATGGCGGACTTGTTTACGAAGAAACCGAAATGCATTTTGATGGATTTAATTTTGTCATTTAATGTTAAAATTTCGTTTTGACACTAGGCATTGTTTATTTGGTATTTTTTAAGTTTACCGACCCCTCAGCATTCACCTTTAATTTGTCAACTTTTATAGGTTTTCGGGTATGTTGAGAACGAATATCGCATTGTTGCGCAAACAGCTAACTATCCATATTTGAAAACATTCAGTATCCAACGTAATCACTATCGTTTCCACTGGCGGCCATTTTGTTTTCGATTTTCCATTTTAGGAAAAAAACGCCAAAAAAGAGCCAAACGGAGCCAGAAGGGCCAAAATATGGTCCCCAATACATTTTTCGGCTACTTTTCGACTTCAAACATCACCCACCCCCTCTGGATATTTTCCCGCTTCTCAACAGTGTTAGTGACGCGAAAAGAACATTCCTGAAGCAAACCAGGATGGAATGCTGGAAGATAATATTATTTATTAACCATTTTTTTAGCCACCTGTGGGATCACAAAACAGTGATGGAGAATTTACAAATTTCTAGCCGTTCCGCGGTTGACTGGCGGTCGTTCTGTAGTGAGGTGTGCGAATATTGGGTGTAACACCAAAACGCGATAGGCGGCGACTGTATCAAGGTGGAAATTGACAAAACGTTGATTGTTCGCAGAAAATATAACAGAGGAAGAAAACTGAGCCAGATTTGGCTTTTTGGAGGGATAGAGAAAGTTTCGAAACGTAGTTTCGTGCTCGGTCTGACAGGACCAGACGGACGGAGAAATGAAGAAACTTTATTCCCGTTAGTTACAAAATTTATTTTGCCAGGTTCCATTATTTACAGTGATTGTTGGAAAGCTTACCATAATCTCGGCCAACTTTACACACATAGAATGGTAAACAATTCCAAAACATTTGTGGACCATCAAGACCCTACAATACATACACAAAATACTGAACGTCTCTGACGAGATATTAAAGAGTGGATCAAGAGGGCTGGCATTCGGGCAGAGTACATGCAACAATACCTGTCACGATATCTGTTCATTCGAAGTGAAATAGACAAATCTTTTCTTCTACATAAATTTTTAATTGAGGCGGCCAAGCTTTACGGAGATAAGTCAAAGCATTAACTATTTTTTTTTTATTTCCTCTTTTCTTGTTTTTTCTCACCCGGTTCACCTTTTCAAAAGAAATCACGCATTTTCATGATTAAACAATTATTTTTATGATAAAAAGAAAAAAAAGGTCAATGCCGATAATACATCAACTGCAGAAGCACCTGTTAAAAACTGTCTAGTTTATTATTTATAACACCTTTTCCCAAACTTACTATGTTAAAGAGAGAGTCAGGCGCCATTTTGAATTTTCCAATACATCGGTAAACACTGCATGTTTTTCGAGCTGAATAAACATGTTACATTGAATAAAAACACAAAATATATATCCAGTTAGGTAGAAAAGTAACTTATTTTGCCTTTGATAACATTTATTTGTTATATATTTGTTTTTTGACAACTTTTTCGAATCTATGTGTACAGTAATACGATAAATATTACTCTAAACACTTTATTGTAAAAAATAAAATGATATATTTTCATGTTCGTTTGAGATAAAACGTTTTATTTTTCGTTAAAAAAAAAGTTCATTTTTTTCTACAGTATAATAATGTTTTCTTTCTGAATTTTAATTCATTTTAATAAATATTACTCTAAACACTTTTTAATTTGTGGTCTTGTGTTACGTCCTTTCCTTCTGCTCAAGATCTCTCCAATAAAATCTTTCTTTTTTTTTCTTTTATTAGCGTCAACGCCGGTGGTGGGGTGGGTGGGGAGGAGGGTGTCCAGTGATGTGTGGCAAAGTTGACCTTTTCTGGCGTTTTTTGGGGTATTGGAAAACAAGATGGCCGCCAGTAAATTGATAGTGATTATGATGGATACGGAATGTCTTCATAAAGGGATAACTAATTGTTTGCGCAAAAAATAAATACGATATCCGTTTTCAGCATACTTGAAAACCTGAAAAAAAAGTCGAAAATTTTAAAGGAAATGCGGAGGGGTCGGTAAAGTAAAAATTTACCGTTTATTTGAATAATTATTAAATTGATAGCAAATATAATAATGTTTAAGTTACGTAGATGCGAGATACACACACACACTTACTAAGTTGTCATATTTGATTAATATAGATATTACCAAATAAATGCCCTACACATCACTCTAAAAAATATAAACCCGTCGTTTAAATGGACATCTTTAACATACGCCTAGAGATGGTACATTAACGCCACCCGTTTTCCCTTCCTTGCCCATTTTTTTATTTCCTTTCCCTTTCTTCGTTAGTGGGTCAACGCGGATGGGGAGGGGAGGGGAGGTCGGCAGGTGCGACTATAAAAAGACATTTACAAAATAGACAACAAAAAAGACTTCAACGTATTTTTTATGAGGGTTAACATTCCTCGAAAAGGTGTTTTAGCTTTTGTCAAATATTTTTTTTCTTAGGTTTGTAAAATAAGTTATTACAAATATATATATATATATATATATATATATATATATATATATATATATATATATATATATATAGTAATTTATAAAATATATATGGCGATTAAGCTACACTGAATATTCTGCGTTTCATCCAACTATAGGATTCGTCAGGCTTATATCTATATATATATTATATATTATATATCCTATAGTTGGATGAAACGCAGAATATTCAGTGTAGCTTAATCGCCATATATATTTTATAAATTACTAACTAGCTCTACCTACGTATTGAGCACTTTTGAAGTAAATACTTAAAGTTTACGCATAAATCTATACTTTCGTATATTAAATTTATGTGAATAAATGAAGTAGTTATATATATATATATATATATATATATATATATATATATATATATATATATATATATATATATATATATATATATTGTGAGGAGAAATACCAAAAACTGATACAACTTATTGTTTATTAATGATTTATCATTTTATTTTAATTATTTTTCTTGTTAAAAAAATAAAAATAAATAACGGGCCAGTAAATAAAGGGAGGGCATTAATGGTAAATTAAGAAAATAAGGTTTTCGGAGTTTCCCTTTCTATATTCAAATTTAAGAAAAAAAACCCTGAAAAATACTAAACTTAAAATGCTGTAGTTCAAAGTCATTGTGAAAATTGTCATTATATTTTTGGAAGCCATATCAATGCACAGTTTGAGAATAAAATCCGATAACAATATGTTAAGTGGTTGTTATAATATTTTAGTATATCGACTTTTGGGTTCAAAGTATGCTTTGATATGCCATTAAAAAGATAATACTACGAAACTTGTTTTTTGTGGTTAGTTCAATCTGAACACACAAGCATCTACATACCTATATCATCTATATACCAACAAAGTAGAGTTCTTTCCTCGTTCTGAGATTGATATTAAAAGCCTGCTTTTTTCTATTTAAAAATTATTAAAACGAACTTCTTGATATAATCAGTCATGGATATGCGAGCGACTTCATGAAAGTTAACTAATGAGCATATTCGTTTGGAAAATAAGCGTTCATTAATTAATTCTTTATTTTTATGGTTTTATATTAAATGATTGGTTTCATTTAACTATTATGCTTAATTCTTTTTATGCATAGTTTTTACATTGTGCATAATTGCATAGAATTCAGGACGAAAACGTTCTAGCATACGAACATGTTTTATATATATATATATATATATATATATATATATATATATATATATATATAGTGACCTTGTCTGTGTGTGCGTGCGTGCGAAACGTCTCTACCAAAAGTCTCTCTGAATATTTGGTCTACAGACTTGAAACTTGATATGTAAGGGATTTAGACCTCAGGAACACTATCGACTTGTTTTTAGCCTGTAAAAATAGCTACTAAGGGGTCAAAATTAATAAGAAGTTGACCTTGACAGAAATAAATGGACTAACTTCTGAGCATGCGTGCATAACATTTTTAGCTTAAAGTTGCTTAAATTTTAGCCTTTTTTAATTCATCTGGCGAAAGCTCAGACTGTAACAACAAATGCTAAAGCACTAAATAGCGACTAAGGTAAGAATGCTTTGGTTTCGATTACAGGTGCTGACGCCAAAAACTTTTTTAACTTTTGAAACTATTACTATATATATTTGGTACAATATAAGAATCCATAGAGAATTTGCTCTATAATAATAAATATGAAATCTGCATGAATTAAAATATCATATTTAAACGTATTGTATGACCAGACATTGTCTATGTCTGAGGAACGATATCTGCCAAACTCCTCTGTCACTTTTTGGTATACAAATAATTCGATTTGGCCTTTAATCGGTAAAAAAAAAAAAAAAATAGCTGTTAAGGGGGTCAAAATTGAAAAAAAATTGGAATTTAGTAAGCATAAATCCACTTAAAATGCTCTTCTACGCATGCGCAAATATACATTTATATCTTTTATAACATTATTTTTTAGTTTTTGCGTAATGACATAATACAGATGGTAACATAAATATCATATATATATATATATATATATATATATATATATATATATATATATATATATAATGGACTCTCTCCCGTCGATGTCGACATATGAGGTTCCACCACAATAACTAAGTTGTTCGGAAATTCACACAGGTGATTTGTTTATAGTGGTGAAGCTTTTTTGTAGAACCACACTTTTTCGTATTATTGCTAATCTTTGTAAGTGTAATGGCTGCCACAAGAAAGACCATACAGTAGACCGCAGGGTTTTACATCAGAGTTTTTTCCTTCTCCGAGATGCATGTCTTAACGAAGGCTGGGGGTGCATCTCTCCCAGTGAACTAAGGCGCCACCAGATACTAACCTTAAAATTTCTATGGCTCTGCACGGTACATATAACACCTAGCTTTCCCAAATAGTCACCAATCTGGTACTGGCCAGGCATATATATATATATATATATCCCTCAAACCTCTGGCCTTGATGAAGGGGAGACTAAAACTTGCTGCTATGGTTTCAAATGATCTGAAATAATAACAAGGGAAGGTTTGATTCCAAATATTTCTATGTTATATTTTCCCTCTTTTGGAAATAGGGTATGATTATGAATTATAATATGAAAATTTTGGGGAAATATCAGATATTTAGTAATTCATATGCAAAACTAAGAAAACAAATGACTATGATTGAAACATTTTATGGCTGTCAAAAAGTAACAAAAATAGGCTCTGGATGATGGATAAGCCCCTTAATGTGAAACCTTAAGGAAAAATGTCACATAGCTCACTACACAATTCAGGTCATTACCTTTCCAACGAGCCTTCATTCATTAAATTCTGATCAATAGTCGCTGATGTTTGGAACTTATAAAATTGCCAAAAATGGTGGTATATATATATATATATATATATATATATATATATATATATATATATATATATATATATACTTGTAGTCAAATCGAATATTGACATGCTCATATCTTTGGTTCTATGGACGAAACTACATGAAAATTTGCAGGCTTTTTGAAGATTATAACACTATACTACGGTTATAATTTTATGACAATTGATAAAAAAGAACGTATATTTTCAAACCAATAAGATATGCCTAAATTTGCCTACATTTGCATATATAGTGTCCTGGCAGGCAGTTTCAGTTTTGCTGCTTCGATTATCTCCCATATAACCTGCCAGGCCACTAATATATATATATATATGAGAGAGAGAGAGAGAGAGAGAGAGAGAGAGAGAGAGAGGATACGAATATCATATACAGAGGTATTGAGTTTAAACTTAATGTCTGTGTGTATGAAGTTTGGGTTCTATATAGAAAAAAAATGTTAGAGAACCTTTATAAAATCTAGGTGTATTCTTATGTAAAATTTACTGAGGAAGACAATGGAAGTGTTCTTGAATATCTAAGTGAACCCTTAAGAGTACTATGAGGGCATAACTCCATTAAAATTTCAAATATATCCTATTTTGATTAAATTTATGAGTATGAAATTATTCGAGGAAGACAATGGAAGCGATTCCAAATCTCTACATTACCTTCTACGTGTCCATATCTCTGTATCTCTACTAAGTGACATATTGGGACAGAACCTCGTTAAAACTTCAAATACGTACTCGATTGTAACGAAATTTAAACGACATGTATAAGCAACTAATTCAGAGTTTTTCAACAGTTCATCTTCTTCCAAATATGTTGAAGAGCGAAACGGGGAAGGGTGAACAGAATACAAGAAAAGTAATCATGAAAAAGTATATAGTAGCGATCCTCATTCAATCCCGGACAGCACCGGTCTTCCTACTAGTTGATGAAGAAATAATAATTTAAAAAAAAAAAAAGCATTCAATGTGTTTTCGTTATTATTTTACCTTTTTTTATCTACATTTCCGGGGTGTGTATTTATTTTATCATAAATCAAGATACCGAATGTAACAAATAAAAATAATGATAAAAGTCTATATTGGCGCCGCGAACCCCGGTGTAGAATAGATAACTAAATGCAATTCTGCTGCGGAAAACAAGCTAATTTTTTTTTTTTTTTTTTTTTTTTTTTTGTCTTTCAGCGCTTTTTCAACCACTAACCCTAAGTCCGGGTTTATGGTTGGGTTAATGAAGGGTCATAAATTGTACTGATTTCACATCCTGTTTTGCAGCCCTCATGTAGACTTTTACCATCAAGTTTTGTGGGCTATCTGTTGCTACGTTTTAATTTACTTTTTAACAATACAGATGTGTGTTATGAGGTCTGTAGCAGTCACAAATGATCTCTTTTATCCCGTGAATCAACGCCCCACCCCCTCGCTGAGTGATTCCACCATACACTGACCAATCAACTGGCGGGGCGTATTGATTCATCTGTCCCCTAAGGGACTTCTTTAATTCTTTTTTTTTTTTTAACACAATCAGCCGGCAGAGAAGCCGAAAAGCCAGGCATCTTTCTTTCTCTCATCCCTGTCCACTCGAAATTCCAGCATTGACGATTTTAATTGAAAATAATTGCTGGGACTACACAAAGAACGGCTTCCTGACTGGCAGACCCAAAAGAATCTTCTATTCCTTTCTCAACACGGATACAGTCCAACTGTCGACGTTTTTGCTGCTGAAATAAATCCTTTCGTTGTTTTGTTTTCAAAAGAGTTACTGTTATTTATTCTGTGCTCTTGAGTTCAACAATTACTTTATTAGGGGTGCTAACAAGAAAACACTCCGAAGGGTCTCCTCTTTTTTTTTTTTTTTTTTTTTCATATAAAATTTTTTTATTTATTGAAACATATCTTCACTGACTCCAATACAAAACCCAAGTCCAGATAATGGTTGAGAATGTCGTGATGGAGTCGATACTTTAAATTCGGGTTCGTCTTATATAAAAAAAAATCATACGGCAGTCATAATGACTATCATACAAACTTGTGTCTGAAAGTTTAATGTGTTCCTTTTTGTAAGTCCTAATTTACAAAGCTTTAGTTTATACTCTTATATAAATTCAATGTATGTGTGCATGCGTGATATTTGTGTGTTCCCTAAAGAAAATGTAGCATTATCTCCTTTTGAAAAACACAATAAAACACACATACCACTAAGTGGTGTCAACGGCCAAACTTGATGTATCACCCCTTGTCATGAGGCAGGGAACGTCCTGATCTGTCTTATAAAAAGAGATGCGCAGAATTGCGTTCTCCTTTTCTCTCTCACGACTTGCTACTGATAACACCAGCTAGACTCTCTCTCTCTCACTCTCTCTCTCACTCACTCTCTCTCTCTCTCTCTTATTGAGACTGACGGTTGCTATCACTATGTGCTCACATACACACGAGGACACTATCCATGTATGTAAGAATTTTTTGCCACGCATATCCCCAGACTTTCTACTACAGACATTCCAATGAACATTGTCACAACGCACGCACGCATGTACGTACCATTCAGAACATAAACAGTTCCCTATCTACATACACACTCATATGTACGTACATTGAGAGGCATACATTGTTCCATCTACACTTACTTCGTATACGTTTAAACGACTACTCTTTTATACAATGTTTTCTTTAATTATATTTTCTTCGACTTGTTACTTCGCTTTCATTGGTACATGCTTGTATTGTGAACACAATGAAACTGCTTTCGGATCTTTAGGTGTAACTCTAAGGAGGCCATGAGAGCATAAGTCTCTTACAACTCCAAATAACATGTTATACAATGAAATTAATCTATCTATAAGCGATAGTTTATGAATGTTTACTTATATCTGAATAGTTCGTTAGTAAGATATCTAACTGACAACATCATGATGGTTGTTAAAGTAAACTCCGTAATATGATGTTGCAAATGCTTTCTTACACTCTAACTTAAGCAACGCTAGTCTTGCATAAAACCAGACTATTGGTTTGTGTTTCGTTCAAACTTGCAATAATAATGGTCGACACAAAAATAACAAGTTGAGAACAATTTAACAAAAAACTTTTAAAATGGTGACAAGTAACACACCGCAAAAGAATGTTTAGAAAAAAAATATTTAATCTAAAACGAAAGGAAGTATTTCTTGTATCCATTTTTTACGAGTTAATAATGTATTTTCCTATTTGAGATCAAAAACTGACGAATATACATGTTTTATTTAATGATTATTTTTCTTATGTATTGTTAGCCTAAAGTAAAGCACATTCAATAAAAACGCTGTATAAAATCAACACTAGCGATCAGTTAGAAAAGGAAAGTGGATGCTTGCCGTGTAGATTATGTCTCGATGAAAAGTTTGAAATTCTAAACTTTTAAAAGATCCAAAACCTATTAAACTGTAGAAATGAAATAGCAAACAACTGTATGGATAAAAATAAGCACAATTTTAGGATAACAATAATTTTTAAAAAATGAAATAATTCACAGAAAATAAAAGGATTGAGTCACTCTTTTATAAAACAGAACAAAGTAAGAGGAGGTAAAAGTCAGCCAAACATTTGTTTAAGAGGTCCTGCCATTTGCTAATGGAAACATTAACCCATGGGCGGGAATAACAATGAATGAATGGATGCATCTAATTCGTAAACTGGCTAAACTAAACACATGTATATAAACACTCGGTAACATGGATTCCATGCATTTTAGCCTGATGATTCCCTCCAGAGGTAAAACGCTGAAGACTGTGTAACTTAACTGCCATATATATTGCAATAACTTCACACGCGCGCGCACTAAGAAATAATTACAGTGCTCAACTACAGTAGTAAGAGCATAAAATATTTATATCACGCACGATAAAAATTCGAAATATGTAAATGCCTACTGCTCCAGATACCGCTAAAATGTAGATGGTTAATCAGCACATATTATGTACGATGCTATGCTGTGAATAAACAAATAAATAAATAAATATAATTTATTTATTTATTCACAGCACCGTACAATTGTGCTGATTGACAATTGAAAATTTATAATTATTATACATTTTCAGTAGTTAACACATAGATGCACACACACACACACACACACACACACACACACACATATATATATATATATATATATATATATATATATATATATATATATATATATATATATTCGAGCATCTATGCTAATCAACGCAACTTTTCGAACAAGATTGATTGACTGAGAAGTGGGCAACATTGTGCTAATCATGAGTTCACAACGCATACTTCGTCAAGTAGTAGCAATAGTATCATGTCTTACTTGCTTCCCTACGAAAGCAACGGTAAACACATGGTCATTGGGGGGAGGGGCAGATGCTACACTCCGATTCGAGGAGGCAGAATAAACAATAAACATACTGTTTATGAAGTTATGGTACTTGTGCAGTTTAAGGCCTGTGTTCAAATAATAACAACGGTATTCGAAAGACAACATGGTGAATGGGAGGGGGCTGATAACTATGCTGTATTTTCATCTTACCATTTTAACAAATAAAAAAGATACCGTAAAAATTTGATTTAACTTGAAAGTCTCATCTGAAAAAGATTAAAAAAATAATATAGCACAGTCCGTAAACTGCACAAGAACCAAAATTATTATATAAAAATTTTATAAGTTACGTTGAAAGGTTGTTTATTTATTATTTACAATAAGAAACGTTTATGCGCTGTGTGTTTAAAGTGGTTTTATGTTTTTTGTTTACGTTCTTGAGAGAATTTTTTTCCTAAAAAAAAAAAACGATCAGTGACCATCCACCATCATCGTCATCATATTAAAAAAAATAATAAGTTACTGAAGTAAAAAAAAAAAAAAATTTGCAATAAATTTATTAACATAAATAATAATTCAATTTTTAATAAAATAAAATCAACCTGAAACAAAAATAACGAAATGCCAATCATTTGGGTGCTTATGCACTTATTGAACCGTGCTAAAATAATAACGTTATTATTTAGAAAGCCATTCTTAACATGGGGAGAGAAGGGTGTTTTGTCGCGAGAATCAAGGAGTTTATGTTCTTTTTTACGATGGGGGCGCATTCGAAAATTCATGTTTTTCCTTTTGTTTGTAGGAGCATAACTTATCAAATTAACCATAAAATATTCAAGCCATTTGATTATTTTCTAATTAACAGTTTAAAAACTTCGACATGATTTCTAGAGCTCCAGTCCACGCTCCAGAAATGCCGGGCATTTTAATCCATTAATAACACTTTTTTCTTTCTTTTTTTTTTTTTTTTTTTTCTTCATGAGCGGCATGGTTTTTACTTGGTGATCGTGCATTATTTGAAAGTGATTGGGAAAACTTTAAACTATCGAATAGATATCAATTTCTGAATTGAATTAAAATTTAAAAGGAGAATGCGAACTATTATTGATATTTTTATAGAATTACTCTCGTCTCCAAACCAGTTTTTCCTATAGTACTTTTGGGACCGTTAGTGCTCATTGGGGACGGGGGTGATCCTATAAAATTACCTTCACGTTTCTAAACTGATCTAAACTAAAGGTAGATATTAATTTCGAACGCGCCTCTGTCTTATCAAAGAACTTAAATAATTGGAATATGAAAAATCGGATTTTTTTTTTTTTTTTTTTTAGGAAATGGCAAAAATTAAAAGGTTGAATGCTGACAAAAAATAAAATAATTGTCATATAGAAAAAATATGCATAAAATATGTTTTTGAAATAAGAAAACGCGTAAAATACTTACCCAATTTTAAACATACAACTATTCATTTTAGCCATGGTGAAAATATATAAATATATGTGTATATATATATATTTATTTATATATTCCTTTCTCCTTTATGTCGGGTATTTTTTATATGATCCAATTTTTTTCTCACAATGGCTAACGCTTTCCACTTTATTTTTAAAACAAAATAATGACATTTGCAAAACCATTCGTGTCATATATGAAATTAAAATGGAATTATAATTAATCCTAAATGCATTCTGTGTTCGTTTGAAAGTGGTTGTAAATATTTTCCATCTTTTTCTTTCTTCCTTTCTTTCTTTTCACACCAAGCTCGACAACAAAAACAATGCACTTACAAATGCGTGTATCACGATGTGAGCATTTTTTCATTTATTTTGTTTTCATTAGATTAAACCGAAGCAAAAAGTCCGATAAATATGATATCACATCATGATTTTTTTTCTTCCTTCGATTATTCACGGTTACTGCAACATTTTTTTACGAAAACGGCTAAATACAAGGGAGATAACTCGAAATTGACTCCTAAACAATAATCCAATTTTCGAACCAACACAATGACTCACCCCACTGCCACCCCGAATCAAACTTTAAGGGGAGTAACGCCCCTCGTCCCTCCCCTAAATTTTAAAAACTTATGTTTTGTTCTGATTCCATGAAATACTCTAAAATATTATACATCAAACACTGAAGCTATAAATGTTGATGCTTGTCCAGAATTCAACCTAATTAAAAGAGAGAAAGAGAGAGAGAGAGAGAGAGAGAGAGAGAGAGAGAGAGAGAGAGAGAGAGAGAGAGAGAGAATCTTTATGATATTGTATGTTCCTATTTACAATGCCTCCCCACGGGACAGAGTTAGACACCAGGATCGTTTTTTAATGTGGAGAAAAGGAACGAAATAAAAATTGTCTCAGTCGTGAAGGATTTCTCCTCCATTGACAGAGAACAAGAAATTGAAGTGTAGATCTGAAGAAAAGAAACTACACTTTGATCTCGACCCGAAGGCCAAGATAAAAGAATCTTTATGATATTGTATGTTACCCGTTACCACGCATCACCAATGAACATATCATATTCCAAAAATCATATAAATTAACTAAAAAAAATCAAATTTTATGATTCGTTTTAAATGTTAGTTTTAAAAATGTTGTTTTAATTAAAGGGAGACAACTTAATTCGAACTACCGAGATCAAAACTAGCCTTTTAACGGACACAATTTACTATTAAAATCGTTGAAAATCGTTAAAAAGTGATTACAGTGATTATATATATATATATATATATATATATATATATATATATATATATATATATTTGACGAGGATGTTGGATCGTAAACATGTTCCAACAACATCCGAAACATATGTAACCAAACAGATAAAACGGTAAAAAAAAATAAATAAAACACATATTTGCTCTGCAATAGTATTGAACACTCTCTTCAGGTTCTTACTAATTACCAGTTTTACCATATATATATATATAAACAGTTTGGTATATATATATATATATAAACAGTTTGATATATATATATATAAACAGTTTGATATATATATATATATATAAACAGTTTGATCAGTTTATTGAGATTGTCGGACTGACTTCCTCATCTTGGTTGTTATAGTCACAACGTTTCGGCCGTTTTGCCCTCCGGCCTTCATCAGGTGTTTTGTATCGAACCGTTTGTTAGGAGTCTTGAACCCAACCCTTTATTATTATTGCGGGGGTACCATGTTTGGACTCCAGCTAGGCTCTGGAGACATAGTTGCTGATTCTCTGTTTTGAATGTTACTTTTCACTGCCTTCATTCAGGATTGAACTCAGCACCTTTGGGTAACTGTAAACTTTGATACAACGTCTAGGACCAGTCAGCCATATGTCACTAGGACAATTCTTAGTTGGTTTTTGTTAATCTTAAACCTATGTTGTTATTCAAGGTTTTCTCTCTCTATCAGAGGTGTCCAAATTGCATTCAGCTCTACGCTTGGTTTGCTCAGTAGGTTGTTATGTCCGAGCATGTGAGCTATTTCTTTAAGTTTTCTCACTTTCCAGTGGGTCTCTCTGTTTATTATTTTTACTCCATCCAGACATATTCTCTGAATCTTTTTGGAGATGCCTCGTATGTATGATAGGCAGACTGTTGGAGGTTTTTGGGTTTCATTCTCTTCTCCTATACTATTAACACATCTGGTGGATAGTATGCTATCGGGGTAGTTGTTACGACGGAGGGTATTCTTCAACCTGACCATTTCTTGGTGGTATGCAATGGTGTCACTACTTATTGTCTCTGCTCGATGTTGTAGACAGCGTGCGATTCCATGTTTGATACTGTATGGGTGATTGGAGTTGAAGTTAAGTTATTGTCCGGTGAAGGTAGGCTTGCGATATACGGATATCTTAAACCCATGCTCTGTGCGTGATATGAGTATATCAAGGAAGGCCAGTTGGTTATCTTTTTCTTTCTCCATTGTGAACTATATCGATGGTCTTATTGAGTTCACATGGTCAAGGAGAGTCTGGATGCCTTCCTGATGGGGCCAGAGTATGAAGGTGTCATCAACGTATCTTAGCCACATGGTTGGCTTTAAGGGAGCTGAACCTAAGGCCATGTCTTCGAAGTATTCCATGTATATGTTCGCCATAACTGTTGATAATGGCGAGCCCATAGCTAACCCCTCCTCTTGTCGGTTTTAAGTAGTTTGTAAAAAAAAATTTTTTTTTTTAATTCACGAACCGGTTAAAAAAAATCTAAATGGCAGCGAGTTTGAAATGGAGAGCCCCGTTTTCAATTTGAAGGAGGGGCACCTGAGCATTCTGTGTTAACAATTTAAGAGAGTTCCGTCAACGTAAGGAATATTTATAAACATATTTTAATGTTTTCCGTTATTTTGTGCTGGAGGAATATCGATTATGCATGTGTAGTTTATATAAAAATTCATTTAAGTAGTTATCGCCTCAAATTTCGTTCTAATTTCGATTCACTGAAATTATTTCAAGTAAAGAACATTAAAAACTATTTCAAAACAAAAAAAAACATGAACTGAACTTTTATTGACTATGGTAACATTTCTTTCTTGTATATTTATTTTTCGGGTAGTCGTTTGTTGGCTTTTCTGCTAAACACTCTTACTAAATAATATCGATGTAATATCGAAAAACAAAGAAACAAAAATAGTTTTGAAAAATAACGAAGCTTTACTTACTTTAGTAAAATAATCCGAAACAGCAAAATGGGATATTAAAAAAGTAAACACATAATCACTTTAGTTTTTTAAAGCAAAGAATTGATGGATAAGAAGAAAATGGCGCCATTTTCAAGCAGAACAGCTTCGTTTCAGTTTTACAGTATTGAACAGTGTAGTATTGCGCCGTCGGATTCAGGGTTGTACTATTGTAATGTAAAGAACATGCAGAAAGGGTTGTAATCAACTGAATTCCTTATAGTACACTGACAAAAAAAAGCTTAAACAGATGTATAAATAAAAATAAAAAGGTTATGTAAATGTTTTTTAAAAAGACACGTAATCACGTGAGCAGGACTTTTTCCTTCTTTTGACACGATAACAAGTAACGTTCTTATTTTTTATTATTTATCTATTTTCGAAAGAGTGCCACGTGCAAGTGGAGAAGGAAAAAAACAGAATTATGCAAAATTTGTGTCGAGAATTGTCTAAAGTTCTGACTTTTTTTTGCTTTCATTTTAATAAGAACGTGAATTTATGAGGTGTATTCGACACAATATGATTCAACTAAGATAAATAAAAGCTAACGTGAATTAAGATTAAAATTAAGGTGTTATTGTGGACCCTCACCCCTTTTAAAAAACCTTGTTAAACTTTGTGACATATTTACACTCTATGGAGGTCAGGCGCAAACGAACACCCACTAATTTTATTATATCATATTTCTTCAAACTGAAACATAGTTATCAAATACATATGAAAAGTCTTTGTTAAAGTTTCTGCCATATTTCCATGAAGTACAGGCGCCAACACAGACCCCACAATTTTATTATACCATCCCTATTTAAGTTGAAATATACTTATCAAATTATTCTTATGTACATCTATATCAAAAACCCTTGTAAACGTTTTTTTTTCATTTTTTATTTCCATACTTTGGGGGCCAGGCGCGAACGCAGACCCCACAATTTTTATGAATCACCGTTCTGCAAGATCAAACATACCCATTCCTGATCCTCGATACATCTTCTATCATTATATGCAATCAGTTTTTTAAAATAGTCAACCATATAGGAGCCTATTCGTGACCCCCCCCACACACACACACAGACGTTCAGCTTTATATTACAGATAAATACTTTTTCCGAATTGCAAACAGGACGATAAAATACATCCAGTGGAACTTCTTCGTGTGTTATTTCGTTTTTCTCCTTTACAATGGATAACATCATAAGGAATTGCTGGCATAATGGGATGACATTACAAAAAATTGGTGGAAGACATCTGGAGTATCTTTTATGACGTCACAAATGAATGACGTCATACACTAAAACAGGTGGAAGACACGGTATATCTTTTGGGAATTTTTTCAAATACACTAAATTAATATCTTGTACAATTCATTGATAATTTTATTCTGATTTTCTTATACTAACTAAATCTATCGGCACTTCGATCAGGAATTGTTTTACATATTGCCAAAAACAAAACAAAACAAATATGGTATATTTGTTTTGTTTTGTTTTTGTTTTTGTTTTTTTACAGAAAAACAAAGTAACAATTTTCATTTCATTTTTATAATTTGGAGAAAAACAACAAAACAGAAGATCATGTTTCAGAATTTTTGAAATGAGTGTTGATAATTGGACTGTAGAGGGAAGATGGATCGATCGTCCTCTGAATTCATGACGAAGTCAAGATCATGGGTTGAAACACCTTTCTCTAACAAGCAATTTGTCAAGTCTGTGAGTTTCGTTATAGAAGCATTTATTTAATTTGAATAAAATAGAATACGCATCAAGTGCGCTTAAAAGCCAAATTACAATCTATTATCTATTATATATATAAAAGTGAACGTGTATGTGTGTACATTTTCCTACAGAATAACTCTCTCAACTTTCAGTCTACAGGCTCGAAATTTGATATACAAGGTACTGAGATTTGGGAAAATCTTTGTAATCCGTTTTCGGCCAAATATTTGGCTTTAAGGGGTCAAAGTTCAACAATTTGACATTTGAGAACTCTACCAAACTCCTCCGCCAATTTTGGGTATAAACACTTGAAATTTTAGATATAGGTTCCTTGGACATGGATCTAACTTAATAACTTGATTTGAGCCCAAAACAATAAATGTTAAGGGGTCATAATAGGGGTCAAAGTTTTTAAAAAATTGACCTCTGCGGTCTCTACCAAATTGCTCAGACAATTCCTGGTCTAAACATTTGAAATTTTACATAAAGGGTATTCAGAGATAGGGCAAGCTTTTTAATCGGTTTGGGTCTAAAATTTTTAGTTACCAATATATAAATGTATGTATGTATGTCTGTTTGTATGTCTGCCTAAAACTTTCAACAGAGGCTATGGACTTTACCAAGATCAGTATCGTTTTGAAGTTCGATCTTTTAGACGACAAATATCGAAAAATTGGCTAAAAACATTAATTTCTTCATCCTAAACTAGGCACTTGTCTACAGAGGGTTCGCTTTTTCGCCGATATTTTAACATAAGTCACTTCCGGTTTGGCGGTGGTTGTAACAGCAAAGACGTCAGGTTTTTTTCCTGTTCTTTTCCTCCTTCGCGGTATGGTTTTTTCTTTTTTCTTTTTTGCTCAACAGACACACCCAAACACCCGGGCAACGCTGGGCTGAAATGCTAGTGCAATATAAAGACAATAAACAAATATTTTATTTTACTTGTTTTAAACAAATAAAATATTTTTTTCTTATCGCGTTGTAATTTGGCTTTCAAGTGCACTTGATGAGTATTCTATTTTATATAGATACACACACACACACACACACACACACACACACACACACACACACACACATATATATATATATATATATATATATATATATATATATATATTATATATATATGTATATATATATATATATATAATGTTATGGATTAGACCGCTGACTGTAATATATAAGGTCTAGTGTTCGATTCCTATTAACAATCAAGCTAAGCTGAAGAGGAGTAGGGCCCCGAAACATGCATGTCCATAGATTACTGTTTTAAAAGATAATATATATATACATATTCATATATATATATACATATTCATATATATATATATATATATATATATATATATATATATATATATATATATATATATATATATATGAATATGTATATATTATAGGAGAAGAAATGCAGGTGCACTAGCGCATTACTCTCCTAATAATTATTTAATTAATAATCACAAAAACAACAAAACACCTCATTCAAACAAATAACAACAAAAGGGGTTTATTGCAGACGAAAGACGAGATTGTTTCTCAAACCTGGCAACGATAGAGGTACTCCATAGACAAGTTCGGCTGGAGAGTATCCCAGGTCCTCCTTGGTCGATGCACGACAGCCAAGAAGGACAACAGGTATGTATTCGCTCCATCGTTGTTGATCTGGGTAAGCGTGTAATGCAGCTTTCACTTGCCAATGGAAGCACTCTATCATCCCGTTCGAAGCTGGATGATAGCTTGTCATGCGAATACGTTTGATCCCTAAAATCTTGAAAAGTTCTTGGAACAGGTGGGATTCAAACTGGGCTCCACGGTCTGTGGTAATTGTTATGGGGACTCCATAGTGCGATATCCAATATATATAAGCCTGATATAAGGGCTCGCACTACAGATTCAGCCGAAATGTTTTTTAGGGGAATAGCTTCAGGCCACCATGTGAAACGGTCTATGCAGGTCAGGAGATATGTAAATCCCTGACTGACCAACCATGGTCCAACCAGTTAAATGTGAACATGGCTAAACCGAGCGTCTGGGGTGCTGAATGTTCCAAGGGGTGCATGGATATGCTTGTACACCTTTGACTTTTGGCAGGATGCACAGAAACGTGTCCAGGCAGTGATATCACGCCTCAGATTTGGCCAGGAAAATCTAGCTGTAATCAGCTTCACTGTGGCTTTGCATCCGGGGTGTGCCAGATTGTGTAAGATGTCAAAAACAACTCTACGATGAGTCAATGGAACAAATGGTCGAGGTGAATCCATTGAGGGATCACAAATGATCTGCATGTCTGAGGTAGGCACAGGCAGGTATGTGAATTTGCAAGTTACAAATTCAGGTGACAACAGATCCAAAGTGTCCAGACTTGGCTGGTCTAAGGCCGTCTGCTTTAAGTCGATATCCAATGGTGAAGACAGAGAATTAATAGGGAGACAGGATAAGGCATCTGCCACAGTATTCTATTCCCCAGAGGTATGTCGGTTATCGCTGGTAAATTGTGAAACAAAATCCAAGTGATGAGTTTTGTGAGGTGAATATTTGTCTAGATTAGCACGCAGTGCAAATGTAAGCAGACAGTGATCAGTGTAGATCACAAATTGTTGGCCCTCGAGTGAAGACTGAAAGTGTTTCACTGCAAGGTACATAGCTAGGAGTTTGCAGCCAAATGTGCTGTAACATTCTGCCAGTTTCAGCTGCCTCGAAAAATATGCGAGGGGTTGTAGTTGTTGTTGATGCTGTTGTTGTAACACAGCACCTACATCAGTGCCTAATGCGTCCACGACCAGTGAAAACTGGTCATCAGGCACAGGATGTGCAAGTAAGGTGTGTGTTGGTAGGTTTTGCTTCACTTCATTAAAGGATTTCAGTTGAATTTCATTCAGTGAAATCTGCTCAATTTTCTTCTTCCTGTTATGGTAAGGTCAGAAAGAGAAGACAGGAGATCCGCCGCACAGGAGTTTAAGGCCAGAAAGAGGAGACAGGAGATCCGCACAGTGTGGGATGATGCGCCTGTAATAGTTTAGCAGGCCGAGGAAGTGCCTTAGTTGGTGAAGTGAAGTGGGTGGTTGAAGATCTTGTAGAGCCTTCACTTTTTCAGGTAAGGGTGATATCACCATTTTATAGGAGAAGAAATGTAAGCGCAAAAACAACAAAATACCTCCTTGAAACAAATAACAACAAAAGGGGTTTATTGCAGACGAAAGACGAGATTGTTTCTCAAACTGAAAAGAAAGAAAGGGCAAAGGAATCTGCCTGGCTGAGTGTCGTCTGCTGATGGTCGTGTAGGTGAGCGACGGATGGAAGTAGCCAGTGAGTAGCGGTGTTAAGAGTGCTGTGAGAGGGATCTGTTCTGGTAGATGGCTGGTGTCTCTCTGCTCAAATCAGCTGGATTTCCAAAGGGCTAAAAATAATCCTTTAGGAGACAGCAACAAACAATGTGCTCTGCCGAATAACGTTGGCAAAGGGCATTCATGCACATATATAAAATAGTTTGTTAACCGCTTCATCGTGTGTGTGTGTGTGTGTGTGTGTGTGTGTGTGTGTGTGTGTGTGTGTGTGTGTGTGTGTGTGTGTGTGTGTGAGAGAGAGAGAGAGAGAGAGAGAGAGAGAGAGAGAGAGAGAGAAAATAGGGACGACCCGGGAACAATTACAAACATTTAAAATAGCAATTTTTATTAACAAGAATATAATATTTTGGTGTGCAATAGTCTGTTGCAAAGGGTTTAACAATTAGTTATAAAAACCAGTTGAACATACAACTAAAACACAGAGGCAAAAAGAAAAAAACAGCAAAGCAAAAGGAAGAATGACAAAAAGTCTGGAGTCAGTTCAAAGACGACGAATCACCTATTTACAAAAAGGAAATAAGCAAGAATGGTAAGCTACTGAGGGTTGCAAATGGTAAGCTACTGAGGGTTGCAAATGGTGCTGGAAGGTGTAAGAAGGTGTGGCTGATGCTGGAAGGCTTTAGGAAGCTGTGGTAGGCACTGGAAAGGTGCACGAGGATGCGGTAGGCGCTGGAAGGGTGTAGGAAGGCTGCAGGAGCATGTGGATGATGCTGGAAGGCTGTAGGAAGCTGCAGTATATGCACTGGAAGGATGCAGGAGGGTGCGGCAGGTACTGGAAGGGTGTAGGAAGGCTGCAGGAGGGTGTGGATGATACTGGAAGGCTGTAGGAAGCTCCAGCAGGCACTGGAAGATGGCTGGAGACACCAAGGACCGGAAGGCTGCAGAAGGCACTGGAGTGAGTGGGAGGCCGCTGTTTGAAGAAGGGAGGTCTCAGGAAGCAGACGGGCAGCAATAGTCACTTGGTAGTAGTTTGTGGATCACATAAGAATGGTTTGAGAATTGCATAAGTAATGTGGAAAAAAGGTAGCCCTGAAAAGAGCTGTTTGAACTACTGCTGCTGGAGACCCTTCGTCTGCTGGGCTCGACTTGACTTGGAACGTCAAAGTCGCATTTAGGGAGACTTCCTGATCCCTCGCCTACTTGCCTGGATTGGCCGCTAATATGCTGTATTTATGAGAAAGCATTGTTACAAGTGCGATGTCAGTCAAAACCAAACAAATTAATAGAATTAATTTTCCACCGAATTGAATGCAATCAAGAGTTCCACATGAAAATTGATTGTTTTTATGTTCGATTCAGCTCAAAATCAAAGTCTCTGCTATTCATTTTCATGGAGAAAGAGTTGAATTTTGATTTCTTTCATCTCAGTTCGACACAAGAAAAGTTTTTTTTTTTTTTTTTTTGCTGTCAGGCGGTGTATATGAGATTGTTCACAAATGAAAAAAAAATGGCCGGCATAGCAAAATATGAACCACGATGTAAGCGCACCATGACAAGTCCTTCTGGAATGTGCTCTGTCTCCCCATGTGGGGGAAATTAACAAGGTTGGAGTCCATTAATGATACGGTGAGATGTGACTCTTTTATAAGATAAAATTTGGAAACATCATTCAAGTGGAAAAAGAATATTACTGAATTGTGAATGCATACCTGGTAGATTTCAGTGACTGATAAATCCTCCGAGACTGAGGAAGGTATTAATGTCAGCATAATTTAACAAAGAAAACTTTATGAATGCAAATTACTAGGAAAAAAAAGTTTGTAAGCATCGAATATTCATTCATTGTTGCTTGCGTGAGCTTCCTTAGTGAGAGATAGAATATTTCGTTGATTTGCAGTTTTTATACGACACTTTAATCTGTGCCGATTTGTGTACTAGCAGTTGAGTCCGCATGGTGATAATTTCAAGCCGGTTATTCAGCCTGTGAAAAGTTGTCTGTAGATCGGGGAATCATTGCTGGGACTTGCGGAAAAGCTATCTAAACATGGTAGTTTTTAAAAGTTCTTCAGATCACATTAGAGTCATAAGAAACCACTGTCTAGACTCTGGTGTTCTTGCTGATGCTGTTTTACATCTTATAGACAGAGGGCGGCGTTAATGGTGACTTGTGATAATGCTGTCAGGACTATTTAAATTTAAATTTTGGCGGGTTCATGCTTATATACCAGCTCTCGAATGTTCTAACTTGTTTACTGTCTTCATACGCGAAGAGATAAAAATGTAGTCCCATGGGTTTGTGTGTCAAAGTGATGTATTACAACTGCATTTCCTTGCGCGATACAGATTTGCGTAGGTGTTTGGTGACACAATCAAATTGTCCTTCAAATGAATAGATTCCGGCCATATAAATTCTACTGTTTTCATCTTATTTTCACATTTTGAACCATGTAACCTCCAACTTTTTTCAGATGTATCTTGTTGAACTTAGGAATCTTTCTGTTGAACTTGGAAATTTGTATGGAATTTTGGATAAAACCTTTGATTTAATCCACGAGGGTAGTTTACTCTCGTTCTATCAGCCATGAGGTCTTAAGTAATTCTCAATTGTGTTATTAGTACGATCTGCACCGAGGATTGTTGCTTACAACTGAATTACTAAGTACTTTATCCATTATGCCACAAATCCTTGAAGCCAATTCTAAAATAAATTTTGGGAGTTTTAAACCTATTCTTGTTTATATGTGCAATCATCCTACTTTTCACTACAGATCACTACTTATTACGGCATATTAATTTATATATATTTCAATGGTGATATATCTATTATTTATAATTAATCGCTTCTGTATTGTATTCTATCCTAGTTCTGCTTAGTAGATTATCAGCATCCAACATATGCACTAGTTTTTGTTTTTTTTTAAGTCTTCTCTCCAATTCTCTCTCCTCTGATCTTGAGCACGTAGTACAATGGGGAAAGGAGTGGCTGGTTACTTTTAATACATCTAAAACCAAGCTTCTCTCTTTACATCATCAACATTCTAATCCACATTTGGCATCAATTGAAATGAATGGCTCTCGTTTTCAGGAGGCCTCAAGTTTTGACAAGCTTTTGGGCTTGACCATTACTCCTGATCTTAAATGGAACACGTACATCAAATCTGTTGCCAAGGCCGCTGGAAAAATGGTGGGATTTTTCTATCGATCCGGTAAATATCTCACTGCTGATGCTATTCTCTATCTATATAAGAGCCAGGTACGTCCAAGGATGGAATACTGTTGCCACATCTGGGCAGGAGCTTCTAGAAAGGACTTGTCCTGCCTTGATAGAGTTCAAAATAGACTTCGTAGCCTCGTAGGAGATGTCCTTTTCTCCTCCTTGCAACCTCTATCTCACAGAAGAGATGTTGCGAGTTTGTCTCTGATGTATCGTTATTTTCATGGAAAGTGTTCGACTGAGCTTCAATCTATGGTCCCCCCTCGCCAAATTTTCACAAGAAACACTCGTCTAGCTGAAAACACTATCAATAATTCCCCCCACTCTTTATCTGTGCCTAAACCTAAACGTAGATTCCATGAACAAAGCTTCTTTCTTAGAACTGCACGCCTGTGGAATTGTCTTCCGTTTTCCTGCTTTCCGGCTGACTACAATATTGTTGTGTTCAAGTCTAAAGTAAATAAGTTCTTGATGAGCCGTTCCATATAAGTTATCAAATTTACCAAATTTTCATTACTAATGATTACTATATTGTCCAATTTCTACTGTACACTCTTTAACCCTTATCCTTGAGTGGCCTCTTGGCCTTGATAATGAGGTGATACCTATGTAAAAAAAAAAAAAAAAAAAAAAAAGTCATTTTTAGTAGCTATTCATAAATTCTAACATATTTTGTAAATTTGGGAAAACTTGCATATTTACTGAGACAATAAATAAAGGGAAACAGCCCATACAGCAACTACTTGTAACACATTAGAGGGTATAAACATTTGTGAACTATGTTTGGATGGAAAACATAAATAAATACCGTTCTTCTCTGTCTATAATTTTTACTTTGTCCTATGGATGGTTTTCCTTTTCCCTCTATCAATAGTTGTTTTGGTAAAGAGTTTCTTTTAAACTATCCATCTTCTCTTGATGTGGTCAGCCATACCTGACTTTTCAATATCTCTATTTATTACTGTTTTCTGGTGTTCTTTTAATTTTATTTTAGTGGGCAACATGTCTCATCTTAGCATATGCAAAAGTGAGACATTTACATGGAATTGCATGCAGTTCTTAGACATTATTTTTTCTGTATGGGACTTAATCCACACAAGATGCTTTCAGAGTTGAATCACTCCTAAATACTGCTCTGTCTCATGGATAACATATTCTTGGAATTTTTTGTGACAAGCCCTCCATATATGGTATAAAAACTGTGATAAGTTTTCGGGTGATGTCCTTTAGTGTTTGGTCTACATTTCTTGGAGCTGATATCATGCTCTCTGGATAATTGTTTTGGTAAAGGGTTTCTCTTGAACTATCCATCTTCTCTTGATATGTATTGCTGTTACTATATATTACTCTTGTTTGTAGAGGACAAACGATTCCTTTTTTTACATCATGTGGATGATGGACTTGAAATTGGAATATTGTTTAGTGAAAGTTGGCTTTCGATATACAGATTACCTAAACTCTGATGAGTGCAAGTTATCAACACATCTAAGAAGGATAATCTGTTATTTTGTTCCTTTTCCATTATGAAATGTATAGATAAAGAAATAGAGTTCAAATGGTTCAGTAATGTTTGAACATCTTCCTCATGGAGCCAGAATATGAGTGTGTTATTTACATATCATAGCTACATTGTTAGTGTTAGTGGTGTTGATCCTAATACTATTTCCTCAAAGTATTCCATGTATACATTAGCCAGTATTGGGAAAATGGAGATCCCATATCTGGACCTTCTTCCAGTTGATGTATATCAGATCCCATCAGAAAGTGGTTTCTACACAGAGGGTCAACATCTTTATTAGATTATCACTTGTGATGCAAGTGCATTCTTCCACTTATTCTCTAACACAAGTTTGTTTCATCAGTATGTACTTTTGTAAACGGATTCACTACATCTACGCTCACCATCTGGTTAGAATGAATGGGAGCATTGTTGATTTTTTTCTACATTACACTGAATTCTTGACATACAATGGATATTTGTCTATGATGGACGACATACTGAATCTCGGGCACTGACAATGAGACTTAATGGTTTACTATCTTTATGAATCACAGAAAGGTCATTACAAATCCTCAATAAGAACAAAGACCTAATACCATCTAAAATATACAGACAGCTATTTTAAAAAAATTTTTTTAGAAATGATTCACCATTTATCAAAGCCCAGAGGCCACTCAAGGATAAGGGTTAATAAGTATACAGTAGTCAATGGGAATATGTTGTAGCAGTCGTTAGTAGTGGAAATTTGGCAAATTGGATTACTTAAGGGGATGGCTCATCAAGAATTTTTTTACGTTGGACTTAAAGACAACGATATTGTAGTCAGTTGGAAAGCAAGAAAACAGAACAGAATTCCACAGATGTGCAGTTCTAAGAAAGAAGCTTTGTTCATGGAATCTACGTTTAGGTAAAGATAAAGAGTGGAGGAAATTATTGATTGTGGTTTCAGCCAGATGAGTGTTTTTCATGAAAGTCACGCCAGGAGCGACCATAGATTGGAGCTCAGATGAATACTTGCCATGAAAATAATGAGAAAACAGAGACAAACTTAGCAATGGATTTGATGCACATGTTCCATCTCAGATAAGAAGTAAAGTTCAGACCCAGAAGCTTGTCAAAACATGGAACCTCCCCAAGACGAGAGCCATTCATTTCAATTGATGCTAGACGAGGATCAGAGCGTTGATGATGCAAAAGATATAAGCTTGGTTTTAGATGCATTAAAAGTAACCAGCCACATCTTTCTGCATTGCACCACGTGATCAAGATCAGAGGAAATAGAATCAAAGTAAATTTGATCATTTATGGCCTTTGATATATTGGCATGGATGGTAGTGTCGTCAGCATAAATGTCTATGAATGATGTTAGGATGTGATTTGGGAGATCATTGATGTAGATCAGGAAGAGAGTTGGGTCCAGGATGGACCCCTGAAGGACTCCAGCTTTAATACTGTGAGCTTCTGATTTCTGCCCATCAACCACTACTCTTATGAACCTATCAGAAAGAAATGATTTAATAATTGAAAAGACATTTCCAGTTATAGCGTAGTTGGAGATTTTGTGGAGTAAATCTTTATGCCATACCCTATCAAAGGCCTTTGATATGTCAAGGGCAATTGCCCTAGAAAAGAAGTCTTCGTCAAGAGATTCGTTAATCCTATGAGATATAACTGTTAGCACATCTGCTGTAGATCTAGCAGAGCAGAAACAATATTGCATATCACTGAAGACGTTATTTTTACTGAGGTGGTTGACTACTTCTCTATTTAACACAGATTCCAACAACTTACTCATAACGCACAAGAGATTGGTCTACATTGAGAGGTAGATTACCAATCACCTGAATTCTTAAATACAGGACACACTGATGAAGTTTTCCAGGGTGTTAGGAAGCAATTCTCCTTAAGACAATGTTTAAACAGCTTTTTAAGTATGGGAACTAGTTTTGGTTGAAGCTTTTTGAGCACTATAATAACAATGCTATCAGAGCCAGTTGCTTTACTGGAATCAAGGTTTTTGATTAGCTTGGCAACATCATGCACAGATATTTGTATGTTGCATAGCATGTTTTCAGACACAGGAGGAAATATGGTGGGTTGGTGGCCCTGATCATATAGGGTAGAATTAGCTGCAAAGTTTTTGGCAAAGAGTTTGGCTTTGTCCGATGCTAACAAGATTACCTCAGGTCCATTGATGATGGTTGGGATAGAGCACATACTTCTATTCAGGACCCTGTTTGTTATTTGCCAAAATTGGTGAGAACCAAGCTGCTGTTCACCTACTTTGGACTTGACGGACTGAGCATACAACTCGCTAGTGTTCTTTATTATTAGTAGTTTTGCAGCATAGCAAGCTACCACACCTATATGGCCTTCCTAAGATTCATAAAGACAGTATTTCATTAAGGCTACCCCACTTTTTTTTTACTTGGGAGTCACCACTTATCAAGATCTGAAGGCCACTCAAGGATAAGGGTTAATGAATATAAGGTGGTAGTTTAGTAATCATTAATGGTGTAAATTGGGTAGAATTTGATTATTTATGTGGACAGCTCAAGAATTTGTTTGTATTGGATTTGAAGATTACTACACTGTATTCAACTGGGAAGCAGGCTAGCGGAACAGTGTTCCACAGATGAGCAGTTCTGGGAAAGAAGCTTTGTTCATGGAATCTGCATTTAGATTTAGGCACAGATAGAGAGTGGGGGAAATCATATATAGTGGTTGTAGCTAGTTGAGTGTTTTTCGTAAAAGCTTGGCAAGGGGGAACCATAGATTGGAGTTCAGTCGAACACTTGCCATGAAAATAACGATAGAGCAGAGACAGGCTCACAATGTCCCTGCTGTAAGAAAGCAGTTGCAAAGAAGAGAAAAGGGTATCACCTACTAGATTTCGAAGCTGGTTTTGAACCCTATCACCTGTATGCATGTTGTTCTATCATGGGCAACACATACATGGATTTACATGAACAAATAAACAACTTGTTAAAAACAAGCAGAAAATGGGATATAAACATATTAGGTGGTACATAACATAATATACAAGGAGAAAACAAGCATATGAGTAACGTGGCCGTAACACTCGAACTGTAATCATCACAGTTCAAATCTCTCTCAGAGCCCCACGCCGTCCGGCACAGTCGAAAAGGAACAAACGAGGAAAAATAATTTAATCCGACTCAGCTTTTCTTTCTTTTTTAACACAAGTCGTTTATTACCGTTTTTCTTTCTTTTCGTCTCGACACCAACTTAAAGGTCTCTTGCTACTGTTTCACTACACGCTGGCCATAGACAGCCATTTCTTATACGTCCATCTTTTTCGACTGCACTCTTTCTTTTTCTCCGAGCATGTGCTGTCGTCTTTTTTTTTTTTTTCTCCATTCGTAGAATTTCTGTTTGGTTTTAGGCATGCAGAAGAAAGGAAGAAAGAAAAGTTATTTGCAGTGGTGATAGCTAAACGAGTTCTTGCTATGAATGTTTTGATGGGGAAGACAAGAAGACTGGAGCGTAGTAGAGCTATTATGAAAAATAACGATAGAGAAAGACTAGCAATGCCTCTGCTGTGAGAAACTGTAGGAAGAGAAGAGATCATCTTCCACTAGATTGCGAAGATGGTTTTGTACTCTGTCAAGAATGCTTCGAATGCTACCTCCCTAGATGTGGCAGCAGTATTCATCTTATGAAATATCTTACTCTTACATAATAGTGGATTATGTCAAGAGCCATGTACTTTCTGAAGTGATAGAATGAGCTAACCATTTTTCCAGCAACTTAGCAATAGATTTGATGTACATCTTCCATTTCAGGTCTGGAGTGAGAGTCAGTTCTAGAAGCCTATCAAGACAAGAGGTTTCCTCAAAGAGAGAACCATTCATTTCAACTGAGGCAAAATACGGATCTGAGCATTGGTGGTGAAAAGAGAGAGAGATGTATTCTGATGCAAAAGCTTTTCTTGATTGTATGCTTTCAAAGGGTCCTTGCCAACATCCATATGAAAATCCCATGAAAGCAGTGTCAGATCCATCGGGTTCTTAATAGAGAGTTTAATTTTTTTTTTACATAGGAATCCTCACTTATCAAGGCCCGGAGGCCACTCGAGGATGAGGGTTAATGCGTGTACAGTAGTCAGTGGGACAATATCGCAGTAATCGTTAGTCGTGGAAATTTGGTAAATTGGATTATTTAAGGGTACAGCTCATCAAGAACTTGTTTACGTTGGACTTGAAGAAGACCATATTGTAGTCAGTAGTCATATTGTTAGCAGGCAAATGAGAAAGAGTTCCACAGGTGTGCAGTTCTAAGAAAGAAGCTTTGTGCATTATATTGTGGTTTGGAAGGTTTCCAAATAATCTATTAACTAAATGAACTGCATAATATAATCATAAGAAAGAAAAAAAAAAATCCAAGACAATCTTCTTTTTATAAGTTCACCTGTACTCTATGCAGATTTCCCTTCCAAGCTCTTATGCATGGAACAGGCTATCTTTTGTCATTTGTGTTGGGGCGGGGGGATATGTTACCCTTGTATATTTTTAACAAGTCCTAACGATTATTTTCATTGTAGTACACCAAAGAATGTTCTAATTCAACTCTTATAGTACCAATCTTATTCTATCGTTTATTAATACTGTCTTGTTTATTAATAACTAGCCTGAGTGCCCGGCGTTGCCCGGGTGTTTGGAGGTGTGTGTTGAGCAAAAAAAAAAAAAAATGGTAGTAAGCAGGCAGGCTTGAACCCGTGACACAAAGGCGGCAAAGAAAATGAAAGAAAACCTGACATCTTACCTCTATTCCATGATGCAACCGGAAGTTCAGAATGTTGGAATTAGTAAAGTCATTCCAACCGATATGATCACTTGCAAAAATGGTGACACAAAAATAACGACCTCTCCTTGTAGAAAACTGCCCATTTAAGGGGAAAGAAATTAATGTTTTTAGCCAATTTTTCGATATTTGTCGTCTGAAGGTTCGAGCTTCAAAACGATACTGATCTCATGAAAATCTGTCGCCTCTGTAGAAAGTTTTAGGCAAACATACATGCATACATCATACATACATGCATACATACATACATTTAAACAGACAGGTGAGATTTATATAATAGATATTGTACGGTCAAACACACCTAAAAAAATGCATTCACTTCTTGTTCTAAAAATAACAAATAAATAGATAAAAACACAATTACGCATGCAAACAAAAAAAGATAAATTTCAGAAGTGCAAAGATTTTAAAAAATACGTCCATGCAAATTCTGTGAGGAACAAAACTTAAAATACATTTTGTTCAACGAACGTAGTTTAAAGCATACCACATGACAAAAGAGTGCACTTCTCAGCCAATCAAAGCTCAGATTTAATTTTCCAAACCTTTTTTCTCACACCACCTTGGAGCCGATCGACAAATACTTAAACGAATTCACTCACTCACTCACTCACTCATTCTCACTCAGTGCTCCGCACACTGCATTCCTCACTCTTCGCTCACTGCTCAGTTCTTAATTCATGTCAACAACTCCGTTGCTACATATTTTTCTGCCAGCACGACGAAACACAATCATCCACACACACAAACACACACACACAAACACACACACACAAACAAGCGCTTATCCACACACACGCACATACACAGCGAATGATGCAGATATTCAGCTGCATGCAAGGGCATTTACCTTCTTCTTTATTTCGCCTAGCACACACAAAATTAAGCCTGTTTTCTCAGTGAGAAAACAAAGGACACTCTCTGCTTTTTCTTGTCAAAACAACAAACAGTCTCAATAACTTTCACATTTGCAAGAACTGTCTCTCCAGGCACACCTGGACACTAAAAAATGATTCGTTTGTTACTTGTTATACTTGTGTAAATAAACACCGTTTATTTCAAATGTTTGATTTTTTTTTTTACTTTATTTTATTTGTGGTGGAAAAAGGGATCTTATGAGACCTGAGCACCACTACAATGTCTTTCATCCTTTCTGACTCTGTCTATTGCATATGCATTTTTATACCACATCTGCTTAAATCTCTCGCTTCTCAGTTTAATTTGATTATTCCTTTATTGTTTTAACTTCAAAACATTTATTTTTTTCTTCTATTCCTACCCCTCCCTCTGAATTGTTTACCACATTCGTTCTTCACAAACAGCTTTTTTATCAACAATATTCATTTGGGTGAGCTTTTTTAGACTTCATCTGCCTATAAAAGTAGATGAAGGGAAATGGGGGGAAAAAAAAGTAAAGAGCTATCTGCCCCTTATTTTTAAGCCGTTCAGTCTGTTGGGGGGCAATCATTGGACCTTTAGTATTCTTGGCATTCATAAATGACCTTCCTAATAAAATTGTGTCGAAGATGGATATATTTGCTGATAATAGACATGAAGGAAAAACAAATGTATATGTATTTAAGGCAATCGCAGAACCCATAGAAAACGAACTTCAGTCAGTAGTAGAATGAGGCCGTAAATGGATGGTGACATTTAATGCTACTAAGACTAAACTTCTTTCCTTTAACAACTACAAGAAATCTTCCGAACCACTGATTGCCATGACAAATAACAACCTACCTGAGAGCCCATCTTTCAAACTCCTTAGCCTAACATCCATAGGCAACATGAATTGGAACAAATACATTGAAGAGATTGCCAAGGCTGCTGCAAAAAAGATGGGCTCTCTATGCCGTGCTAGTAACAGTAAATAACACCCCACCTGAGAGCTCAACTTTCAAATTCCTCTATCTTGCTAGAAAATTACTAATGCCAAAGAGTATCCTATTTCTGTATAAAGGCACAATTCGTCCATGCATGGAGTATTGTTGCCATATCTGTGCTTGTGTATCTACCATTAGCATCTCACTCTTTAACGGATCCACAAAAGAGTCTCAAATATAATAGGTCCGACACTAATCTCTTGGCAGAATCCCCAGACTCCAGGAAGTCAAAGAGGCAGTCAAGAAGTTTATTGAGATCATCAGGCTCCTCGACAAAGACATGAATGCCACGCCATAGTCCTCTCTCCTGACAACATAGACGCATCTTTTAAAGTTAAAATGGGTGTCAAAAAGGGCTGCATCATTGCCCCGAGACTATTCAGCACATTTGTGACAACCATCATACACATGGCCAAGAACAACCTTCCACTAGGACTCAACATCGTCTACAGAGCAAACTTTCAATCTCTTTCACTGAATTTGTAAAACAAAACCTGTTACATTTCTGATGGAATTACAGTCCTCCAATGACAATTGCGTGAGATCCATCTCGGAAGAACACCTGCAACAAATTCTGAATGCCTTCATATGCACCTATACCCAGTTCAGCTTTGCTATTAACCCTACAAGATTCAGATAATGTACCAACTAAAACCCAGGGACAGGACCAATGCTGCAGCTCCTTCTCTCACCATTGCTGACAAACCTCTGGAGAATGTGGACCATTTCCCATATTTTGGAAGCCACTTGTCATCCAACACTGACATCCAAGATGAAGTTCAATATTACCTAAAATGTGAAGGAACTGCCTATGGTTGTCTTCAAACCTGAGTGTTTCGAAACAGAGACATCCGGACAGACACCAAAATGGCTGTATACAAAGCTGTCATGCTCCCAACACTTCTCTACACCTCAGAGACATGGACGAAATACCGCTACTACCTAAAGACACTGGAGAAGTTGTACTAATGCTGCCTACAGAGCATTCTGGACATCTCCTGGGAGACTATCACACCAACCTCATATTAATAATAGTTAGACAAATAATGAGCATCAGAATAATTGTAACAGACAATACTAGAAATTGTAGCAACCGCTACAAAATGGTAGAAGCTACTTCTCACAACTTCGAGATTTGAAATCCACTTCCTCCTGGCTTATCCAATCATAAGCTCTCAATCTTGTGACAGAGTATATAAAAGGCAAAACTTGAAACCATTAATCCTCTTTCTCTGTGCTCTGCTTAGAAGCACACATCGCCTGGGGCTTCAATTCTAGGCTGGACGTGAGTACTACAAGCTAGCTATGGCTCTCTTCAAACTTACATTTATTTCCATGTGCGGTACTGTAACGAACATTCTTTGCCATGTTAAAGAACAAATGCTGACACACATACACTCACCCATGACAACATGTAAACACACTGAAGTCTTTGCCCTTTCTTTCTTTTAGCCGGCTTCCTTTATACTGGGGACTACTAGATATAAACACGTGTGGACTGAACTATTCTCTCCTCCACCAGCCGGCATGATATTAATTCTGCATCTTCACCAAGAACACCTGTCTCTTTCTTTCTCCTTCAACAGGCCTGACCTATATCTCATTGTCGGATATTTAATCTTCATTTCCACACAAGGAACTCTTCACGACTACTATGAAAACACGTGCGCGTACGAACACTGGACTCTTACTAATACGTTTCTCTCGTGTACAAGCTACTAACGAAAATGACAAATAAAGTTTGTTTATTAAAATGTTAAAATGAGACTTCCTTTCGTTGTCTTCATTATTAACTAAAAAAATAATCAGAATAGTAATAATAGAACAAAAAGAAATGTTATTAATAAGACTATTATTACTAATAATAATAATAAAAGTAATAATAGTAATAATAATAATTATAAATCAAAATAATAAAACCCAAAAATAGGTAGAATGTAGAAAATCAAAATAGTATTGTTAGTAAAGTGCTAGCAATAATAGCAATACTGAAGTCCCCACCAACAACAAAGCAACAACAACAACAATCATAAAACAATAACAACAATAACAACAACAACATGCTGCAGTACAGAGTGGAACGATAAATGTGTCACCCTAAAGAAAACACCACTATAGTTTTATTTTAAAAATTTTATTGAAAAAATCACTCAGGTAACTCGATTATATAGTAGAGCTGACGTCTATTTAATATAAGCACCTTCAGCCACCTGATTGCACCAAAGGATCACCACAATCTTCAGCACATCCAGATACATTTGGTGTTGACTTTCAAGCAGACTTCAAAAACGTGAGGTGGCATGATGTGGCCCTCACTTTAAACCACACCAAAGACCATAACCATGGCCAGAAACTTTGATTTCATCATCCTAGGCATGTTCCTGTTATTCATGGTAATCCAACGATGCATTTTAAGGGTGCTGGCAATGGTCCTGTTATCATAACTTGGATTGGTAGAGAGCATGAGTTGTACAGCAGTGCATCTCCAATCTCATTTGTTGAACATTGTGTAACTTTCAGACATGATAGAAGGCTCCTATCACTCTCGGGATTTGTACACAACTGGCCCAAAACAGAAAAACAGTTTTTATTAAACGGAAATGGAATCATGTCGTCTTTTCTAGTGCGACAATTTTATCGTTCCACCCTGTATTTGCTAGAAATGGTGAGTGTGAAGGATTTGCATAGGAATGATGACCTCATTGTTTTCATATAGCGTCAGAAGTGATCAGGAAAAAATCGACTTTTTTTATTAATATAGAATAGAAGATAAAATCAATAATGAGTAATAGAGAGGGGATAGGAGGGAGTGACTTCATTAATAATGTGTTTGTTGTTGCACTTTTATATTAAATATTTATTACTTAGGAAATATAAGTGCTAGAATCAATCTATACTATCTGTATTGCTTTTTCTTGTAAAGAGAGGGGGAGAGGCAGAGAGAGAGAGGAAGAAAGAGAGGGTGATGGAATAGAGAGAGAGAGAGAGAGAGAGAGAGAGAGAGAGAGAGAGAGAGAGAGAGAGAGAGAGAGTAAGAATAAGTATGATAAATCATGAGAAACAAGTTTTAACGTGCCTCTGAAAATGTCAGTGTTGACTTACTCCAGCTCAAAGTTTGCCTGTTTGTTAATGTTGATTTACGAAAAGCAAATGTCCAAACAAGACAAGATGTAAGTAAACAGAATCTTTGTTTCGCCAAACACCGTCAGCAAAAACTAATATTTGATAAGCTTAACTTAGACTGGCACAAGGTATGTTGTCATTAAAACAGGATAAGTGATTAACAATTTATTTTTCTCATTTTTTGTTTTTCTTATATTTTCCTGATACTAACACGTTATTCATGCTACTCTTAAGCGTAGTAATTTTCCCCACTTAAATTATTGACATATTTTGAACTTTTTTATTTTTTATTTAGCGTGGATGGGGGTGATGGCTAGTTTCACAAGGTTTTAGCTGGTGTATTTGTTAGACTCCTTCAGGTTCCTTTTGTAAGTAATTCATAAAGATGAAAGTAAAGCGATAGAAGCAGAGTTACTTCCCCTGCTCCTATTCACACACACACACGCACATGAACACACATAAACACACATATACACGTAAACACATATAAATGTATACACACACATAAACACACATGCACACGCCATCAACAAACATAAACACACACACGAACACATGCACATAAACACACACACATAAACATAAACACACACACCCACAAACACACACACATGGGCACACACATCCACACATAAATACACACACACAAACACATAAATACACACACACACACACGCACACACATAAACACACACACGTAAATACATACACATATAAAACAGATACATAAATACACACACACACACACATGAACATACACACACACACATAAACGCACAGGCCTACTCTAGAAGATTATATAAAACTTGATTGACAAAGTTATTAACAACATCAGCTTTTTCATGTTTGAGTTATGAAAGAAATTTTATATGCTTCTTCGTTTTTCAGTAGATTTTAATTACAGTAAGAATTATAAATTGTGTCCCGATTTACCTGCCTTCCCATTTGAACAGACTTTTATCAATTGTAATGTGTGGAAAATCCAGCTCCTCAAAATGAGGCATTCTGGATTGGAATAAAAATAAAAATAAAAATTGTCTCAGTTTGGAAGGATTACTCTTTTACTGAACAAGGTCAGAAAAGGGGAAATGTAGTCTCAGAACAAGTACTACACTTTGCTCCTAGTTCAAACGGTAGCTTTGTTTATGAAGCATTAAGTAGCCGACATGGAATGATGTAAAAAGGGAAAACTGTTAAAACAAGTTAAATGGGTTATCTACCTTTTAACACATTCATCTGCACATATACACCAGACCTTTAATGATCTCCTTTTTTGCCACACTAGGTGGCGCTAAATTGAGCTGAAGCACAGAAAGATTCTCTCTCCTTTTTGTCTCACTCTATGCACTACATGACCCATTCCTAGTCACTTGTACCTCCAACAACATATGTACCTAAAATCTAAGGTATGCAAGACACATTCCCTCAACTTTTCTACACATGCTAAAACTCTTTAGTTATAGTCAAGATTGTCTGCTCTTTTTAACTTCCAGTTTATTCTGTCCATTTGGCTAGATAATTAGACATTGTCAAGTGAACAAGAACGCCATTCTTAACATGGGTGAAGAGAGGACTTTCATGTTATCTAAGAGGAAGATGATCATTAATCAGAAATGGACCATATCTTGCTTGTTACAGTCGTCCCGTTTGCAGAGTATAAACCGGAAGTGAAAAACAGCAAAC
Source organism: Euprymna scolopes (assembly GCF_053919585.1). NCBI lineage: Eukaryota > Metazoa > Mollusca > Cephalopoda > Sepiida > Sepiolidae > Euprymna > Euprymna scolopes. Next base: position 144,400,576 of record NC_136493.1, on the reverse strand, counting down.
AACCTTGCCCTATAACCCACTCTTTTCAGACATTCTTAGATGTATGAGTATGTATGTGGTTTATCCGTAGAGTTTAATTGTAAGCAAACCTATCTGTGTTCATATAAAATAAATGTGGTATCTTAAATATATTGTCTTTGTTTTGTTCCTTTTTATTTTTTAGGCATAACCACTTATCAAAGCCTAGAGACCACTCGAGGATAAGGGGTAAGAGTGTACAGTAGTCAATTGGACAATATAGTAATCGTTAGTAATGGAAATTCGGTAAATTTGTTAACTTAAGTGGAACGGCTCATCAAGAACTTGTTTATGTTGGACTTGAAGACAACCATATTGTAGTCAGTTGGAAAGCAGGAAAGCGAAAGACAATTTCACAGGCGTGCAGTTCTAAGAAAGAAGCTTTGTTCATGGAATCTACATTTAGGTTTAGACACAGATAAAGAGTGGGGGGAATTATTGATAGTGTTTTCAGCTAGACGAGTATTTCTTGTGAAAGTTTGGCGAGGGGGGAGGACCATAGATTGAAGATCAGTCGAGTACTTGCCATGAAAATAACTATAAAGCAGAGACAAACTTGCAACATCTCTTCTGTGAGATAGAGGTTGCAGGGAAGAGAAAAGGACATCTCCTATGAGGCTATGAAGTCTATTTAAGTCAAGGCAGGATAAGTCCTTTCTAGCAGCTCCTGCCCAGATGTGGCAACAGTACTCCATCTTATATAGATAGAGAAATGCATCAGCAGTGAGATATCTACTGGATCAATAGAAGAAGATCCCACCATTTTTCCAGTGGCCTTGGCAACAGATTTGATGTACGTGTTCCATTTAAGATCAGGAGTAAAGATCAAGCCCAGAAGCTTGTCAAAACATGAGGCCTCCCCCAAGATGAGAGCCATTCATTTCAATTGATGCCAGATGGGGATCAGAACGTTGATGATGTAAAGATAGAAGCTTGGCTTTAGATGCATTAAAAGTAACCAGCCATTCCTGTTGCTTTTAAGGTAGACTATGCATATGATGCATAAGAGAATGTTGTTTAAGCATCCGCAAAAACTCCAAAGTAGCATGATTTTTCTATACTAGATAAGCTGACCCACAAAATCCATATCGTTTATTGTGTTTATTCTTCTTCTATAGCATGATCCCTGGCCTTGGTAGGGGGCCATTTTGGGATGACGATAGTGTCTTTGGGTATTGCCAAGAACTATGCTGACAATTAATATATATATGTGTGTGCATGTGTTCGTGTGTGTGTGTGTGTGTGTCAGGTTGGCAACTCTCTTTTGAACTCTATCCAGGAGCAAGAGACTAGTAGCGGATGCAGCAGCCCAAATGTGACAACAATACTCCATACATCGGTAAATGGTGGTCTTGTAGAGGTACAGGATACTTTCAGGCATAAGTAGCTTTCTAGCATGGTAGAGAGAGCCCACCTTTCTTGCAGTGGCCCTGGCAATGCTCTCAATGTATCTTTTCCAACTCATGTTCTCTGTGAACGTAAGCTGCGGAGTTTAAAAGAAGTACTTTCAGGTAATGTGTTTTTGGCCATTGCTATTGGTGCAAGAGAAGGTTTCTTGTAATTATTGAAAGAAACAAGCTTAGTCTTGGCAGCATTGTATGTGACCATCCATTTTTTTCCCCATTCCACTACAGATTTAAGGTCTTCCTCTAGGGTTTCTGCTATTTCCTTAGATATGTGCTCATTTGTTTTCCCCTCATGCCTGTTATAGAGCAAAGATACCCATCTTATGGACAATTTTATCAGGGAAGTCATTTATGAATATTAGGAATAATAAGGGTCCAAGGATCGATCCCTGAGGTACTCCTGCATTTATATCATTGTTTAGATGTATGACCATTGAGGAAAACCTGGATTTTTCTCTTATTAAAGAAGAATTTAATAATGTTAAGTATTCGTCCAGTGATACCGTATAATCTGATTTTCATGAGATCATCATGTCAAACCCTGTCAAAAGCCTTAGATATATCTAAGGTTTCCAGACTACCCTTCCCTGCTTTGTCCAGTGTATGGTATATATATTCAGAGATTACAGTTAGGATATCTGCTGTAAAATGGGCTTGCCTAAATCCATATTATTGGTCGGTCAGAAGTTTAGCAACTGTAAGGTGATGGACTAGAACTTGGCTAATTATGGACTCAAATATTTTGGTGAAAATCAGGAGGAGGCTAATGGGAAAATAATTTAATGGGTCAGTTCTTTCACCAGAATTCTTGTAAACTGGTACCACAGAAGCAGTTTTTCAGCAGTCAGGAAAGCAAAATTCGTTTAAGCATTTGTTGTAGTTTGGAGAGGACTGAAGCCACCTCAGCAGAGCATTTTTTTAATTGCACAGCTGGGATGAGATCGGGTCCACATGCTTTTGAGGGGGGGTCTTGGTTTTTTATGATATCATGCACATGAGAAGGGGTGATTTTCAGATCTTCTACTGTGGTGTCTGTCCATAAAGGAAAGTCAGGGAGGGAGTGGTTTGCTGGGTTCAATGTGGAGTTTGAAGCAAACCGACTGGCAAGCAGGTTAACCTTCTTGGTTGCCGTGCAAACAACATCATGATTGTTAGATATTAGGGGAATTGTCAATTACCCATTATTTACTACACTGTTGTAGATTTTCCAGAATTTACAGGTTCCTAATTTCTGTACTTCGATGCGTTTTCTGGTGGTTTCAGTATACTCTCTCTTAGCTGTCACTATTTCTTCTTACAATTACTTCTAGCTTCTATAAACTTTTGTCTGTTTGTACGGTTATATCTGCAGTATTCATGCTGCCTTTGTTCAATGGCAGCTGCACAAGTAGAAGTATACCATTGGAAAGAATGGGGTTTGCTATGGAATTTCCATATGAGAACATGCTTCAATTGCCATTTTGAATCATTCAGTGGTCTCATTTGCACATTGTTCAGGGGTAAGAGAAAAGATATTTCCCCATGGGGCATCTCTGATGAGTTTCCTGATGGCTTCCGTCGTCGCCAGTTGTTATGGGGTTAAATGGTAATAAGAACAAAGGAACACAGGATTTTTATGAAACGAACATGTATTCACATATATTATAGGCAAAGTGAGTTAAACAATACTATTCCTCAATGGTGGGGCGTGTGCACCCGACCTGTTTGGTCGTGTGCCAATCTCAGACTCTGAGCACTGGTACTCGATACCGGAAGTGACGTCACCAGAGGAAGTGACGTCACCAGAGGAAGTGACATCATGATAGTCCATTAATCCCATGGAGGGGTGTCTCCAATACCCCCTCCCAAGCTTTTTGTTCATAAAAGCTGTCAGTACCTCTTCCTTTTAGGATTTACCATCAATGGCTTGGTAACCTTTCTCTTATGGAACGATCGCCGTAGTACAGGTGTTGGTTGAAGAAGTTCAAGATCAAAAGTTTCGAAGACAGTGTCTATCGGCTCATCTTCCAATGGTGGACTGTCGCTGGTTTCAACTGATCGACATCTTCTTAATTGTTTCTGGTGACGTTTGTGGGTATATGTTGGTCATTGGATGATATATACCATGTCACCGACTCTCTTAGTAATTGTACCTACCTCCCAGAATGATGTGTTGTTTTTATAACTTTTGAAAAACACTCTTTCACCTGGTATGAAACGTTTACTGGGTACATAAGTGGTCACTAGTGGCCTCGACTGTTTGGGTAAGAGCTTGTCAAAAACGGATCTCATTTTCCGCACAAACATTGTTTCTGCTGGTGAGACTGCTGTTGGTGTGTTTGGGTTGGGTGTAATCCTATACACGTGTAGAAAATGTTGCTTTGGCTTGGGGAATTCTTTTGGCGCGGGTTTTTTAGCTTTGCAGTTTCAGTTTTTTTGCCTCCTTTGGCAAATTCCTTTGGAGCTTCCTTTTCCGATTTCTCTGTTGCTGCAAATGGGACGTTTCGTTTTTTCTTGAAAACGGGCAGAGTGTTTTCTTTTAGTTCGAATCTTGCTATAGCCTTTGTACATTTTCCTAGTCCTGGTGAGAATACTTCTGGAAATTCCTCTTTTAACTCGGCTTCAGTTGTTGCGCTCCCGTAGACAAGTCTTCTACCCTATGACAGAATTTATTCATAGGTTCGTCCCACAATTCGAATCGCTCCATCCAATCAGTACCAAACAGGTTTTCAGATGTCCTATGTACATACACTTTCACTATTTTAGTAATACCATTTAAGGTCATTTAAGTGTGAGCTCTCCCTCAAATTCTACTTTATCGCCTGTCACAGCTCGAGCTGATTTGTTCGTCTTCTCCATGGTTGGTTTCCTTAACCTTTTCCACGTCTTAAGGTTAATGATGGACAGGTCTGATCTGGAATCCAATTGTAGATGCACAGTTTTATTTGCGATGTTAACCGTGACATATTTGCGCTAGTTGTTATCCGAATTCAAGTCGGATCTAATCTGTCGAATGCTGTTCTTGACCTTGTTCTTCCTGTACTGGGTCGCTTTGTGGCCCTTCCTGCCACATCCGTTGCAGTACTTATATTTGTAAAAATACTGACTCAACCAATGTTTCCCACCGCAGCAATAGCACAGGCTTGTAGGGTATCTGGGTCTTGTGACTGGGTGGTACTTATTAGGTGTAACCTGAGTTTTCTTACTTCCAGCTTTGCTTTTTCGGGGTGAGTATTTTTCCAGTCTGAAGGTCGTCCTTCTAATGAATGTTGCGCCTGACTCCTTGACATATCTTGAGTTGTTCCTTACGCAAACTACCCGTTGACAACTTCGGTAGGGTGAGGCCCTATTTGCTCTCAAGTCTAGAGAGAACACATTGTCTAATCTCAGCGTTTTTGGATGAGACTAGATAATGCACAAAAATTAAACACTTGAAGTCATCTGCCGATATGTCAGATAGACAGAAATCATCGCAGTGTTTATTTACCACGGACGCGAACGTTAGATAATCATCGTCGTCACTTTTTTGCAGATTAAAGCATTGCCATCTTCTATGAAAGAGCATAGAATTCAGTCTGAACAGTTCAGATAAAAGTTTGACCACTTCAGAAATTTTCAATTCACTCGTCTTAGGGTCGAGGGAAAGCGCTAGAGAAAATAAAAGCAGTTAATATTATGCTGCATGTTAAGTACATAAAGGCCCGGTCATCTGATTCTAGTTTTGTTTCTCTAGTCAAGGGGAGGGTGTTTTGAATATAGACTCAAAGTCTGTGCATATGTCTGTCTGAGTCTTTACAGCAAAGCGGGAAATAACCAGGCATATTAAAGTGGTTAGAGGCGATGGAGGAGTGTAGGTTAGTTTCACTTAGCGCTAAGATACCTGGTGTGTTTGCTAATTCAACATCATCTAAATTAGTTCTAAGCCCGGATATTTGTGAATGCAAGCCTCGTGAATGCAAAGGAGGAGGCAAATTGGTTTTGTTTGAGTTTAAGCTTGATTTAAACGTAATTTTTGATTGAACTGCCATTTTATTTTATTTGAAAGTTTCAATTTTTGGATGAGAGGTGCTGGAAAAAGTGGATTGTGTAGAATACAAACCATGCAGCACAAGTAAACTATCAGTCAACTCCTCATCTACAGAATTGTGGCCTTCCTCCTACTCCTCTTTTATGTCACATGATCCTCTTCTGCTCGCTGATTGGACAAGCCTCTCTTTGCGTATCAAGTCTTCCATGGAGTGCATGTTTGTGAAAAAAAATGTTTAGTAGCTATTCACATGCAGAAAAGGAAATTGCTGTTCAGACGTTGAGAAGAAAGGGTTAAATATATCAAGGTTAACCGAAATATTTATTCAAGGTCTTGGGCAAAGAAAAAAGACCAAAATACTTTGTGAACAGTTTCTCTGTCTTGACTAGAGATACAAATAGTTGAAAAGAAAAGAATTGCTGATTCCTCCAGAAGATAAGACTTTTATGTCAAGTTATCTGACATTTGGAATGTCTCTTGGGCAAATTCGAGACGCAGGATATTTGAGAGAGAACCAGCTTTTCAGTTTTAACTGGCCATTAAAACAGTTGAAATATGCAACGAATTCGAAGGATATCTCAGGATAAAAAGGGCACACGGGATATTTTGCAGATGGTTTCTAGTTACCTGAAACCACAGTATCAGATTTTGATTTTGAAATGTGAATTTTATTTACCTTTCTTCTATAATGGAAATTTACAAAAGAATTCTTCGTTTTGTGATCGCGCTTAGGAAAATACTTCCAAGAAAGAATTATAACTAAGGAAGCTAACAGAATCTAATGGAGAACGGACACGCTTAAAACGAAGAGATGATGATTGTTTCTAAAAGAATTCGGACTAAAAAAAGGAAAATAATGCTGTTTCTATAAAGGATTTATACAAACTGTGAACTGCTTTCAATAAGTGAATTCCCCCCCCCCCCACTCTTTCTTTCTCTCTCTTTCCTAGCTCTATCCTTTCGAAAATGTTACTATACAAGAATTTTGCTTGTAAGACAGATTGACAACTCTTGGCAGCTAACAGATTACAGACATTTTCCTCTCAGGACTTTCACTTTAATAAAAATCATTTCTTTCAATTTGTTTTTGTTTTTTTTTCTATTCTTTTCTTCCATGAATGTTTCTTTCTCTTTAAGTTGCAATTATCAAGTTTAGAAGAATTACTTTCCGCGGGACATAGGGGGATAAAATTTTCTTCAAACAACTTTAAAACAGTTTCAATAAGTTAAAAATATACAGATTGGTCGAAAATTGAATTTTAATACGTTTTAATTATTTATTTATTTTTTTTTTTGTTTTATATGGAGGTCACCACTTATCAAGGCCTGAAGGCCACTAGTTGTACATTTGTTTAATTTTCGATTTTTTTTTTTTTTCGGTTGTTAAGCATGTAAAATCATCAAAGAAATCACGTCAGCCATCTTGAATCCGTTTTGTTGTTGTTGTTGTTGTTGTTAAAGTCTTCTAGGGTACAATACAAGTTTTGTAAAAAGAAAAATTTTAAAATAATAAAAAATACTTATAAGTTCCAAAAACAAAAATCTACAGGTCGATAGAAAATTTTATTTTGATAAAAGTTATTTGTGCTTTTTTAATTTTTTTTTTTTTTGCGTTGTTAACTATAATGCGCCTTTGCCAACAATTGAAATCGAATGGTCTCCTTACTCTTATTGTTTCCTACAACAGCAAATGAGGCAGTGAGGCAGTGTGCCTCTGCCTCAGTGCCTCTGCCTCACTGAGGCAGTGAGGCACTAGGCAGTGAGGAGGCACTAGGCAGAGGCACACAGGGGAGGGCTGCTGGAGTGCTCTGGGCAGCCTGGGAAGAAGGAAAATCTCCACTGGGGTGGTGGTTGGTGCGCGTGTGCGGTGCTGTCTGTTATGCTCTGGCGTGACATTCGTTACGAATCCACAATTCTGGTAGCCGAAAACGGACCCGTCGGCATTACCTAGTTAGGACTTCGGCACTAAACCACTTCTCTCCCTGGGACCAAGTAGATTCCAGTCCAAATAAGTTCTTTTTGAGCCGTCTCCTTTAAATAAACAAATTCTACCAAATGTCCACTACTACCAATCATAATACTGTTGTCTCACTGACCACCTTATACTCGAATTTCCTTCAGGCCTTGATAAGTAGGGACTTCCTTGTAATATATATATATGATGATGATTCTGAAGAGACGCCTCTAAGCGCCACTGTACCGTTGTCAGGTGAAAATTTAGCCTCGATGTAAAATGTATCGATTATCAAACTGGACGTCCTGTGTTAAATTGACATGGAAGAAAATATGTGAAACTTTTGAACACAGTCTTATTTTATTTTATTAAATATCTTTTACAGATTTAAAAAAACAAAAAAAACACAGATTGGTGAGCGAGGCTAGCTTTCTAGATGACACCGGTACCACGGTCGCACGATGTGTCTGAATATATACATGCATGCAAGCATGCATACACACACATATATACACACACATATATACACACACACACACACTTTTTACTGGGTAGAAGACGGGATAAATCGAGTTGAGAGACATCTTTTCCTTCGTCACCGGTTGTTTGTCACATGACCTAAGCCCATACTGATTATTCGTTCCGGGTGAGCAATTAAAACTTTAATTTCGATATTAATAATTTGAAACGTCTGTATAGACTACGTGGTATTCCTCCCTGGATATTCCGACACAAAAACTTTACCTCTCTCCTATAAAATAACTTAAAGGTAAGAATCGTTTTTCAAAAGCCTCTTCTTGTAAAACTAAACTAGTTTAATTATATTTGTTTTGGTAAGCACGACATTAAAATCACGCTTCCCCTTCTCCCCACGTGTCAATCAATTAGCTTATAGATTTTTTTTTTTTTTTTTTTTTTTTTTTTTTTATACATGTTTTGTATTTATTTATTTCGTATGTTGTTCGTTTTTTATTTTTATCTTTAGTTTGGATTTTAGTATAAATTTTGGAGAATAAAACAATAAAGATGTGGGTAATATGTGTTACTGTTACGTGTGTGTGTGTGTGTGTGTATATATATATATATGTTTCGATAGTGTTTTAAGTCGAGCAAATTTAAAATATACACATTTTTAAATAATAAAATACTTGGTTTGTTTTACTGTACACATAGATTCGAAAAAGTTGTCACAAAACAAATATAGAACAAATAAATGTTATCAAAGGCAAGATAAGTTACTTTTCTACCCAACTGGATATGTTTTTAGTGTTTATATTTAATGTAACATGTTTATTCAGCTCGAAAATCATAGTGTTTACCGATGTATTGGAAAATTCAAAATGGCGACCGACTCTCTCTCGGAGACGTTAAGTTTGGATAAAGGAGTTATAAATAAAAAACCAGTAAAAATACTGCTAAAACCCCGCCGAATGTATGTCAGCCCATGTCACGATAACATATATTGAGCGAGTTTCTAACAGTATTTTGTCTCGTTTTTATTTATAACTCATTTTCCCAAACTTATCGCCTCAAAGAGAGTCGGCTGCCATTTAAAATTTTCCAATACATCGGTAATGATCTTGACTTCGTCATGAATTCAGAGGACGATCGATCCATCTTCCCTCTACAGTCCAATTATCAATCCTCATTTCAAAAATTCTGAAACATGATCTTCTGTTTTGTTGTTTTTCTCCAAATTATAAAAATGAAATGAAAATTGTTACTTTGTTTTTCTGTACACATAGATTCGAAAAAGTTGTCAAAAAACAAATATGTTATCAAAGGCAAGATAAGTTACTTTTCTACCTAACTGGATGTTTTTAGTGTTTTTATTTAATGTAACATATTTATTCAGCTAGAAAAACATAGTGTTTACCGATGTATTAGGAAATCAAAAATGGCGCCCGGCCCGACTTTCTGTTTGACACGGTAAGTTTGAGAAAAGGGGTCAAAAATATACAAAATACTGTTTAAAACCCAGCGAATGTCGATGTCGCGGTAACATATATTGAGCGAGTTTCTAACAGTATTTTGTCTAGTTTCTTTTTTTTTAATTCCTTTTCCCAAACTTACCGTGTCAAAGAGAATCGGGCGCCATTTTTAATTTTCCAATACATCTATAAACACTATGTTTTTCAAGCCTAATGAACATGTTACATTAAATAAAAACACTAAAATATTATCCAGTTAGGTAGAAAACTAATTTCTCTTGCCTATGATAACATTCTTGTTATATATTTGTTTTTGTTTTTTTTACATTTTCGAATCTGTGTACAATCCGAAATAAAACTATCTTATGTTGCTAGCTTTTTTCTTATTTTCTTTTTTCAGGTTTCTTTAAAAATGTCTTACGGTAAGCATTTTATTTTTCATTAAAAAAAAAAACAAAAAAAAACTATAACATCTGAAAATATTCGTAGTAACAATGTGCTTTTTTTTTTCTTTTTTTTTTTTTTGCACACATTAAAAAAAAAAAAAAAAAAAAAAAACGACCTTGTGTCTGACTCTGCCCACGTGGGAAGGCAAGTAAATAGGAATAATGTGCTGATAATCAGCACTGCTGATTACAATTTGATTTAAATGATTTCTAAAATTCGTATTTGAATTTTTTTTTTTTTTTTTTTTTTTTTTTTGGATTTAATTAAAATATTTTCATATCTAAAACTCTTTATTTTAAAAGCAAAAGGTACTTGTACAGTTTAGTCAATACATTAAAAAATGAAAATATCGAAAAATGTTTAAATTGTACGTATCCGTTATGGAACTAAGTTCTCCGAAAAAATTTTCACTTAATTTCATCAAGTTTTTTTTTTTTTTTTTTTTTACAGCAGAAAAACACGTTTTTATGAGAGCGCGTTGAAGGCAGCCATCTTGGATTTAAAAAAAATTGTTTTAATTTTAGAAATGCCAAAGGGAGATAACTCCAGTTAAAGCGCTAACACCCCTCCCCATCTTTAATACTAGCTTTTCTTCCTAAAAATCGAACATTTTGCTCGGTATCATAACAAATTGTTTTTTCGCTGTTAAAAAAAAAAAAAATGAAATTAAGTGAATTTTTTTTTTTTTTTCCGGAGAACAATTCCACAACGGATACATACAATTTAAACTTTTTTCAATATTTTCATTTTTTAATGCCTTGACTAAAATGTACAAGTACCAAACAAAAAGTTATAAAACTTCTGCAACTTATTTTCAACCTGAACTTCATTGCCCCCCCTTATTTTTTAAAGACAAGTTGTTGCACACGTGGTTGAATAATTATGTGTGGGTGTGGAACGAACGACTACATAATTATATATACTAATATATACATGTGAGTGTATATGGAGATTGAGTTATTAAATACGGATATACATCAATCAAGTGTGTGTGTAATTTCGCGCTCTTATTTTTTAGCTTGATTCTGAAACTAATTGTATATCAATTGCGATTAAATTGTTCTGTTTGTATTTTGTGTCCCTTTGTCGCCAGCCATTTCTATCGGTGGCAACCACGTGCTTCCTTGACGAAAAAAAAAAAACTTAATTAATTTATTGTTTTCCCCTTACAATTTGCTAACCTTGTAAGGGTTATCGGACACTTATCCGGTTTTGGGATCGAGTTGTATTTATGTCCCCTGTCGAAAAGAGATCCTTCTTGATTGAGGCATAATCCAGAGGTCCCCTTTGGAGATCTGTTTACCCCTTCCCGTTAAAAATCTGTCCTGTGTTTAACTTTGCCCTTGTGAGCTCCTGGCAACCAGTGTTTTTTTTTTTTTTTTAACATTTCAATTACGTAATCGGTGATGATTATCAACTAACAATTCGAAAGGAAAGCGGGAATTACATCATTTTGTTGACTTCCGGTAAAATTAGATATTTTTACTTATTAGTTAAAATTCCCAATTTATTATTAGGTGCTTATATAGATTGGCACTTATGGAGGAATTTCAAAACATTTTTTATATTTTCACCCCAAACAAGGCACATTGCCACTTTGGTGTAAGGGGCTACTATCAGGGGCAACAACTACTGGGGTACTATGTAGGGATTTGGGCAGCAAGATGTCTGTTCACGTTGCACTTGAACTTCTGCACGTCAGTAGAGTTTGGGGAACAGGGACCTGGAATGGAATTCCAAAGTCTAGCGGTTCTGGGGAAGAAACTACTAGAGTAGAAAGATCTTTTACATCTAGGGATCTCTACAGTGTGGGGGTGGGATTTAGCAGCCTGTCAGGTTTGTCGAGGGTGCTCACATCATGGGGGCACAAGTGCTTGCAGTTTGTCAGAGCATTCACCATTAAAATACTTGTAGAACAGGCAGAAGGATGCAACGTTTCGTCGATGGGACCGAGGCTGAAGCTTAGATGCTAGTTCAGGGCCTATCAGATTTGCGACTCTCTTTTGAACCTTGTCAAGGAGCGAGAGACTAGTAGCAGATGCACCAGCCCAAATATGACAGCAATACTCCATACATGGGCGAATGGTGGCCTTATAGAGGTACAAGATACTTTCTGGTGTTAGTTTTCTAGCACGGTAGAAGGAGCCCACCTTCCTTGCAGCGGCCCTGGCAATGCCTTCAATGTAATTGTTTCAACTCGTGTTTCCTGTGAACGTTAGGCCAAGGAGTTTGAAAGATGTACTTTCAGATAAAGAGTCGTTGGCCATTGCTATAGGTGGTAGAGAAGGTTTCTTGTAATTATTGAATGAAACTAGTTTCGCCTTGGCGGCATTGAACATGACCATCCATTTTTGTCCCCATTCCACTACAGATTGGAGGTCATCCTCTAGTGTTTCTGCCATTTCTTTAGATATGTGTTCAGTTGTTTTCCTGTCGTGCCTGTTTTCTAGAGTGTGGTGTCATCAGCATATATACCCATCTCAGAGGCAATTTTGTCAGGGAGGTTATTTATGAATATCAGGAACAGTAGAGGTTCAAGGATAGACTCCTGGGGGCACTCCTGCATTTATCATATTGTTTCGATGTACGACCGTCGAGGACAACCTCGATTTTTCTCTTATCTAAGAAGGATTTAATTATGTTTAGTATTCTACCAGTGATACCGTATGATCTAATTTTCCTGAGGAGACCCTCATGCCATACCCTATCAAAAGCCTTAGATATATCTAGAGCTACTGCTCTACCCCCCCCCCCCGCTTTGTCCAGTGAATGGTAGATATGTTCAGAGATTAGTTAGGATGTCTGCTGTGGAACGGGTTTGTCTAAATCCATATTGTTGGTCAGTGAGAAGTTTAGCATCTGTAAGGTGATGGACTAGAGCATGGTTAATTAAGGTCTCAAATATTTTGGCAAAAAGTGGGAGGAGGCTAATGGGGCGATAATTTAATGGGTCAGTCCTTTCGCCAGAATTCTTGAATACTGATACCTCAGAAGCAGTTTTCCAACAGCACAAAAAGCAAGATTCATTAAGGCATTTGTTGTAGAGTTCGAAGAGGATTGTAGCTACTTCCGCTGAGCACTTTTTTAATAGCACAGCTGGGATGAGATCGGGTCCACATGCTTTTGAAATGTCAAGGTTTTTTATGATAGCATGCACCTGAGTAGGGGTGATTTTCAGATTGTCTAGCATGGCGTCTGTCCACATAGGAAATTCAGGTAGGGGGTGGTTGGAAGGGTCTAGTGTGGAGTTTGAGGCAAACCGACTGGCAAGCATGTTAGCCTTGTCGGTTGCTGAGCAAACAACCTCGTGATTTTTGGTAGTGGGGGAATTGTTGATTGCCCATTATTTATTACACTGTTGTAGATTTTCCAGAAATCACGAGTTCCTAGTTTTTGTGCTTCGATGCGTTTTTTAGTGGTTTCCGTAAATTCTCTCTCAGCTGTCGCTATTTCTTTCTTAACGTTACTTCTAGCTTCTATGTACTTCTGTCTGTTTGAACTGGACTTATATCGGTTAAATCTGCGGTATGCATGCTGCCTTTGAGCAATGGCAGTAGCACAAGTCAAAGTAAACCATTGGAGAGAATGGGGCTTGCTATAAAATTGCCGCATGGAATATGCGCTTCGATTGCAGTTTTGAACCATTCTGTGGTCTCGTTTGCGCACTATTCAGCAGGAAGAGAAAAATATTTCCCCATGGGGCATCTCTGATAAGATCTCTGATGGCTTCCCAGTCAGTCTTTTTATAATATCTCGTTGTTTTGAGCTCTGGCTCTAGAGTTTAGGGCGATTTCAATCATTATCAAATTAAGAAAATGCAGAAATTTCTGTAACGTACCAGCCATGGGACGAAAATGAAAAAAATTTTTTAAAAATCGTGTAATTTAATCAAGTAGTTTTTTATATTCAAGAACATCAAACTTTACTGTTTCGATAAGGATTAACAAAAAGAAAAAAAAAAAAAAATCAGCAAATTAGTGAACAAGGGCAGACAACCCGAATGCATATGGAAACTAATAAACAATAAAGCAGAGACAAACTCGCAACATCTCTTCTGTGAGAAAGAGGTTGCAGCGAAGAGAAAAGGACATCTCCCACGAGGCCACAAAGTCTAATTTGAACCCTATCAAGGCAAGACATGTCCTTTCTAGCAGCTCCTGCCCAGATGTGGCAGCAGTACTCCATCCTTGGACGTACCTGGTTCTTATATAGATAGAGAATTGCATCAGCAGTGATCGATCTACTGGATCAATAAAAGGATCCCACCATTTTTCCAGCGGCCTTGGCAACAGATTTGATGTACGTATTCCATTTAAGATCAGGAGTAAAGGTCAAGCCCAGAAGCTTGTCAAAACTTGAGGCCTCCCGAAGACGAGAGCCATTCATTTCAATTGATGCCAGATGGGGGATCAGAACATTGATGATGTAAAGATAGAAGCTTGGTTTTAGATGCATTAAAAGTAACCAGCTACTTCTTTCCCCATTTACCACGTGATCAAGATCAGAGAGAACTTGGTCGTTTATTGTCTTATATTTACTACCATAGATGCTAGTGTCATCAGCAAAAATGTCTACAAATGATGTAAGGATGTGATTTGGAAGATCATTACTGTAGATCAGGAAAAGAGTTGGGCCCAGGATGGACCCCTGAGGAACTCCAGCATTAATACTGTGAGCTTCTGATTTTTGCCCATCAACTACTACTCTTATGAACCTATCAGAGAGAAATGATTTAATAATTGAGAAGACATTTCGAGCTATACCATAGCTGGAGATCTTGTGAAGTAAACCTTGATGCCATGTCCTATCAAAGGCCTTTGATATGTCAAGAGCAATTACCCTAGAAAGGTTGCCTCCATCGAGAGATTCGCTAATCCTATGAGATATAACTGTAAGCACATCTGCTGTAGATCTAGCAGAACGGAAACCATGTTGTGTGTCACTAAGAAGGTTATTTTTGCTGAGATGGTTGATTACTTCTCTATTTAACACAGATTCCAGCAACTTGCTCATGACGCTCAGGAGACTTATTGGCCTGTACTGAGAGGGGGATGAACGATCACCTGAATTCTTAAATACAGAGCATACTGATGAGATTTTCCAGGATGATGGGAAGCAATTCTCCTTAAGACAATGTTTAAACAGCTTTGTAAGTATGGGCGCTAGTTCAGGTTGAAGTTTTTTGAGTATTATAATTGAAATACCGTCAGGGCCAGTTGCTTTACTGGAATCAAGGTTTTTGATTAGCTTGGTAACATCACGTACAGATATTTGTATATCACATAGTGTGTTTTCCGATACAGGAGGAAATATTGGGGGTTGGCGGCCTTGGTCGCAAAGGGTAGAATTAGCTGCAAAAGTTCTTGGCAAAGAGTTTGGCTTTGTCTGATGCTGACGAGATTAACTCAGGTCCATTAATGATAGTTGGGATAGAGCACCCGCTTCTGTTCAGGATTCTGTTTGCTATTTGCCAAAACTGGTGGGAACCAAGCTGCTGCTCAGCTACATTGGACTTGACGGACTGAGCATATAACTCTTGCGTTCCTTATTACTTTCTTACAAGGTTGCTGGCAGTCCTAAAAGTGGCTTTAATTTCCATACATCTATTACGTTGGAAAAAGTGATTTCTGTGCGCAATAGCAGCACATTTTGGAGAAAATCATGGCTGGCTGTTAGGTTTTTGCTGGAACTTTTTGAGAGTATGAAACAGTCTATACCTACAATTAAACATTCCATCAGGTCTGATACTATAGAGGACACATCTTTTTTAAACATGGAATGCAGAGGTTGATCCAATATAAATGTACGGAAGCTATCCCAGTCAGGCAGTGTATCGATATACTGTACAATGGAGAGGTATGTCTACGGACTTATTACATTTCATTTTTATCTTAATTGATACAGCTGAGTGGTCGGAAGTGGTTTGGAAGTTAAGCTAGCGTATCCCTTAATTACGAACTCATTTAGGGATATAGTCTGTCCAATGCCAGTTTCGCTTAAAAATAAAAGGTCTGGTTTAGTCTCCTGTAATTGGGCTTCAACCTCTGGAAGGTTAGAACGTAGACCCCTGATGTTGGAGAAGGAGACATGGTCTACGTTGGAAGTTAGAGATCCAGGTTTAATTGTGTATTTTTTCTTGAAACTTGTCATGATGGAATTTTGGAATTTGTGGACTAGGTCGTCAGACTTGCTTAGAGCAGGACAGAGAGGGAAACTAAGAGAGAAAAAGAAACGAAGAAATTTTTTTTTTTTTTTTTTTGTTGTTGAACATAAGGTAAAGCCGTAACAATTACCCACTAATATGGCATCGAGAGGCCCCACCAGAAGCTACTGCATGGTCCAGAAACCATTCACCAAATGGCAATACAGCAGCCCCAGTATTTTACACCTGCTGATAGGATAGCCTCCTTAGTGGTTAATCCAAGGTTCAGGTTCCTGACTATCAGGCGGATAACGTCAACCCAGATAAAACGTTTACCTCTAGCACCCTTACTAGTGACATGGCTACAAGGATAGACATAGAAACAGAAAATTTCCGCCATCTCTGTCAACTTTTGACGCAAAATACTGCCAACCTAGAATACAGCTTTTTTTCTCCCTTTGTCAGAAAAATCACTCATTAAAAAATGAGGATTGAGTGACAAAGAAGTGAGAGTAATGAGAGCTGCCAATAACGCATTCACAAAACATCTATGAAGATATTGGCTTCCTGACTTAAATGCACCGCACATTGTTTGTTTTTCTCTCTCTCTCTCTCTCTCTCTCTCTCTCTCTCTGCAAAACGCAATCAATTTCTAAAAAAAAAACAAGGATACCCTGTTCCCCCACCCCCCAGTTGGTAGGGCACTAGAATATGCTAGTTACCCGCCCTGCAAAGAGTAAAAGTCCTTCAATGGGCCAACAGGCTGTTGGCCATTCGTGATGCTTTGAAACGGGATCCCGGTGATTGAGCAGATTAGGACCCGAGCAGTATCAGAAAACGCCATTAAAAATGCGTGATAAAAAAATTGAATAATTCGACCTATCTTTCAAAGCTTATAACTACTTGAAAAATGTAATTCAAACCTTAATTTTTTTTTCTTCAATTAAACGAGCAAAGACCAAATTAAAAAAAAATAACAGGTTTAATAGCAAATTATGCAATATTTGTTTTTTGTAAAATCTGTTTTCTTTAAAAGATTTAAAGAAAATCAAATTTTAACTTGCTTTGATTAAATATATGTATATATAAATTCCAAAAAATCATTTGCCTATAAAAAATACTATTCAATGGGTACTTCCATTCTTCATTATTAACTTATCCATATTTATATTCCATGTCCTTCTTAAATAAAATACTTTAAGTGAGTATTAAAAAATACTGCGACTCGTCACAAATGGAAAAAAGGGGAGATAACCGTCTCCCTTTCTTAGAATTATGAACTATCATGGCCTGTAAGCAACAGAATTAATGTCTCTTTCCATTGCTGGCTGTAAACATAGTTGAAAATAGTCCCATTTCACTTATCAGTTTTTGCTGCTAAAAAAAAAAAAAAAGTTGAGCGATTTTTTTTTTTTTTTTTTTTTTTTTTTTTTTTTTTTTTTTTAATTCTCTTAAAGAAATACATGAGATTTTGATTTAATATATTCTTTTTCTTTATGGAGTGAAAAATTTTTTATATTTAAAAAAAACATTGAATGAAATAGAAATAATTGTCGTAATTAAATGAAACTTTCTGTGCAATATAACAAGATTATTAGGTTTCACTTAAAAAAAATCAATGTGGTTTTTTAAAAGGTTTCAAACTTGCAAATTTTCAGGTAAATTAGCAAATAACATTTTTTTTTTTTTAATAAGCTTATTTTATTTATTGATCTTTTAACTTCAATTTGCGATATATAAATTTGAGGTGAAAAAATGAATTTCATTTTAATAGACATTTCAAAATGGGGGGGGGTGAACTTAAAAAAAAAAGCCTTACCTAGAATATTATAGTTGGTTTATTGGAAAGAGCATAAAATTTCACATTTGAACCGGAAAATATTGTAAAAATTGAACCAATAGAAAAATGTTGATAGATTTTTAAAGTGAAAACATTTAACTCGTAAAATTCAATTGATTTCATTACATAAACAAAATGGCTGCATGAGCGCATGCAGGCACTTTGTAAACACTGTTTTTTAAAAAATAAAAAAATATTTTTTTAAACGTCTTTAATAGTTTATTTTGGAAGTATATTCCATAAAGAAAATAAACAACCCACTTTTAAAAGAGAAATTGAGGTTTTTTTTTAAAAATATTTTATTTGCAGTTTTGTGTTAGGGGTGTCAAAAATTTTGACACCCCTACCCAAGGACAAAGAGGACATGACCCTGTAACACATGACTTTGTCCTTTACTTGGGCTTAACGGGAGGTCAGAGAGGCCCAATCTGACCAATCGGCTGGTCATGTTAATCCCCATCATATACAACCCACTCCAAACCCAATAACTTATCCTCTCCTACCCAGTAATTTTTTTATCTCTGAATATATGATGGCAAGCGATGGCTGAGGGTCAATCAATTGGGAAGATTAGAACTTGGCACATCTATCTTTGTCTTCTGTACATATGTATTTTTGAGTTGCATAGTGAACAGTAATCAGAAAGTGCTTAACAACTACTCCCCAAAAAAGTATCTCTTCCACGTACCCCCGACATGAGCAAAGCAAATGGGGTTCCCCCCTCCCCCTTGCCATGTCCCAGATTTAGACTTCGATGTAGATAGGGAGCATGGTGGATGAAAACAATCAAAATTATATATGGTAGAAATAAAACCCTAACTCAAAACTCCTCCAAAAATGCCCTTAAAAGATGATTGTGACCTCTCTACTTCAGAGGAAGAAAAAAAAACCCTCCAAAACAAGGAAAACTACATCACCCATACATAACTTCCCAACATTCCTAACTATAGAATAAATAGAAGGAAAAAAAGTCTGAGAATTATCACCTTTCCTAATAGAAAAAATATCAACCAAATGCAATTCCAAAACAGTTTTATAGGTACTTGTACAGTTTATTCAAGACATTATAAAATGAAAATATCGAGAAAAAAAAAAAAAAAAAAAAAAAAAAAAAAAAAAAAAAAAAAAAAAGGGGTTATATTGTACATATCCGTTTTGGACTGAAGATCTCAAAAATAAAATTTCACTTAATTTGATTGAGTAGTTTTTTTGGTTTTTTTTGTTTTTTTTTTTACAGCAGGAAAACGTTTTTATGATAGCGTGTTGAAGGTAGCCATCTTTGAATTTTTTGAACACACCATGGGGAGATAACTCAGTTTAAAGTACCGACAATCCTTCCCCATTTTTAATACTAGCTTTTCTTTCTAAAAATCGAACCTTTTGCTCAGTATCATAAGTTTTTTGCTGTAAAAAAAAAAAAAAAAAAATTATTACATAGGCATAACCACTTATCAAGGCCAGAGACCACTCGGAATGAAGGTTAAGAGTGTACAGTAGTTAATTGGACAATATAGTAATCATTAGTAATGGAAATTCGGTAAATTTGTTAACTTAAGTGGAATGGCTCAAGAACTTGTTTATGTTGGACTTGAAGACGACCATATTGTAGTCAGCTGGAAAGTAGGAAAACGGAAGACAGGCATGCAGTTCTAAGAAAGAAGCTTTGTTCATGGAATCTACGTTTAGGTTTAGACACAGATAAAGAGTTGGAGGAATTATTGATAGTGTTTTCAGCTAGACGAGTGTTTCTTGGGAAAGTTTGACACGGGGGGGGGGGAACCGTAGATTGGAGCTCAGTCAAACACTTTCCATGAAAATAACAGACAAACTTGCAACATCTCTTCTGTGAGATAGAGGTTGCAGGGAAGAGAAAAGGACATTTCCTACGAGGCTACGAAGTCTAATTTGAACCCTATCAAGGCAAGACAAGTCCTTTCTAGCAGCTCCTGCCCAGATGTGGCAACAGTACTTCATCCTTGGACGTACCTGGTTCTTATATAGAGAATTGCATCAGTAAACCATGAGGCCTCCCGAAGACGAGAGCCATTAATTTCAATTGATGCCAGATGGGGATCAAAACATCCATTGATGATGTAAAGATAGAAGCTTGGTTTTGCATTAAAGGTAACCAGCTACTTCTTTCAAGATCAGAGGAGAGAGAACTTGTTCGTTTACGGTCTTAGATGTGCTACCATAGATAGTAGTGTCATCAGCATAAATGTCTACGAATGATGTTAGGATGTGATTTGGAAGATCATTAATGTAGATCAGGAAGAGAGTTGGGCCCAGGATGGACCCCTGAGGGACTCCAGCATTAATACTGTGAGCTTCTGATTTTTGCCCATCAACTACTACTCTTATGAACCTATCAGAGAGAAATAATTTAATAATTGAGAAGACATTTCCAGCTATACCATAGCTGGAGATCTTGTGAAGTAAACCTTTATGCCATACCCTATCAAAAGCTTTTGATATGTCAAGAGCAATTGCGCTAGAAAGGTTGCCTCCATCGAGAGATTCGCTAATCCTATGAGATATAACTGTAAGCACTTGATGAAATTAAGTCAAATTTTTTTTTCGGAGATCTTCATTCCATAACGGATACATACAATACCACTTTTTTTTTATATTTTCATTTTTTTAATGTTTTGATTAAACTGTACAAGTACCGTTTTAAAAAATGGAAATTGGCTAATTGAAGTCATCAATTATAAAGATGCTCTAAACCTATTTAAAATGGAGAACTTCCATGAGTACAAGTGTAACTTTCTAAATCAAAAGGAGTAATCCGAAGATAGGAGTCCTCTCTAACAACAGAAGATGAAAAAAAAACAGAACCTTGCATGTAAGGCAGAAAAAAGTCTATTGCAATGCAGACTACAATAATGAAGACTGACACTAGTAAACCAGTTCTAGAAACATATACAAGAAAAAAACTGTTGAAAATTATCCAGTTGAATTGTTTGTTGAAATTGTCCGAACAAACCAACCTTCAAATTTGAGGTGGTGATGCCTGGGATGATCACCTAAGATCAAACTGAATACAATGAATGATAGGTAAGATACCCATGCAACACCTAGCATTACAAGTTGATTTTTTTTCTTTTTAGATAATTGTTATTTTATCAACTTGCATGAAAAGAGTTATGTAAGAGATGCTTAAAACCGCTTGAATTATGCAAATACCATCAGTAGTTCAAAAGTTATGAGAATTTTTAAGTGCCAAAATTTAGGCTTTTTCATGGATATTTTTCTTTGGAAAAAGTGGGCTGAATTATGGACTTCCGAATTTCAAGAAATTCAGTAATTTTGCCACCATTTATTTATTTTTCAAGCTATTCTTATGAAACTTGGCACTCTTATGTAAAATTGTGTGCTCTTTCTGATTATGCAGTCAAATCTGATGCATCTCTTTACCATAAGCCATTAATTATAAATTCAGATGTACAAATTTCAATTTTTTTTTTTTTAACTGGCGCATGGTATCATACAGTGGGTATTTATTCATAAACAAAACTAAGTATTATACTGGTATTTAAATATAGCTTTGAGAGCAGGCATTTTCCTGCCTCCTCACCAAAGGAGAGCTTAATCTGGGTGTAGCCATTGAATGCCTAAAATGAAAGCCATTGAATGCCCTTCAAAGAAAAAAAATTGTAGATATGAATTAATCTCAAAAATAAATCAAATTTTTCATATAGATTTTGGATTACTGTAAAAGATGGAATTCCCATAGTCGACCAGAACTTATGTATTTTGGGACCAGTCCAATTTTCAATTTTGTAAATCCTCTCTATCTGGCCCAAAATATACCCCCTATTTTCTGAGATGCAACCATAAATCGTACGTTATGTGAATCCTTGATGTAGCTTTCACAGTACCAGTTGATGGTAATTTTTGTCATTTCTATTCTGTTGTTTTACTGAAAATTCAACTATGTAAACAAAGATATAAAATGGTAAAAAAATGATTGCTTTTTAAGGTTTTAGGGTATGCAGAAAACAAATATCGCATTTAAAATTTTCTGCAAATAAGTAGTTTTCCGGATATTAAGCAATGTCATTTCTTATGTTATCGCTGGTGGCCATCTTGGTATGCGCAAACCTAACCCCGAGAAACTATGCGTAAACACAAGTACCAAGATGGCCACCAGCGATACCATAAGAAATGACTTTGCTTAATATCCGGAAAGCTAGTTATTTGCGGAAATTTAAATGCGATATTTGTTTTCTGCATACCCGAAAACATTAAGATAGTCATTTTAAAGAAAAATGTTATGGTTGGGGAAAAAAAAGGCTAAAAATTTACAAAATGCATCACAATGAAATTTTTTATCAAACCGTCTAATTATTATTATTTAGATATCTTCAGTTAAAAAAAAAAAAAAAACTGGTTTGTTTTACAGATTCGAAAAAATGGTCTTGACAGTGAATTAAAAATAAATTTAAGTTTCACGATATACTTTAATTGTTAGGTGAAACTACAGAATATTTAACAAAACACCCTTCCTTCTCCATGTTTAGAATGGATTTCTAAATGTCATTATTTCAGCATGGTAGCATAAGTGCACAAGTACCGTTTGTTTGTCTTTTTTTGTTTTGTTTTTTTTACCACTAAAAAAAACAAACGCATATACTTAGTACATGTGTACTACAAGCGTTAAAAACAAAATAGTATTGTTTGGAAATCAAATTTAATGTTTTTAAAGTGACAAACTCAGAATACAAAAAAATGGCTTTTTTTTTTTTTTTTCTGCTTTCGTTTTGAAAAGCTGTTTCCCTTAAGCGATTTGAATTTCTATAAAAGATAACATTTTAAAGAAATTTCCGCACAATTAATAATTATCAAATATTTACATGAAAATAATTCTGAACCTACTATCTATATGAAAATGGATGATATATACCAATATATCTTATCAATTTTGAAATATTCTTTGTCAACTTTGCTCGGTTGTAACTTTGCTTATTATGGTCGTAAAAATCCAACACCAGTAGAGATGGACTTCTTTGTTTATAACCTGTAAAATTTCAGCCATATCCAATCAAATTTAACCCTGTGCATATGTATCCAAACGTAACATTGAAAAAAACTGTTTCCCTTTTTGCTGTCGTAATTTTTTACCGTTTTTTTTTTTTTTTTTTTTTTTTTTTTTAACTTGGAGCATCAAAATATTGAACGCATAAAAGAAAAATAAATTAATATCATTGGAATGCTTATTTTATTCTCTTTCCATCAATGTAATTCTTTTAAAAATTGACCATCAAATAGAAAAGATATGACTTGTTGAAGCACATTAGGTATGTAATATTGCCGATGTCCACGAAAATACAGCATACGCTTGTAATGCTACAACACCGGGTATTAACGAGTATTTGAATATACATTGCATTTCTTTAAATGTAAGACTGGTCCAATTTATGAACCTCCATTAAAAACATGGGAAGTTCCTACGATTTTTGTCAATGTGGAAGAACCAAACGAATCAGATATTGATGTTGGGTAATTACACGCTTCATGTTTAAATGGATATAATGTTTTCAAATTTACTTATGCAGTTCTGCTGGATGAATATGCATGGCTTTTTGTTTAGACAGTCACAGCTGTTTCTCGTATGAGAGTAACTACTCGTTTATTTTCATTTTTAATTTACTTTTTTTTTTTTTTTTTTTTTTTTTTTTGTAGCGCTGCAGAATTTTATTTTCAAACATTTCTGTATGATCTATATTTACTGAATCCAGTCAAACGATGTCAAAGATAATGCCATGTCAGATTTACTCTTTCTTTCAAAATAACTTTAAGCTTTTTATGTATTGTTGACATTTTTTTTTGTAATGTGTCTGATTGTTCTTGGTGCTGTTCCGTCATAACCAGGGTGCTGCGAAGATCTCTGACTCCTAAAAAATGCTAGTAGTGCTTTTTAATCTCTGAAGAATCGATTTGATGGTTTAAATATTGGAAGATTTTAAAAATAAGGAGTCTAAGTTAGAATTCTAGGAATCTGAACATATCTTCCAACTCTGCAACCTTTGTTCCAGCCGACATCAATAAAAATCTGCACAGTTTGATTTTGTTTATGATGGGCTGATAATGACTTAATCTGTATTTCGTTGCTTTTCTGTCATTCCCCTTGTGTGTCTGCTAATGAATTTGATATTTTGAAATGGACACAAATTATTTTGTATCTTGTTATTTGGATTCTTTGGACTACTGAACTCTTTTTGCATGTTTTCACAATGTTTCGGCTAATAGAACCTCCAACCTCTTTCAGGTGCATCTTGTCAAACTTTGGTAATCTGCAGGGAATTTCAAACGGAACCTTTTCTGTGTATTATTATTCATCGGACTACTGTTCTCATCTTGAGTATGATTTTCACAACGTTTCGGTCGATGTAACCTCCGATCTTCTTCAGGTGTATCTTGTCGAACTCTGGAATGTTTCTGTCGAACTCTGGGGAATTTGGACAAAATTTCGAACGGAAACATTCCTGAGTTCAAGATGCACCTGAAGAAGGTTGGAGGTTATATTGACCGAAACGCTGTGAAAATCACACTCAAGATGAGAACAGTAGTCCGATGAATAATAATACAAATAACCAATCCTCATCTCCAAAAAAAAAAAAAAAAAATTCAGAAACGTGAGAACCTTTTATTTAATCCATTCATTTAGCCATGACTGGTTAGAAGTCCTAAGTAGTTCGCAATTGTAACTCGAACTTTGCTAGGATCCATGGCGTAGTGGATAAAGTGCTTGTTAAATTCAGTTATAAGTTACTCTTCTGGAGGTCGAAGGTTCAATCGTTGGTGCGGTGCAACACTCAAAATACAATAGTGACTTATGATTTCTACTCAATCATGGCTGACAGAATGAGAGCATGCTACCTCTATGGCTTGAATAAAGGGTTCCATTCAAAATTCGATGCAGATTCCAGAGTTCTACAAGATACACATGCAGATTGAAAGTTACATTGACCTAAACATGGTAAAAAATAACACTGAAGATAAGAATATTCCAAATAATCAATCCTCATCTCAAAACTTCAAAAACATATTCTGTACGTACTTCTTTTAACTAGCCAAACTTTTGTGTGGACCAGCCGGACAACTCCCTAATGTACTTTGTAAAAAGAAAAAAAAATAAATGTCTGACAACCACAAATGATGCTATAAACTCTACCTTCTGTTTGCCTTGTATGTGAATGCGCTGAAAGGACTGCTATCCCACTGTTGCCCACATTTTTTACCCCCCCCCCCCAACAAATGAGGGATTGAACTTAGTAATTCACTTCCGTTCGTGCTTTTCGCAATAACCACACCTTTTTTTTTTTTATATATTGCACAATCATCACTCTTGGTGAAGGTGAAAGTAATTTTTTTTTTTTTTTTTTTTTTTTTAACTGGTGGAAGGGGACACCACATGCTCGGACGCACGCACACAATATAATTTTATGCTCCAAATATTTGTGCACATAACCTGAATTTTCAACTGTCATTGTCATTAATTAGTTTGGTTAATACATATTATTCCCTACTTAAGAATCTCAACCAAATTTCATTATAGGATGACTTCATACTATTATGAAGGTTTAATTTGTTATCCTTAAATATATAGAGTTCTTATCTGTCTTTTCTTTTACAAAGTTTACAATAAAAGAAATAGGAAGATTTTAAATCTAGAAGGTCCCAGACCGCCCCCCCCCCCAACAAAAAATCAAGAATATTCTGATACTGAGTGGCCTTCTCTATAAAAGTGTTTTTGTGTTAACTCGACATTTGTTGGGTTTTTTTCATCATGACATGTTCAAACTCCAAGGTTATTAAATAGTAGAAAGAATCCTCTTTAAAACCTTCTGCCAACAAAACGTAACTTATTTTTGAAATATTTCTCTGACCATAAATATCCATAAATTAAGATTCTTTGTGTGAATAATTAAACTGCTTGACGTACTCTGAATTTCTTCTAATATCATCATCTCTGACACTAAATTTTCTGACTTTATTGTTAACTTAAAAATATTTTTTTTGTTTGTTTGATGATTTTTTAATCTGTGTAAAAATCATATTCAAATTTATCTTATTTGTTTTGTTACACATTTAACCACGTAACAATACGACGATTTATTCCTATAACTTCATCAAGGGGTTGTCTGATGAGCTTCACGTAAACTAGGGGCAAATGAGTGTTTGGTTAAGATTGTTCAAGGAATGTATAAAAATGTCCAGCACATTTAGTGATAGCTTTCATGTTGCAGTAGAAGTACATTGGGGTTCTGTACTGAGTGCGTTGCTTTTGATTTGTTCTTCGTTATAGTAGTAAAATCCGACAGCCAAAAAAGAAAGTAGTTTTCATTAAAAAAACTACTTATTGCTTTTATCGACCTAATTAAATCTCAACACTTTTTAGAATTCTTTATTATACTACTTTTTCTGCATCATTAAAATCTGTGTTGTATAAGAAAAAGTATGAAGCGGTCAATACCGACACTTAACCATTCCGTTAAGTTTGATACTATAAAGGATATGTTTGTTTGTTTTTTTTTTTTTTACATGGAACGAACATGGAGGTATATCTGATATAAATGTACAGAACCTATCTTAGTCAGTTAGCGAGTATTGATATACTGTATGATGAAGAATTATGTCTGAGGACTTATTACATTTTGTTTTTTATCTTAACTGAGATGACAGTGGTCGGAAGATCCCAGTGGAGACGGAACAGAGGATGAACATAGCAAAACCTCTCATCTGTCTGAGTGGACTAACCATTCCATATTATAAACATTGAAGTCTCCAGACTTGAAGGTTAGCCAAAGGATGAGAAAACAGAATATGGTCAATTTTCTCAGATATGCTCTTAAAGATAGTAACTCGGCTATTGTTGGAGTGGGGGGTAGAGGACAAATATAAACACGGTGGTATGTGCAAGTGCAACCCAGAAGCACATAGAGCAATTTAGGGTCTTCTCTGGAGATGTCCCTACCACATGGAAACATATTTCTAATGTAGGCACATGTTCCATGCCCATGGTGATCTGCGGGTCAGATGTTGATGTTAAGTTAGAGTATCCTTTAATCAGAAACTCATATCGAGGAAATAGTTGGTCTAATGCCAGTTTCACTTAACAACAATAGGTCTGGTTTGGTCTGTAATTGGATTTCAATCTCTGGAAGGTTAGAACGTAGATCCTAGATGTTGAAATAGACATGGTAGTGAGGATCTACGTTGGAAGTTGGAGTTCTGGGTTTAATCTTGTATTCTTTCTTGACTTTTTATGATGGAGTTTGGGGATTTATGGAACAAGTCGACAGTTGGTCAGAGCAGGGCAGAGAGAAATTAAGGGTGAAAAAGAAACAGAAATATTTTTTGAAGACCATAAGGTAAAGCCGTAAAAATTACCCACTAATATGGCATCAAGAAGCCCACTAGAAGCTACAGCATGGTCCAGAGTCCATTCACCAAATAATACAGCAGCTCCAGTACTTTGCACCTGCTGATAGGACGGCCTCCTTAGTGATTAATCCAAGGTTTGGGTTCCTGACTATCAGGCAGATAACGTCAGCCCAGTGAAAAACGTTTACCTCCAGCAGCCTTATTAGTGCCATGGCTACAAGGACAGACATAGAAACAGAAAATCTTCTAACATCTCACATGACTACTCGCTCTTAAGGACTGCTAACCAAGAATACAGCGTTTTCTTCTCCCTTTGTCAGAAAAATCACTCCTTCTAAACGAGGACTGAGGGACAAATTATGAGAAACAAGAGTTAGGCGAGATGCCAAGAACGCATCCACAATGCCTACTTTCCATTAAAAAAAAAAAAAAAAAAAAAAAAAAAAAAACGTATTGTACTTATAAGTTCAATTAACATGTTTAGGGGAAAGTATGGTGATAGGTTCCCCTATCTCTAACTGAAATAAGGAAGGGATTCTTTTTAATTACCAGAATTCAGTTGCAAAGTTTACGTATGTAATTCTTGCGGCTACTCGCCCTTTATCCTAGATTACTAAGGAACCATTAATTTCTCGGTTTTCAATGCCATATTCTGATTCCTTGCACAAAAATACACTTGCTTGTATGGCAAATGTCACTGCTTAATCTCTTTGAAAATAACACTGTCAGTTTTCTTAAATCTCAATTGATTTCATAACTTCATCAGTACTTTAAAGTACTTTAAAAAAAAAAAAACGCATCTCATATGTTCAATCTTGCACCCTGAATTAACTACTCGGCCAACCACAAATTAAAATATTTGAATTTGATAAACTGTTTCTTTTTTTTGTTTTTCTTTTTTTTTTTTTTTTTAAATAATTATTCAAACAAAAATAAAGGAACGTTCTCATTGTGCCTGTGTAGGTGTATCATCTATATTCTCTTCAACAAGAGCTTCGATGCTGTCGCTAAGTCTCCAGTGATCACAATTGTGCGGATTGACTGCGCCCATTTGCCATTGCTTACGGTTTTGTTTGGTTACCCTCCATGTCTTTTTTTGTTTGGTTACCCTCCATGTCTTTTTTTGTTTGGTTACCCTCCACGTCTTTTTTTGTTTGGTTACCCTCCACGTCTTTTTTTGTTTGGTTACCCTCCATGTCTTTTTTTGTTTGGTTACCCTCCATGTCTTTTTTTGTTTGGTTACCCTCCATGTCCTTTTTTGTTTGGTTACCCTCCATGTCCTTTTTTGTTTGGTTACCCTCCATGTCCTTTTTTGTTTGGTTACCCTCCATGTCCTTTTTTGTTTGGTTACCCTCCATGTCCTTTTTTGTTTGGTTACCCTCCATGTCCTTTTTTGTTTGGTTACCCTCCACGTCCTTTTTTGTTTGGTTAACCTCCACGTCCTTTTTTGTTTGGTTAACCTCCACGTCCTTTTTTGTTTGGTTACCCTCCACGTCCTTTTTTGTTTGGTTACCCTCCACGTCCTTTTTTGTTTGGTTACCCTCCACGTCCTTTTTTGTTTGGTTACCCTCCACGTCCTTTTTTGTTTGGTTACCCTCCACGTCCTTTTTTGTTTGGTTACCCTCCACGTCCTTTTTTGTTTGGTTACCCTCCACGTCCTTTTTTGTTTGGTTACCCTCCACGTCCTTTTTTGTTTGGTTACCCTCCACGTCCTTTTTTGTTTGGTTACCCTCCACGTCCTTTTTTGTTTGGTTACCCTCCACGTCCTTTTTTGTTTGGTTACCCTCCACGTCCTTTTTTGTTTGGTTACCCTCCACGTCCTTTTTTGTTTGGTTACCCTCCACGTCCTTTTTTGTTTGGTTACCCTCCACGTCCTTTTTTGTTTGGTTACCCTCCATGTCTTTTTTTGTTTGGTTACCCTCCACGTCTTTTTTTGTTTGGTTACCCTCCACGTCTTTTTTTGTTTGGTTACCCTCCACGTCTTTTTTTGTTTGGTTACCCTCCACGTCTTTTTTTGTTTGGTTACCCTCCACGTCTTTTTTTGTTTGGTTACCCTCCACGTCTTTTTTTGTTTGGTTACCCTCCATGTCTTTTTTTGTTTGGTTACCCTCCATGTCTTTTTTTGTTTGGTTACCCTCCATGTCCTTTTTTGTTTGGTTACCCTCCATGTCCTTTTTTGTTTGGTTACCCTCCATGTCCTTTTTTGTTTGGTTACCCTCCATGTCCTTTTTTGTTTGGTTACCCTCCATGTCCTTTTTTGTTTGGTTAACCTCCACGTCCTTTTTTGTTTGGTTAACCTCCACGTCCTTTTTTGTTTGGTTACCCTCCACGTCCTTTTTTGTTTGGTTACCCTCCACGTCCTTTTTTGTTTGGTTACCCTCCACGTCCTTTTTTGTTTGGTTACCCTCCACGTCCTTTTTTGTTTGGTTACCCTCCACGTCCTTTTTTGTTTGGTTACCCTCCACGTCCTTTTTTGTTTGGTTACCCTCCACGTCCTTTTTTGTTTGGTTACCCTCCACGTCCTTTTTTGTTTGGTTACCCTCCACGTCCTTTTTTGTTTGGTTACCCTCCACGTCCTTTTTTGTTTGGTTACCCTCCACGTCCTTTTTTGTTTGGTTACCCTCCACGTCCTTTTTTGTTTGGTTACCCTCCACGTCCTTTTTTGTTTGGTTACCCTCCACGTCCTTTTTTGTTTGGTTACCCTCCACGTCCTTTTTTGTTTGGTTACCCTCCACGTCCTTTTTTGTTTGGTTACCCTCCACGTCCTTTTTTGTTTGGTTACCCTCCACGTCCTTTTTTGTTTGGTTACCCTCCACGTCCTTTTTTGTTTGGTTACCCTCCACGTCCTTTTTTGTTTGGTTACCCTCCACGTCCTTTTTTGTTTGGTTACCCTCCACGTCCTTTTTTGTTTGGTTACCCTCCACGTCCTTTTTTGTTTGGTTACCCTCCACGTCCTTTTTTGTTTGGTTACCCTCCACGTCCTTTTTTGTTTGGTTACCCTCCACGTCCTTTTTTGTTTGGTTACCCTCCACGTCCTTTTTTGTTTGGTTACCCTCCACGTCCTTTTTTGTTTGGTTACCCTCCACGTCCTTTTTTGTTTGGTTACCCTCCACGTCCTTTTTTGTTTGGTTACCCTCCACGTCCTTTTTTGTTTGGTTACCCTCCACGTCCTTTTTTGTTTGGTTACCCTCCACGTCCTTTTTTGTTTGGTTACCCTCCATGTCTTTTTTTGTTTGGTTACCCTCCATGTCTTTTTTTGTTTGGTTACCCTCCACGTCTTTTTTTGTTTGGTTACCCTCCACGTCTTTTTTTGTTTGGTTACCCTCCACGTCTTTTTTTGTTTGGTTACCCTCCACGTCTTTTTTTGTTTGGTTACCCTCCACGTCTTTTTTTGTTTGGTTACCCTCCATGTCTTTTTTTGTTTGGTTACCCTCCATGTCTTTTTTTGTTTGGTTACCCTCCATGTCCTTTTTTGTTTGGTTACCCTCCATGTCCTTTTTTGTTTGGTTACCCTCCATGTCCTTTTTTGTTTGGTTACCCTCCATGTCCTTTTTTGTTTGGTTACCCTCCATGTCCTTTTTTGTTTGGTTAACCTCCATGTCCTTTTTTGTTTGGTTAACCTCCACGTCCTTTTTTGTTTGGTTACCCTCCACGTCCTTTTTTGTTTGGTTACCCTCCACGTCCTTTTTTGTTTGGTTACCCTCCACGTCCTTTTTTGTTTGGTTACCCTCCACGTCCTTTTTTGTTTGGTTACCCTCCACGTCCTTTTTTGTTTGGTTACCCTCCACGTCCTTTTTTGTTTGGTTACCCTCCACGTCCTTTTTTGTTTGGTTACCCTCCACGTCCTTTTTTGTTTGGTTACCCTCCACGTCCTTTTTTGTTTGGTTACCCTCCACGTCCTTTTTTGTTTGGTTACCCTCCACGTCCTTTTTTGTTTGGTTACCCTCCACGTCCTTTTTTGTTTGGTTACCCTCCACGTCCTTTTTTGTTTGGTTACCCTCCATGTCTTTTGAGGGTACCCAGCTTTCTTTTTGCTGTTCAATCTCAAGTCTCTGCAAGTGCTGATATATACCTTACTTCTTTGAGCATGCTCTAAATGTAAACGCAGATTCCATGAACAAAGCTTCTTTCCTAGAACTGCCAGCTTTTGGAACCCTCTTCTGCTGGCATGTTTCCCGGTTGAATACATTTTAGCTTTCAAATCTAATGTAAACCACTTTAAGCCGTCCTCGTAAATCAAATTCTACCAAATGTTGGAATTGGGAGAACTCAAAATTGTCGCATATCTTACGTAGCAAAAGGAATATACCATCTTAGGGTCTTCTCTCTTGTACAGTAGAAACCCCAGATACAATTTTTTTTTTTTTTTTTTTTTTTTTTTTTTTTTTTTAAGGTTATGATGTGGAATACAATGTTTTTCCAGGCTCTAGTTACGGTATTTGCCTCGCCTTAGTGTTGTTTATAATGTTATTTGATTATATACATGTGTATTATATACTGTACTGTATTTTGTTGCTACTTTTTAATATATACTGTATAAAATTTTGCTTAGGCCCCATATTTTTAGAGATTAAATGTGTGCATAGGTAAAACCCAAAAAGTAATTGATATATTTTATTTGCAGTAAAAAATCTATCCATGACTTCATATGTAAGTGTTTTGGGCAAGATGCCTCTTGAGTGTAGGGTTTGTGGCTTTTTTTTTTTTTTTTTTTTTTTTTTTTTTTTTTTTTTTATGTGTCCCATTTTGAAAACTAATTTAATAATTGGAGTTTCTCTATCTTCAGATTTTAAATAACAAAAATGTATGTATTTGAAATCTTTGAAAGAAAAGGCTGAAATTTAAATGTAGAAAATTAACGCATTTGTAATGTTTTCTGCAGTTTTTTTTTTTTTTTTTTTTTTTTTACTCTGAAATTATGTTGGAGAGCTATAAAAATGAGTTGTATCATTAATACGAGAGTGACTTTTGTTCTCCAGAATTTATTTTTCTACATAGTTATCATCATTCTCAATACACTTTTGCCAGCTTCTTTAGATGCCAAAGTCTTAAAAGCTCTGAGCACACTTTGTCGCTTGCATCTATCGCCATTCTGAAATCGACAAACTCATCTCTTAACTATGCTGACATTAACTGAATCAGCTCTGTAAACGTTCAACAGACTCCAGTGAATATTGATTGGTTAATTTTTTTTTCTGCATAGAGTAATTCAATGATGCAGCTCTGCTTCTGGTGCATATCCATGACGGGGGTTGCTTTCTTAGTCTCACACTCTCAATATCTGCAACAGAGATGAAACTTTCACGACATGAATGTGTAAGTCAAGTCATAACAATGCAATTTGCATCCCCTCTGAAGCATTTGGGCAGAATATTAAAAAATAGACTTTACTTTTGGAATGTCTTTTTGTATTTTTCATAACCTTCGAGAATGTTTCAGTGTGAAGAGGTTTATTTATAACTTTGACTGAAACCTGTCTGCAAATGTATAGCCAAATGTTTTTTTTTTAATACAATTTTACACCTTTTATATATACTATTACAACATTGTTGCTTGCTTGTTTGTTTGTTTGTCTCTGTACACAATGGATGATGTCACAAATGGGAAGAAATCTTTTATGACTTCATCCATTAAAAAGTGGCTTGGGTATGGCACAAGTTTTTTTTAATAATGCTTTTTTTTTTCTTTTTTTTTTTTTTTTTAACTGTCATAAAGAAAAAAGTGAGTGCACATGAAGTGTTTACCACCTCTTGTGCACTGGCTTTCCAATCTCCACTTTTTGATCTTGTCACAGTAGGAGGTATCTACCTACCCCTCGCCAAACTTTCACAAGAAACACTTGTCTAGCTGAAAACACTATCAATAATTCCCCCCATCTGTGCCTAAACCTAAACGTAGATTCCATGAACAAAGCTTCTTTCTTAGAACTGCTCGCCTGTGGAATTGTCTTCCGTTTTCCTGCTTTCCGGCTGACTACAATATGGTTGTGTTCAAGTCTAACATAAATAAGTTCTTGATGAGCCGTTCCATATAAGTTATCAAATTTACCGAATTTTCATTACTAATGATTACTATATTGTCCAATTTCTACTGTACACTCTTTAACCCTTATCCTTGAGTGGCCTCTTGGCCTTGATAATGTGATGCCTGTGTGTGTAAAAAAAAAAAAAAAAAAAAAAAAAAAACTTAGAAAGCATAAGCATATGGCAACAAAATAAAAAATGCTAACTTCAGAAATTCCTGATTATTGGGTGGGGGCGGGGGTTTAATACCACGGTTTATATATCTAATTACTTCTATGTTCTTTAGATTTTATTTTTCCCACATACTTTTCTGATGCTGAAACTTTATTGAACTTTCATTTTATTGGGCCATGAGAAATTGGATTTCACAAATTATCTTAATTTGTTAATGTCTTACTATAATGGTGATTGGTTGAGACTGCTAATATTTACAACTGTTATAGCCATATCTCTCATTCAGAACTATTGATAATCCTGCTTTTTCCATAAAGTGACTTATCTATAAAATTGAGAATGTCTGTGAGGACACTTCTCCATCTATATACTCAACAAATTTTTGATCTGACTTGAAATTTAGTATATAAGGTATTCAGACACGTGGAAAACTTTTTTTTAATTGGTTTTCATCTGGAAAAAAGAGCTACTAAGGGGTCCAAATTGAAAAATTTGTATGTGGTAGGCCACTGGATTTTTATGTTCAACTGTTTCACGACTGCGTATGCGCAGTCCTGAAACATGTCAGCTTCTTTATGTTAAGTATGAGTTGGTTTGAAAATACTATTTAAAAGATCGTGTCAAGCTGATGTAATGGTTATTGTACTTGACTCATTGTTTTAGGTTTTGATTTCAATCCTAGCTCGAGTATTTTCTTTTATCTAGAAGTGGACTATTTAGAAAAATAAACAATACTCGCATGCACGTGTTTTAGTTTTTTCTTTACTTTTTTTCTTTTTTTGTCAAGAAATTTAATGTTAGGTTTAATACCTATAGTATTTCTGCATTAATTAAAATAAAATATTTATGCATATTTTATGACCGGGCAATGCAGGGCGGCTTGCTAGTTCACAAATAAAACTCATTTCCATGCATATTCCGCTGATTCTGAGTGAAGCTACTAGATTTAATAGCTATACTAGTTTAAGCCTGGCTGATCAAATGTTTATTTGCTCAACTAGGAATGTCTATGTAGAATGCTATGATCCAGAGGGTGACGTGTAACATACTTTGTTACAAGTAACCCTGTGGATCATAACATAACGTCTGAGAAGCATGTTGGATAGCTTCCTATAACAATAATGAAATTATCCATAGTCAGACAATATCTATGTAACATATGCATGCATAGTGACTTCCTAGAAAACAAGGTATGATCTTAAATCGACTAAAATATGACAATATTAATACTTTTTTTTTTTTTTTTTATAAGTAAATGATTTCATAGTTTAACCTTTTTGGCTATGTTTTAACAGCAACTGGTTGACTCTTCTCAGACTTGAGAAAATCAAGTGCCATTGAAGTCTACTGTCTTGACCGTTTTGTGATGGCATTTACTCTCTGGTGCTTCAGCTGGTTTCTTCAATGAATGAAAATCTATAACCTCCTCACCCCCATAAAAAAAAAAAAAATGAACAAAAATCTTGTGTACTTACCCATGATAGAAAAAATATCTTATGAATTGATCAGATAGATTTAAAAGAAAATCAAATTTTATGGCTAAATAATGACCAATCTCTCAATACCATTTTGAATAGTTTAAAGGACAAGGGAGATAATTCCAAGTTTAAGCTATTACAAGATTTTAGAAAACCATTTCGCAGGAGGCATTAGAGAAACTCCAATTCATCACTAATTAACTCCCCTTTAAAATTGCTCTTCAAAAATAGTTTAAAAATCAACCTTGTACATCATAACATTTTTGAATGCCCATGAATCATAAAAAAATTATTTTATTTATGAAAATTTATCAATTTAGGTAATTTTTAGTGTAAGTAATTTTCTTTCTGTCATGGGTACCTACATAACGATTAAAAAAAAAAAAAAATTTCTTGGGGGGGGGGGGTATTTATTGATTTGCGCTTTTTGCAAGGTTATTTCTGAATTCTGATTTTGAAAGGAATCCGATTCATCTTTTAATTTCCAAAGAATCAACCATCTGAATATTGAGACTTTAAAATAGGAATTCTAGGAGTCAACGTCAGACCTTATACATTCCAACTATGCAATCCTGATTATAATGATAGAATTGGAAAATATCTATTTTTTTAATCTTGAATCTTTTTGTTTAATTATTATCAGTATTATATACAGAGGTCATTCCAAAAGTAAGGCCTTTTATTATTAACTAAAAAATTAAAATGTTGAATCACAAAGACAAGAGTAGTATCATTAAAACAAGTGATCTTTTGTGCTCCAGAATTTTTCTACATAGTCACCACCATTCTCAGTGCACTTTTGCCAGCCTCTTTTGATGCCATGGTCATAAAAGTTCTGAACTAGTTTTGTCATTCATATTTGTAACCACTCTGAAATCAACAAACCCATCTCCTAACAGTGCTGATATCAACTGCATCAGCTTCATAAACATTCAACAGGCGCTGGTGAATATTGATGGCTTCAATTTTTTCTCCATAGAGGAATTCAATGACCTATCTGCTTCTGCTACATGCTCATGACAGGAGTTTGCTTTCTTAGTCTCAAACTATCAATATCTGCAACAGAATGATGAAACTTTCCGGTCATGAATACGTAAGTTCAGTCATCATAACAATGCAGTTTGCAGTCCCCTTTGATCTATTTTGGCATAATAAAAAATGAGGCATTACTTTTGGAACGTTGTGACCTTGTCTGTTTGAGAAATGATCTCTACCAAATTCCTACTAATTTTTGGTGTACAGACTTGAAACGTGATATAAGGGATTTGGACCTGTGATGGAAATTTGATCTTTAGATGGTAAAAATAGCTGCTAAAGAGTCAAAATTGGTACTTGGTAGGTATAAGTCGATTTCACGTGCTCTTGTATATATGTGCAAATATACATTTATATTTTACAACATTATTTTCTTTGCGCAAGGACATAGTATCGATGGTAACAAATAAAGCTGGAAGATTGTGTGTTTGTTTCAATCCTAGCTCATGGCACCAGTCATTTTTTTTTTTTTTTTTTTTTCTTTTTGTTTTCTTATAAACTTTTGAAATCGCAACTATATATTAGATGCAATATAATAATTGATACGATTTGCTCCATAATAATAAATACAAAATCTGCATGAATTAGTGTCATTTTTAAGTATGTTTTATGACCAGGCAATGCCGGGCACCTTTCTAGTGTATGTGTATAAATATATATATATAAGGAAATGATAGATAATGATAAGAAACCTGATATGTTTTTTTTTTTTTTACACAGTGATCACCACTTATCAAGGCCCGGAAGCCACTCAGGGATAAGGGTTATTGCAAGTACATTACGTTAGTGTGGAGATTTGATGAAGTGTTTACTTAAGGGGGCGGTTCATTAGGAATTTGTTAACATTGGACTTGAACACATCCAAGTTGTAGTAGTCTGGTGGGAAGCAGGCAGACGGAACAAAGTTCCACAGGCGTGCAGTTCTAAGAAAGAAGCTTTGTTCATAAAATCCACGTTTTGATCTAGGCACAGATAAAGAGTGGGGGAAATTTTTGACAGTGGATTCGGCTAGACGGGTGTTTTTCGTGAAAGATTGGCGAGGGGGGACCAGAGATTGGAGTTAAGACGAGCACCTGCCATGGAAATAACGATAAAACAGGGATAGGCTCGCAACGTCTCTTCTGTGGGAGAGAGGTTGCAGGGTAGAGAAAAGGGCATCCCCCACTAAGCCACGAAGTCTATTTTGTACTCTGTCAAAGCAGGATAGGCTGTTTTTAGCAGCTCCTGCCTAGATATGGCAACAGTATTCCATCCTTGGACGTACTTGGTTTTTATATAGATAGAGAATTGCATCAGTAGTGAGATATCTTCTGGAGCGGTAGAAGGATCCCACCATCTTTCCAGCGACCTTGGCAACAGACTTGATGTATGTGTTCCATTTCAGATCAGGAGTAAAGGTCAAACCCAGAAGCTTGTCAAAACACGGGGCCTCACCCAGACAAGAGCCATCCATCACAATTGATGCCAGGTGGGGATCAGAGCGTTGATGATGTAAGGATAGGAGTTTGGTTTTGGATGCATTAAAGGTAACCAGCCACATCTTCCCCCACTGAACCACGCGCTCGAGATCAGAGGAGAGAGAATCAGAGAGAACTTTGTCATTTACAGCCTTTGATGTGTTGCCGTAGATGGTTGTGTCATCAGCATAGATGTCAACGAATGATTAAGTATGTGTTTAGGGAGGTCATTGATGTAGATCAGGAAGAGAGTTGGGCCTAGACTGTCATGAAAGCTTCAACCTCTGTTGCATTCCTCTGCCTGTTCTATAAGTGTTTTAATGGTGAATACTCTAAACAACCAGTCCTTGTACCCCTTCGACGTAAATACCCCCAACAAACTCGGCAAGCAGCAAAATCCCACCCTACAAATAGAGAAGCATTAAGAATTGATTGTATAATTGAATTAAAAAAAAAATTCTTAATGCTGCAATATTTTAAGTTATTAATTTATACTTTTACTAGAATATCTTGTCCTTTTCTTTTCCAGTTTTAATAACTAGTCCTTTTACTTTTCCATATTTAAGCTTAACCATATTACTTTTCATGCTCACATTTTTCTATTGTAATCCATGATTTTTCCAGTCTTCCAATAGATTTACTTGTTCTTTGTTTAATTTCAGTCTTATTTTTT
The DNA here is from genome assembly GCF_053919585.1 of Euprymna scolopes. Classification (NCBI taxonomy): domain Eukaryota; kingdom Metazoa; phylum Mollusca; class Cephalopoda; order Sepiida; family Sepiolidae; genus Euprymna; species Euprymna scolopes. The sequence goes on along the minus strand of NC_136493.1, from coordinate 144,362,602 downwards.
TGCCCCCATAAACACATGTAATAAAGTACGGCACTCGTCTGCTTTCAATAAAATCCCCCAATTATCAACCTTTCATGCTTTCATTCTGTTTCACTTGTTACTTCTTTCCATGACAGCAGTGAATTAGTAGCAACAATAATTGCTGAAGCGACATGGTTGCTATGGAAACCAGTCATAAAAAACGTCGCTGACCTCCTTACATATTTTTACGATTTTGAACACCAGGAAATTCATAACTTTTGTTTTACTACACAAAATTTGAATTTTTTTTTTTTTTTTTTCACAATATAGCTGAGAAGTTGATCTATAAACTAATAATTGTTTGAAATTTGGTCAAAAAATAAGTGAGAGGTGAAGCTTTAAAGCTGTTCGCAATGACTAAAACTGCCACTTAACCATATATTCAAACACTACCATGTTTGAATGATATATATATTACATACACACTAGATATACTTAGTTGATGTTTCCCAAAATTCAGTGAAGTCATTTTATTTTTGTTTGCATATTTTTTAATTTAATGTCGATAACTATTATGTTATCCTATTTAGGATTTATCTCCTTCGCTGATTTTATCTTTAGTTAATCTTTGACAACTAAATATTTATTCTGAAATCGACAAACTCATCTCTTAACTATGTTGACATTAACTGAATCAGCTCTGTAAACGTTCAACAGACTCCAGTGAATATTGATTGGTTAATTTTTTTTTCTGCATAGAGTAATTCAATGATGCAGCTCTGCTTCTGGTGCATATCCATGACGGGGGTTGCTTTCTTAGTCTCACACTCTCAATATCTGCAACAGAGATGAAACTTTCACGACATGAATGTGTAAGTCAATATTTTTGTTTACGAGCCAAATAGAATCGCTAGCCAAATTTGTGTGATTTTTGGAATATGACATCTTCTGTTCTGTGACAAGTATGTACATCAAAGATTTTTCTCTATTTTTTAATTTTTAAGTGTAATCTATATCTATAATACAAATCTCACTTGTCTGTTTAAATGTATATACGTATGTTTGTATGTCTGCCTAAAACTTTCGACAAAGGCGATGAATTTTCATGAAATCGGTATCATTTTGAAGCTCTATCCTTCAGACAATATCGAAAAATTGGCCAAAAACATTAATTCTATTACCCTCAACTGGGCACTTTTCTACAGGGACAGGTCACTTTTTTCGCCAATATTTTCAAGTCATTCTCTCTTTTCGATTGTCTAGCCTAGCCTTTATTTAAACCTATATTACTTTCGGTTTGGCGATTGGGGGGGGGAGCAAAGCAAAGACATCACATTTTGCTTTTTTTTTTTTTTTTTTTTTTTTTTTTTTTTTTTTTTTTTTTTTCCACATTCTTTTCCTCCTTTGCGGTACGGGTTTGAGCATGCCTGCCTACTACCACCTTTTTTTTTTTTTTTTGTTCAACACACCTGGGCAACGCCGGGCACTCAAGCTAGTTCTAAATATGCAACAAATTTTATATTGAGACCTGGAGATATAGACATTCAAATTTCTTCAGATTTTTTTTTTTTTTTTAACAACCTCCGTTAGAACAATATTTATTTTTTTATATACCTTTTTATTGTTTCAATAATTTGACTGCTAATTTTATTTTAAAAAAAAAAGGTTGAAAAGATTTTTTTTTTTTTTTCACACAGTAATAACCATTGGAAAATTGTTGATGAAAGAAAATCACTCACAAATGCGACTGTTTCACTCAATGTAAAGCTCTGATATTGGCAGTCGCTTGGTCAGATTAAGTAAATTATCAAATTGTATTGACTGTTTTATTGCCAGTGGCACAGTGTAACAATAACACTAGAAAATTGACTAGTTCAGAGTAAAGTTAGATTTGTCTGCTTAAAAAGTACTTGAAAAATCTGACAAGATGATAACTTTATAATATTAGTTAAATTGAACTATGGTTTACATGATTTGATTAGAAAACTTTTGATTATAGGGCAGAGATGAAAATCACATTTCGAGTAAAAATTCATTGTTATATTTGTATATCGGGCAAAAGTAAGTATCCTCACCAAAAATTAAGAAAAAAGTATTTAATAGAAGTTTAATTAAAAATAAAATCAGTTTTCATATTTTGTTGATCCACCATTGGTAAGATCGAAAATCCTGTAGATATAGAGATAAAAGTCTGTCTTTATGATCTGATTGTACTAATTTGTTCAGTTATAAATAAATGAATATAACGGCATAAATAAAATGGGAATTGATTCAAACATGCCTTGTACGTATTAGTTCAGTAACTGTCCATTGCTTACATTCAGTATGCCGCCATCCGTCTCAGAGTGGAGGATTTCGTTTGTTGTCATAAACACTTTTTCAAACACTATAGATAATAATCAAGATAAGTTTATTAAATGCAAAAATTTTTAGTGGTTGGTTAACTATTGAACTTCATAATTTTTCTAGTTTGAAGGTAATTTTATAGTATCATTACCCTTTTAAACTAACTAGAATTAAATTATTTTTTTTTTTTTTTTTTTTTTTTTAACGATCTACATCAGAATTCGGGTCATAAAAGGTTAACTAAGTAATAATGAACATTGGATCGGCAAAATATGAAAACTTATCTTATTTTTGATTAAACTTCTACTTGATAGCATTTCCTAATTTGGATATTTAATTTTACATGATATGTAAGTATATGAAAAAGTTTTTATTTGGAATGCATTTTTATCTTGTATTATATAAGCACTTAAATTTTGTTCCCTTATTTGCAGAAGTAAAGTTTTTGTCTAGATAACTAAACATTTTTTGTTGAAATTTTACTGAAAATATATTAAAATACAAAGCTTTAACAATTCTTTTTTTTTTTTTTTTTCTTTTTGTTTCTTTGTAGCCGACGATGACTCAAAGCAAAGCAACGTGAAAACAGTTAATATTCCAGAGCAACAGCAATGTGCGATTTGGAATTAGGGAAAAGTACATCGGAAGCATCGCTGAAGAAGCAATTACCATTGCGTTTTTCACAAACATCGCTGCATTACCCATTTGCAGAAAATTCAAATTCCATTCGGCAGATTTCGTATTTTCAACGATTAGATTTTCAAACTGTAAAAGATGGCGTCTTCTCAAAAAAGCTCTCACGGTCTTCCTCCCCATCCCAACTTTCAAAATATTTTTATAGCCATCAGCAGCCGAGATATTTAGGCTCGTCTGAATGTAGTTATTCTAAATTGACTGCACCTTCATCTTTGAAAGAAAAGTCTTCCGATCCTTATTCCCGTCCACTGAGTGCGAAGGAATTGGTACAAAAGTTTTCCGAGAGAAAAATGGCGTCCTCTTCTATCACAGCTTATAATAAGAATGACAACTATGGCTGTCAAGGTAATTTCCCGATGAATCTCAACTTCTTCCTCAAACCACAGAATCTTTTAAAACCTGATGATGCCTTACAGAACGCCGAAAATCCAAGCAAACATTCCATGGTGTCGGATAGCAGTTCGTCGTTAAAGCCGATCTGTAACAGTCCCCTGAAGGAAAGTCAGAGCACTAACTGCCAGTTTCCGCCCAAAACTGCATTTTTATTGACCGCACCAACTCGTGTTCCTTTTTCCTCCGTGAGTAAACATGTATCTGCCATTCCTAAGCCCGGCTGTTGCCAGGCGAAACCTTCCGATAAGCCTGTTTATGTTCGGAATTTGAATTACACACCGGCTCTGCCTTATGATGAAGTAATGCTTTCAAACCGTGAAGTGCTGAATTCGCCAGCAGATGTTCCCAAGCTGGAAGAATCTGAGCTGTTGGATAATCCGAGCCAGACGATGTATTATAAGATTGGAAACAAAACTGACGATTGTTTTTCCGACGGAAAACTAGCGGTGGCTGCTGTTTTGAGTCCTGCAAATGCTAAAATCAAATCAGTTTGGGAAGACACCTCGCAGGTTAGCCCTAACCAGGAAATTAATTCAGCTTCAGCAGAGATGTCTTCTGCGATTAGTCACTTGCCTGAAAACACTTTCAAAAGGTTTGTTAGTTTCTTTATTTACTGTTTTGTTTTCTAATACTATTGTAAAAACTTCCACCAAAAATTACTTTAAAAAATATGCTTTATTTGAGACCCAACGTCGCCCGGGATTGAATGAGGATGAACAAATGTTTCACCCTCCCATATTTTTTTATCATTGAAATCTGAAATAACTTTTTTTCAATCAAATCAATCGGTGCACCAGGAGGAAGCTTTACATATCGATCCGCAGTAACTTAACCTACAATACATTGTAGTTTACATTGCACTGTAGAGAACTTACTGTTGATTTCATGAAAATATTTTTATATATTGGCTTGAATAAAAGTTAAAAATGCAAAAGTCAAGTATTATAGATCATTGTGCTCTAAGAAGAAATATTCATTTCAAATGCACCCTTGTCATATCAAGGAACCTCCTGTTTTTATATGCCTGGCCTTTCTGCTTGTGCAATAATAAAATCTTAAATGCACTTGTGATGTTAGGCTGTATAAGGTGTTAACTTTGGTCAAAATTGCCTGTCCCTTCTTTCATCGGATTTTTTCAATACTTATCAGAATCTCTTTGATAGAAAATCTATCTAAGAAAACTGCCAGGCACATAAAGTACATTTGTGTGAAATTTAAAAAAAAAAATCAGCCCAGTCCTTTTGGAGTCCATAGGAAACTCTCTCTCACACACACAGTTCTTTTTCACAATGTTTTGGTCGATGTAACCTCCAACTTTCTTCAGGTGCTTCTTGTCGAACTCAGGAATTTGGGTGGAATTTCAAACAGAACTCTTTTACTTCATGGGAGTAGCAAATTCCCAAGTTCAATAGAAAAATTCCTGAGTTTGACAAGATACACCTGAAGATCAGAGTTTACATCAACCGAAACGTTGTGAAAATGACGCTCAAGATGAGAACAGTAGTCCAATGAATCCAAATAATACGAATAACCAATCCTCATCTCAAAAATTCAGGAACATCAAAAAATTGCATGTTTACTCTTTTTGCATGACAAAGTTAACATGTGTCTGGTTTTATACAAATAGATACATGTTGATTCTTATTATATAGTGGAAGATTTTTACTTGTTTTGCGTCCAATGCAAATGGAGATTTAAAAGCAACTTTTTTGTTTAGGAATGAAAATTATACACAAGTAATTTGTATGTAACTCTGGCCAGCCCTTTATTTATCCCTTTTTCTCAAGTCTATCTACATTATTTACTCGTGTGCTTTGTGTTTTTTGCCTTTCCTTGTCGACTGATTGTTATCTGTTGCACATTTGCTATCCTCCATTCTTTCAATATAACCATACCAGCAAAGTCTGCACACATCTTCCTATATTGCTCAGATCTAATCTTTCTCTGAGGTTATCATATCTAAGACCATTTTTAAGACTTCCACATTCATCATATCATATTCCGCATTCGTCATATCATTATTTCTCTCCGTGCAGTGCTTGTTCTCAATCCTCACTGGCCAGGTTTCACTTCATACATTTGCCTGATAGACTCTTTCCTCGATTAACAGTGGTATCGCTCTGCTGGTTAATGAAAGCAGTTCTCTGAACTTGCCCCATCCATCCTAATTTGTGTCATCAGACCAGCACTGGTTCATCTGTGCGCAAATCATCACTGATGATGAAACTTCTGAACAACTTCATCCAAATATACTTTCTCCACATCTTTGTTCTCAGACGTCTTCATTACCTCACACTTGTTGTACACAAATCTTTACGGTATTTTCGGTTTTAAAAAAAATTATTTTAGTAAATTAAAGAGTTTAAAAGTTTACAAGATACACTTGTTAATCTGAAAGAAGAATGCATTGAAGATGACTCTTGCAAAGTAAACCGAACATTTTTTTTTTTTTTTTTTTTTTATTCCCAATTTGGGGAGGATTTTAAAGAGAGCCAGTTTTAGGAGTTTTAGAGAAACATTTTTAACAAAAATTATTTTTAGATTTTTAATTAACTGTGAGAGCGAAATAGTCAAACTAATGAGTTCAAAAGCATAACTTCACAGATATTTTGGATGTTTAAAATGGAAGTTTACATAGATATGAAAATGGTGTTTGTTCATATTTTTTTATGATCCTTGTAGAACAAGGATTTATTAGCTTAAATATTGACAAAGTCTAAGTCGATAATTTAAGGGCCATGAATTAATCGATGCTTTTTGATGCTTCTGTTCAGTCTCGAAAGACAAAGGATACTCCTTGTAGGGAAAGCTGCACATGTAATTGTGAGACAAGGGTTGCGCAATCCCCAACCACACTTCTGAATCGGCATCTTTGATCAAATGATTTTTTCTGTGTGTCAAAAGTGATAACGTATACAACATAAAATATCTTCTAATATTCGATTATATATTCGATTATATTAAAGTCTGAATAAATTTAGGTAGAATATCCTTTGAATTACATTTTTATTTCAGCTATACATTTTTTCATATTCAAAATATCGCGCATACATTTATTTTTCAAATGAAATATAATTTTTAGTTTTATGTATAATTTTTATATTCCTTTAATTTTGTTCTAGCCGTTCTCATGGTGATGGGCATGTTGCTATCAATTCTGAGGGTGAAACTGATGATTGTTTAACCGAAGAAACCGATTCAGATTATGAAGGTATGCCATCTGCTGAATTTTACCACACATACATGACTTTTTTTTTTTTTTTTTTACTTCAGATGCGGCAAAAATAAAATCTGCACTTGTCATTTTTTCAAAAACTGCAAATTTAAGCTAAATTGAATGTAACTGTTTAAACTATCTATACCTTGTTTGATTCACCTTTTATTCCTTTATAATTTTACCTGTTCATATTTGACTTTTTATTGAAGTATTTTAGTGTTCACATCAATTTAAAAAAATAACTTCAAATTGAGAAGGCAAAAAGAAATTTCGCAGCAACAAATGAGCTTAAAACCAGCTTAAAATATCCACCTTTTAGGCAATAAAGCATCTCTAATCATAATTGTTGTCGTTGTTCCAGGTTATACAATGTAACATTTAGTCGATATGCCACGACTTTCTCTTAGTAATCATCAGGAGCACAATTATCTCCACGTTTCTGATTTATTCAATCGAGATTGAAATGTGATGAGAAAACCGTATAAGAATGACTGTGCAAAAGCACCAAAACACCGGCAGTGTTTGTGATACCCCTAAATCTTGTCATCCTTAAAGTTACTTTTTACAGGGAAGACAATGCTATCAAGCTCTGCAGCCTCAGAAACAGATTTGAAACAGCTCCCTAAATCCAACAACAGTGCAATCTTGTTAAAAAGTGCTCTCTTTCTACAGTTAAGAACAGATTAATGGAATTTCATTTGCAAGGCTGTATTGCAGGATGCAAGCCAAAGATTTCTGTAAAGAATAGAAAGCGCCATCTGGACTTCGTCAGATGCAATGAAGATCATGACTCTTCATATTGGTTGAAAGTGATTTTTAGTGATGAAAGCAAGTTCAATAGACTAGGCAATGATGGTATGCAGTACGTCCGTTGTTACAATATTTTTGCACTATAATGGGGTATGATCCTGCACAGTCGGGAGATTCTATTTATAAACGATGCTGCTAAGAACTTACGAATCGAATTAATTCATGTTCTGTTACCAATCAATCAGAAACCAGAATTGCTCCAGAAATATTAAACCTTTCTGTAGCAATTTCGCATATGTTTTCTCTGTCTCAGCACGGGAAGAATTTTTTGCTATGTGGATTCCAACTCGACCAGTCATCTCCAAGACTTGTGTAGAACAACGAACCATCAGAAACTGTTCTGAAATTAAACATGGCTTACTCTTCTAGAGGTTATGGGCCCACCATATGTCTTTATTTCGATGGATCCTAATCAAAATTCGAATTGTGGCAAGTGAAATTTTTAGGATATCTACAAATTCAAAAGCTACACAAAGTACTTCAAACACAACCTGAAAACAGAAACGACCCCGACTTCATTGAAAAGAACGCAACTGTCTTTGCAGAATTAATACAGATGACCAAAGTCTATCACTGGTAATGAGAGAAGCCTTGAACAATGGCTGCAAAGCATTGAACATATTGAGAGAGCATTATTTATCGAAAGGAAAACCCAAAATTATTTCTTTATGTATTGAACTGACCTCTCTAAAACGAATGGAAGCCGAAACCATTACAGATTATAAGAGCTGAAACTACTGCAAATTCTTTAAAAATGTCTGAAGTTATTAGCAACAGTCTGTTAATTTCCATGGTCCTCAAGGGATTACCAAGTGATTTCAAGCCATTTACCACTGTGATAACCCAGAAAGAAAAACCCATGACTTTTAGTCAATTCAAGGTGGCACTCAAAATTTACGAAGAAATTAAAAAAATGATCTGAAAAAAAAAAACGAATCTACAAATATCATGAAATTTAAAAATGCACCAAAATTAAATTATACTCATGCTGCGAATAAAAACTGTTCTGAAACTAAACATGGCTTACACTTCTAGATCTGTCAAAGGAAGGACAAAGAATTTAATCCTAGGTGCGCAGTTTCAACGTTGCAAGATGGTGGAGGTTCAGTTTTGGTGTGGGATATTGTTAAAGCTTTTTTTTCAATTAGAAATGGATTAACTGGTATAAGAAAAAGTTTTGAAATGACTGTGAAAAGAATCGGTTAAAACCTGCATTAGAAGTAAGGAATTGTTGTCATTGTGACCCAGAAAGTTATTCTGAAATGGTTGGTTATGAATTAAAAACAGCATAGAGAATCAAAATGCTTATTTTTCCATCTTGTATTCAATGTTCTGAAAATAAAACCTAATTGTTTTAAAATAAATATAATTCAAACAATTAGGTAGAATGAAAAACACTTTTTAAAATGATAAATGAAGTAAAGTTATTATAATGAAAACTTATTTGAAAATACATAATTTGAAATCAAAATTAACAATTCCGCAAGAACTTTTGCGATCTTGTGGATATTGTAAAAAAAAAAAAAAAAAAAATCTTTAAACAGCTAAAAAAAAAATGTAATAAACATGAAATCTTTGAATAATCAAATCGGAAAACTTCTAAAAATCAAAACCTATAAAACTGGTAAAAATAGCTTTTGAGCAGAATTTCAGTAATCTAAAATGTTGCTTCTATTTCATTGTTTCATTTTTATTTTCAATTTTTTCCACATATTAAAGCTAAAATAAATTGTATGTTTAAATTTTTCATCACATGTTGTCTTGCTGGAAATCTTTTTTTTTTTCTTTTTTTTTTATATATATAATTGCTTACTAAATTCAATAATTTATGCATTTTTATTAAAAAAAAATCTTTTTAATGTAAATTGATTGACCGTAGTGGAGTATGTGGGTAGGGTGGCGTTTCTTTTCCAATATTACTCTACTTACTCCTGATCACTTTATAACAATGAGTGTTTAGTAAGGAGGTGTCGAGTATGTATTTTTTTTACTTCACCGAGGATTGAACCCTAGTGTTCTAGGCCATTATGACAATACATTTTTATAAGACATGTTTTTTTAAATAACTTGTAAGACTGGTAATCTTTTTTTCTTTTTCCTTTGCAGAAGAGTGTGAGTTAGATAACGGTTGTAGCAGTCTATCGCGGCAGTTGTCCAGTTTGCAACCTAAGTTGGCGTCCCCTGATAAAGTGAATGAGACTAAAGTAAACAGCGCTCAGTCGAATCTCCTTCCAGCACTAACTGCCAGTTTGTTCCCAAATGTACCTCCAACTATCAACTTCGTCTACAGTGGATGCAAAGGTGACTCCATTTTCTTTGGTTAACTACATCCACCCCTCTACCCCAAAAAATCTTCTGGCAGACTTTTTGATGCTAGTCCATAACTCCCTTAAAGAAAAAAAAGAAAGAAAAATCTTTGAGGTACAATGATACAAAAAAATATCATACACCAAAAATCATGTAAATTGATCAAGTAGTTGTATTTTTATGAAGAAAATCATTTTAAGGGATTGATAAGAATCTGTAGGTATTACAGTTGACGTACAAGGCTGATTTTAAGCTCTATTTCTGAGGAGTGTTTTAAGTTAAACAATGATAAATTTAAGTTTTTTTTCAATGTCGCCTTCCTCTATTAAAACCTGGCTATTTTTAAATCTTGCAAGTTTGAATTGGGATCATCTCCCTTGTCCTTTAAGTTATTTGCAAAAATGGTGTTGATCTTCAAGGTATAAAATTTGATTTTCTTTTAAAATAAAACTACCTTATCAATTTACATTAGTTTTGATGTATGCTTTTTTTTTTTGTCATTCGTATATATACAATTTTTTTTTTCTTCATATGAGATGGGAGTATGAACTTGCTAGACTTTTTTTTTTTATCACATGTGAAAAGATGTCCAAAAGTAAAATCACAAAATTGAAGAAACTCTAAAAAGAACAAAATGAAACTAATTAGATACTAAGTTGTACTAAAAGAAAAACATAGTAACAAACCAACAAACTATCAAAAACTGATCTTGGCAGAGGTCATAAGTTTCTTTACATTGAAATAAAAAGAAAATTAAAAGGAGTTGAATCGACATAGTAAAGGAAACAATGTTTTCTTGTTTTTTTTGAGTCAACACTCCTCCTAAAGTGGTTCTTAACCTTTAAATGGGTTAATGATTGTCAGCTGAAAGAGGAAAACTATAGGAGTACTTACACTAATGATATGAATTTCTAATTACTTATCTGGTAGTTTTTGACAATTTTTTAACCTCGCGTTTGAATGCAACAAAGTGGTAATCGGCAGAAGGAAACAATCCTGTGGTAATGTGTTTCATAGAAAGGAAGTCCTTACAAAAAAGCTCTGTTCATGAAAAATCTGCGTAACACGAGGCACATGAAGGGAGAAATGAATGTTTTTTTTTTTTTTTTTTTTTTTTTAATTGATGTAGTAGCAAAACTAATTCCTACTACAAATAAAAGGGCCAAAGATTGCAGCTCAGTCGAGCACTTTCCATGACAAAAATAGAGCAGAGAGACGAGTAATCTTCTGTGATAAAAGGGTTGTAGGGAACATGAAAGATCATTCCCCTCCCCTCCCCTCTTTCAAAACTGATTTTGTACTCTACCAAAGTAAAAGTGTTCTGGAGTGTTTCCCACAGATGTGACAGCAGTATTCTATATTTGGACCAATCTCTCTTATAAAGATAATGTCAAGTTCTTTCTAGAGTGGTGGAATGATCCATTTTCCCAGTGACTTTAACCATGGACTGGATATACATTCTACCAGTTTTTTTGTTTTTTTTCTTTTTTTTTTCTTTTTTTTTTCTTTTTCTTTTTTTTTCTTTTTCTTTTTTTTCTTTTTCTTTTTTTTTCTTTTTCTTTTTTTTTCTTTTTCTTTTTTTTTTCTTTTTTTTTCTTTTTCTTTTTTTTCCTTTTTTTTCCTTTTTTCTTTTTTTTCTCTTTTTTCTCTTTCTTTTTCTTTTTTTTTTTTCTTTTTTTTTTTTTTGATATTAATAAAGTAAAGGTAACTCACTCTAATACAAACTTCACAATTAAATTTTCTTATAAAAATTTACTCAAAGTTGTTGCATCTTTGTATGTTGCTTTGTCTTTAATTGTATTCCAGGACAGATTATATCAATTTATATTTCTGAAGAGTAAACAATTTGAATATCTCCTGATAAAATTTTTTAATCTTTTTACAGTTGATGGTTTACCTCCAGAGATGCGCCATCTATTAAGATGGCGGCTCAGCCCAATCACGCCTCTTGTTGTCAAAAGTGCTTTAATGAGGGCAGGCTTCAAAATAACAAAAAGTGAGTCCTTTTATTATAATCTTCACAAATTTCTGTAAAGCTAATTTGTTGCCATTTCAGGTCTGATTTTATGACCACTTTTCAGAATTCAAGATCGCCTAAAAGGGTTTTAAAATTTTTTGAGTCTGAATAGCTTGATTTTTCTCACTCAAGATTTATATAAAAAGATAACAAATTTTTTATTTTCTATTGTAGAGAATTATGATTGGATTGGTTGTTTCGGTAAACATATGAAAAGTCAATTATTTCGTACACTCAGGGATTTTCAGAAAGTAAGTTTGTTGAAAAAAATTTTGGTTTTCTTCTTCCTTTTTCTCTTCTGTATCTATTATGGAGACTCACCCATGCACAATATATGAACTCTTCCAAACTGTATAAACTAAGTACAGACTCTGTGTGGCTTCTATATTTTCATAGTACATCATCTTGACGGTATGTGCTACGACTGTTGCTCTTATCTTCTATTTGAACATAAATTACCTTTTCTAACCCATATCCATGTGAGTGTTTTCCTTAGTGACATTTCCAAACTATAACAGTATCCCACATTGCTTTTCTGAATGAAGGAGTGACCCTCATCTGTCAAGATGCTGCAGTCTTAAAGTGCATCTAAAAAGTATATAGAAATCATAAAACCTCAAAAGATTTTCAATTAATTTTTTAAATTTCTATAACTGTTCTATATAAGATGTTTTATTTATATTTAAAGTGATATCATATTGCTATTATTGTACTTTGAAAATGTTAGGTGATAGGTAAAAAACTTAAATGTCAATATTTTATTTGCAAGTACACATTTTGTATAATGCATTTTTCCTGTTGAATTTGGAAGAATATATAAATGTAAAAAGCATATGAACAAACTTCAATGTTCTACAAGAATTTAAAAAAATTGAAAAAAAAAAAATTGAAAAAGCAAATTAACAGAAATACAAGTGTTGCTCCTCTTATTTCAACATTTAAGTTTATCAACAATTGGTGTTAGTAGTTGCTATTATAGCAACAGTTATTTGCAGTATTTTTTACTAGTTGCTAGAGTTCATGCTTGCTGTTTAAGTATTATTATTTTAAGTATAAATTAAGAGTATTCTGCAAATTTTTAATTGAACTTGAGTCACAACTGTTGGGTGATCAGTCCATGTAGAAATCTCATACAAATCCTTTTTTGTAACAATGTTTTTGTAAACTTTGAAGCATGACTAAATGTATTTTCTTTCATGAATATCAATTTACATTGGTTAACTCGAGATTTTCCTCTTGGAAATCACAGTAACTTTTAGAGTTCAATTTCACTGTCTTTGACTTTAAAAGCACCCACAAATTCACTGCCCATATCATGATCCCATCTGCACGTTATTGCCACTTAACAAATTGAATTGAAAAGCTTTATGTAATTTTCGTTTTATTTGTAAAGAATTTATAATTTTTAAATTGTCGATTCCAACACTTTGGCAACTCTGCTTCTGCAACCATAAGTGAAGGATGGGGGCAAACTTAAGTCTGTGTTGCTTCAGAAATTGGTGATTGTTTTTCTATAAACTGGAATTGCAAAATAATAAACCTGCATCAAGTTATTTTTATTTTATTTTTTTTCCGATCTGAAAAGTTTTTACTTAATGGACTTCACCTTAAAAAGAACAAAAGTTTTGTGCAGTGCCTTCAACCATCCTAAGTCTGACAATTTATCTTTGTATTCTGATGAAAAGGTTATTGAAATAATCAGATTTTAAAAGTGAAATAAGATATTCCACAAAATTATCTTATAGTGGATTCCATTAGAAAATGATTTCATTAGAAAATGTCAGAACTCTTCAACTTGATAGATTGCTTGTGTAAGTATAAGGTAAACATTTTCAACCATCGCAATATTTTTCGTGGAACTGACAATACAATCATCTCATTAAATCTTATACTCAAGTTGCTTTTAACCATAAGTACGGATTTATTTATTTTTAGTCTTCCATAGACTTAATTTTTCTTGAACCAGATTCGATATCTGGATTTCTATTTGTTTTTGTGTAAGCATTCATATGAAGTAGTTTTTATTTTTTTACATTTATAGCTTAACCATTTTCCTGGTTCCTTCCAAATTGGCCGCAAAGATCGACTTTGGCGGAATCTATCCAAATTACAGCTGCATTTTGGGAAGAAAGAATATGGTTTCTTTCCACAAACATTTGTGCTTCCAACTGACATAAAATTATTCAAGAAAATTTGGGAAGATGGTGGAAACCGTTTAAAATGGATCATTAAACCAGTAAGTCTGTATTTCCAATATTTATCCAAATACTTTTAATTCCATCATTTATATACAGAGATAGGGAGATTTCCGCTTTTGTAATTCAGAAAAGATGGAATTTAAAAAAAAAAAATTTTTCTTTTTTTTTCTGTTAGTGGACGTTTAAAAAAAAAATAATTTTTTATATCCTATTTACACTGATGGACCTGTTAATAAGAACTCTTAAAAATTAAGTACGAATTAAATTGTGGTATATTTGGATGAAATGCACAGGAATGATTTTTTTTACACACTAAAAGTTTTCACAAGTGTCTGTATCATCAGTAATTGTTCACTGGTAATGACAAGTATTTCCTATTATGAATGAGAAGATTTCTAGATTTCCAGTATCCTTACACTTTTGATAATGCAAAATGACAAGCAATGGTTATCGCAGCAGTTGATAACTTGCTCTGGAATTAGTGGCAATATAAATCTTGCCAAGATTCTACTATTCTCTGTGCTTCTCTAGTCGAGGTCTTGGTGGTGCTTACATTCTGAAGTCTTTCCATCCTCCTTAACTCTTAACAACCACTTTATTTATGGTATTTTTGGAAATTCTAGTTCCATTATTATATTATTTAAAAACAATTATTTACAAGTGACTTGTACTTTTGAAAGTAACGTGTCTGTAAGAAATACCAAACCATATAAAAAATGACTAAGTTGGTGAGATCTGAAGCTATCCAACAGGTGGCCATCAAAGGCTATATTTATTATGTTCTAAACATAAATTTATCCCAGCTTCCATCTACAAAGATGGCATGATGCCAACCAGTTAAAGTCCCAAGACAGTTTGGAGATCAATATACAGCATATTTTTATGTATTCTGTTTTTTTTTTATTAAAACTTGATTTGAACATTTGTCTTAAAAATTTTGTACTCTATTCTTGAAATAATTTTTATTTTACAGCCTGCCTCTGCTCGTGGGAAAGGAATAAAAGTCATTCACAAATGGAGTCAAATTCCACAACGCCGACCTATTATTGTTCAAAAGTAAGTAAAATTTGTTTTTTTTCTTTAGTTTGATATTTTTTGTAAGCTGCATCTCCATAAGCGATTCAGTCTCTCTCGTACTTGTTTTTGAAATTGCATTTTCATTGGATAAAATATTGTTGCAATATTTTTGAGCTAATGGGTCGACAGTCGATTCTATTTATAAAAACAATGCTGCTAGAAAATGACAAATCCAATTCACGTTCTGCTACTAACCAATCATAAACCAGAATTGCTCCATAAAAATTAAACCTTTTCTGTTACAACCTCACACGTGTTTTCTTCATGTCAACACGGAAAGAATCTTTTGCTCTGTGGCTTCCAACTCGAGAACTGTCTACTGAGAACCAGTCACCTCCAGGACTTATATAGAACAACTAACCATCGGAAACTGTTCTGAAACTAAACATGGCTTACAACTCAAGAAATATATTTTAGATGGTGAGGCTACTGAGATTGTCCGGAGGTATTGTTGCTGTGCTGATACCATTGCAGTACAGAGGTTCTAGTGTGATAGCAAGAGTTCAGAGAACGTCTGCCATTACTAAGCAACAGATCATTACCACTGTCAACCAAAGAAAGAATTTATCTGTAATGTTGTCTGGGAACCCACACATTGTAGCCTCGATCGCAAAGTAGATAAAGAATAGGAAAGAACCTCAACTCACTTTTTTTGTACAACATTTATTTCCGCATTATTGCATTACTACTGTGACATCCTTCACATTATCTTCTCGAGCGTCATTCACGTCTCTCACGTGATCATCTTCTTCCTCCTTTTTATAGTCTTTTTTTTCTTTACCCGGGACGTTATTTTGCATGCATTTCCACGCTCTGTTACATATCAGGCAGATGATGATCCATAGAAGTGAAACCTTGCAAGTGATGGTTGAAGACATGCGTTGCATGAGAATGATACAATATGTATGTAAGGTCTTTAAGAGAATCTTTTTGCAATCTAACCATATTTTTGTACATATTAGCATCAGTCTGTTTATATTCAAGAAGTAAGATGGTGATGGATGAGAAGTAAGATGATGGTGATGGATGAGAACTTGGATGATGGTGATGGATGAGAACTTGGATGTGGAGTAAATATATCTAAATTGTGAAAATATTAAAGTTGTTGGCAAGTTTTGTTACCTTGGTGATACCATTACATTACAGGTTGGAACACGTGCTAGTGTGATTGCAAGAGTTTGGAGTTCAGTGAAATTCTGCCATTATCATTACCACTTTCGATCAAAGGAAGAATCTGTACAGAATGTGATAATGTGTGGAAGTTAAACCTGGCTATTGGGGGTTGAGGATATGCATTGCATGGAGAGAAATGATGAAAATTATAAGATAGATCTGTGATGTGAGTTTTAAAGAGAAGCTTGGATCTGATCCCCCCCCCACTCCCCACCGACAAAAATTAAATGTGGACAGTATAAGGAGATGTCTGCAGAAGGGGAGACTTTGTTGATTTGCTTCCATTTTAAAAATAAGTGTTTTTGAGTTAGATGCAGAACAGTTAAGTTTACAAAGGTTAATTGGCAGAAAACTGAAAGTGATGAGAATGGATTTGAAAGAGGAATGAATAGAAACCTGGCCAGAGATAGCTTAGTTTCAAGCGCTTTTATGCCAGCATAAAAAAATTGGATATGATGATTTGAAATATTTTTATTGTTAGATGTGCAGATTAAATCGAAATAATACATTTTGTTTGTTTTTTTTTAATCTTTTGTTCAGGTACCTTTCGCGACCTTACTTGATCAACAACAGTAAATTTGATATCCGCCTTTATGTGTTAGTAAGCTCTTTCGACCCTCTCAGGATTTACATATATTCAGACGGATTGGTTCGCTTTGCATCTTGCAAGTAAGTACATCACTTAGTTCCTACATTTTCTTACATCATTTCATCCAGAAAAATGGAGAATGTCATCTTTTTTGTGATAAATGGAAGAAAATTAACATGGCATTAAATTTGCATCCAATTATCTTACAGATAAAATCCATCTTTGATTTAGTATTAATATTAACATTTTGCTGATTCTATAAACATTTCGACAAGTCTCGATGCAATACTCCTCTTCTACATCGGGTTAGGAAGAAAATTGTTTATAATTTTTTATATAACACTAGTTCGTTTTATCAGCATTACCAGAAAGTATTTAAAAAAAAAATTTTTTTCTTTGTATAAAATTGTTGCATTTCAGACATTTTTATCCGATCCGATCAATCGGCTAGTCATGTTAAGCCTTACACTGAAATGTCAATTATAACATTTAAAAAAAAATAATAAATAAATAAACAAATTTAATCTAAAGATAATGCATCTTATTACTACAAACATAGATAAACCAGGTAAGTGCTAGAAGGCGATGGCAAGGGTCAATCAATTGACGAGACAAAACCACACAACTGCTCCCCAACCAATGTTTCTATCAAACTGGGAAAGAAGAAACTAATGGAGGAAACAGGAAATGATGGAACAAACTCAACCAATTGAGTATACCTTTTTTGTATCCCTGGGATGAAGGGGGCGAATGCCCCCCCCCCCCCCAACATCTCCCAGTTTCGGGCTCCGAGGAGGGTGGAGAGCAAGAGATAAATCTAAACAAACTTCTATGGATATAATAAACCCAAACAAAAAACCCAGAAACCAAAAAAATAAAACAAAATCGAAAAAAAAAAAACCCACTCTGACGTAACCAGCTCAGACAGTGAGCAAGAATATAACTATGAAATAATTGATAAAGAAAAATACCCAAGATTCATAGTAATCGAAACCTTAGAAGGAAAAAAGATCGGCGATCTGTCTCCTTTCTTAATTGAAAAAATTCTGTCTCAAAACAGCAACCCAAAAACAGCAAAAAAAATGAAAAATGGCAATCTACTTGTCACAGTTGACAACTATAAAGACGCAAAAAACATCTTAGAGATGGAAAAATTCCATATCTATAAATGCAAAAGTTTTGCCTATGAAAGATTAAACACATCAAAAGGTGTCATAAAAAGCCATGAATTAACCTTGACTACAGCAGAAGAAATAGAAAATGTCCTAAGAAAACGGGGAGTAATCGATCATCTTCGAATAAACATAAAAAGGAATGTCAAACCATACCTACAAAAACCTACGTACTAACATTCAATACACCAAAAATTCCCAAAGAAATAAAAATCGGATATACAATTGAAAAAGTAGAACAATATATACCAGCCCCTCTGAGATGTTTCAAGCGTCATAAATATGGACATAACAGAGAAACATGCAAAGGACAGAAAATATGTGGAAAATGTGGCTTAAAAGAACTTAACCACACTGAAATTGAATGCCCCAGCAAAACAAAATGCCCAAATTACCAAGAAAAACACCCAGCATACTCTAAAATATGCAAAATCTTTAGAAAAGAAATAGCTGAAATAAAATACGAACAAAACGTATCCTTTCCTGAAGCAAGGAAAATAGCAAGCTCTCAAGAAAAACACTTACGCAGACATCACAAAAATTTAAAACCAACCAAACCCACTACCAGGACTTAAATTAATCTCCGAACTCAAAAATTTAATTGAAACTTTAAAAACTAACCAAAACGAAAACAAGAAACAAATACCAGTATCTTCTAAAACTCAGTCAAATGATCTAAAACAAATCCCAAAGAACAAAAAAGAACCCGAACAACAAAAACCACAAATAAACCGTGAAAGATCCAAATCACGAACAAGGACAAAAGCAGAAGATACATACTTACAAATCCTACAAAAACAAACTACTAACAATACAGAATCAAAATTTAAGACTTAGCCTGGGAGCCTATCGAACTTCACCAATGGAAAGCTTGCATGTAGAAGCCCAAGAACTACCCCTGCATTTAAGATGGGAAAAACTAGCATTACAATACGCAACAAAATTACAAAGCAACCCCGAAAACCGAACATACAAAACTACCTTCAACCCACAATGTACAAACTTTTATTCAGGGAAACCAAAAAATATACCCTCCTTTGGACACAGAATTAAAGAAATAATACATCAAATCAATGAAACCCCCGACAATATAATTACTCAAAAAAATAAACGACAGACCACCATAGACATTACACAAACCAAAAACCGACCTAACACTTACTGCTTACAAGAAAAACATTACAAATAATATAACAAACAGAAGCAACTTCGGAGAACTAAGAGAAAAATATGCAGAATACATAGAAATATACACCGATGGGTCTAAAACTATAAACGGAACAAGTGTAGCATGCACAGATGGACAAAATCAAATACGACTGCCCAACGAGGCTTCAATATATACAGCCAAGCTGCAGGCCATCAAAATAGCTCTCAAAGACATCAACGAACAAAAATTCATAATATATACAGACTCCCTATCCTGTACCATGGCCCTTGAAGAAAAATCTAAACACACTTTTATCACAGAAATTATACAAGAATACAACGAAATAACCAAAAAAAAAACAGAATTGGACATACAAAATTAACTCATTCCTACCTAATCAAAGTGAAGGAAACAACAAATTGCACACTCTGCAACCAACAACTAACAATTAAACATCTACTGACGGAGTGTAAAAACACAAACACACTCGGAAGAAATATTTTAAAACAAACATTAAAAAAGTATTCCAAGAAGTGGAACCCCAACAAATCATAAACTATTTAAAAGAAACAAATGTATTCAAACTCCTATAAAGTAAACAAATAAAATTCAGTTTAGAAAAACAAACCTCTTACAACTAAAACAATTTTTCGAAAAACCCAAAGCATCTTGCTTCAAAAGATAAACTTTTCAAGAAACTTAAAATATTTTTACAAGAAACTGAAAACCTATTATATCAACAAAACTTTTTTGGCATCAAATGATCCTTAGATGTTGAAATGCCGTTAAACAAACTCGCTCATCTTGAGTGTTATTTGTGCAATGTTTTGGCTTTCGACCATCTTCAGGCATGTTGGTTGTTATTATTACAACCAACATGCCTTAGGACGGTTGAAGGCCAATCTGACTGAAATGTTACACAAATAACACTCATGATGAGAATAGTCTGATCAATCCAAGTAATATAAACATTATTTTATGGTTGGAATTGTCAAAGAAAGTGGTTATTACTTAAAAAAAAAAAAAAATTAATTACTTTTTTTTTTTTTTTTTTTTTTTTTTTTTTTTTTTTAAGAAAAAAAAAATTCTGATTTTAAATTCTTATTCCTTTCCATTTTTAGGTACTCCACCACCATAAGCAGTTTAAGCAATCGCTGTGTTCACCTCACCAATTACAGCGTCAATAAATTGAATCCATTTTATCGGAACAACACTGGTGATAATTATCAAGGACATAAATGGTAGGTTCATATGATGATGATGAGCTGTAGGGCACAATTAATCCGAACACTATACTCTTCAGATTTTGAAAAACCTCCGACCTAAAATCTTCTACAAGTAATAATTTATTTTTATATATATTTAATAAAATCATGAGTATGTGTATTTCTTGTGTTAATGTAACTTTGATAATTATACATTGCATTATTTTGTTTCTTAAATATTTTTTTAAATATAATATACAATAAAATTCTAATTTTTTTTAAGAGATTTTTTTTTTCTGCAATTCAGTATTCGAGAGAAGATGCCATTTTTCTTAATTATAAGGTGACATTAATCACAATATGTACCCCTTTTTCTTGCCAAGGGTCAGGTTTATTTGTTTATATATAAATTGAGAAAATGGCACATTTCATCTAATACTAATAAAAAAAAAATTAAATTAATTTAAATAATGGAAAGAAAATAAATACTGGATTTTTTTGCCATTACAATTGTTTTACAGGTTTTATTTATTGTCTACCATAACAAATATGTATTTCCTAAAATTAGCATATTTACTGAAGACGTGTTAAGCACCAAATCTTGTCATTGGTGAATTTATCTGACAATAGGAAATGATTTTTATTTCTCAATATAGAATTAAATCTGTGATAAACTTACTCCAAACATTCTATTAGTTGAGGGCAATAACTTCAATGTTGGAAAGAAATCTTTTCAAAACTAATTTAAAGTATTTTTATTGTAGGAGCCTGAAAACCTTATGGAATTATTTAAAACAACAAGGAATCAATGTTCATCCTATCTGGGAATCTATAAAAGATATTGTTGTCAAAACTATAATCAGGTAAGTTTTTATTTTATCTATACTTTTTGTATTGTTACATATGTGTACACAAAATAGATGCTGCTAAGCATGTGACGCATGCACATTTAAAAGAACAGTAAATTTTAAGGAACCTACATTAATTTATCCATGAAAAATTATGCATTACACAATTTTCTTAAAGAATATCACTTTTCAAAATAAAACTTTAAACATCTTATCAATAAAAATGTATTTTCTTTTATAATCTGTTATTTCTCTTTGGTCTTCTCAACAACTTTTTGAGGGTTTCTAATCAGAAAGGAATACGATAGGAAGGGGGGGGCTAGAAGAAAATGAAAGAAATGGCTACTTGACTGTTGGCAAAATCCATGGATTGGGCATTATAGTTGTGGATGTGTGGGTATTCAAAAATATTATATAAACTGGCCCAACTTGATATCAAATAGTCTGATTGCTAATAATTTTGACAGATCAACTTGCGTCAATTTCCATGTTCTCTTGTTTGTCATAACCAAGCAATAAAAATGTACCATTGTTTTTATATGTAAATGTTGATTGTTAGTATTTTATGTATTGCAGTAATATATAACAAAATTTCTGATGCTCAGATCGAGATTGAAACCTGGCCTTCTACAAAGAAGGCCTCATGATTTACACTTTTCTTCTGTTGTCAGTTAAAGAAATTCAAAGATTTTTTTTCTTTTAGAATTTTTATAAAATTGAACTATAAAAATTTGTTAATAAAAATTTTTTTCTTGATTTTAAATCTATTTGAAATTCCCTACCAAAACATAATTTAAGAATCTTGGTATTCTTGTCAACATTTTACAGTTAAACTTGAATTCAAAACTGGCTACAAATGTGTCGACTAGAAAGTGCAAAATCAGTTCCCACTTTGTTACATTTTTGCCAGAGACTTTGAACTATTTTTGTTTTTGGACAAAAAGCTTATTTTCTATTAAATTGTTAGACGAAAGTACAGAATAGTTAAATTCTCTTGTTAAAAATAGATATTAGGCTAAAAAGTTGACTGGGGGTGGGGGGTGAAATAAAATAGCACTTTGCTAATTTAACATATGTAAATTGAAACTTTTGTTCCCAATTTTTCTGTTACTGCTATTTTCATGTCATTAACAATCACTTTGAATTGAAAAGTAAGGACTTTTTTTTTTTTTTTAAGCTTCATTTCAGTTCTTTAAATTGCAGATGAACTGATCTAAAAACTCGTCAACTCCCATTCCTCCTCACCTGACTTCTTTCCCTTCTCTATTCAACAACTTTTTTCAACCAAATTATTTCTTCATTTCACCTCCCTCCTCCTCCCAACAAATACATACAATGCATGTAAGTCAAACACTTTTAAATCAGCTACAGATTTGACTCTCAACTCGTCATAGGTCCGTACAGTTTAAATAAATTTATGAGATTGGGCTAAGTTTGTGTTGGATTTTTTCTTTTACTTACTGATTGGTATCATTGTTTCGTTCCAGTGGAGAAGCCATCGTTTCAAGTTTAACGAGAGCTAATTTGAAGAACCCTTCTTATTCGGCATATGAATTGTTTGGATTTGATATTCTTTTGGATGAGAATCTGAAACCATGGCTTTTGGAAGTAAACATTTCTCCTAGGTAAATGCAATACTGTATTTCATGTTTTTTCATTTGTATTTGTTTTTTGGGTTTTTTTTGTAGAGTTTTAGTATTTTCTGTTTTCCTTTTTCATTTTTAGTCTTCATTCCACAACTCCTCTAGATGTCGAAATCAAAGAACCAATGGTCTGTGATGTACTGAATATTGCAGGTTTTCAGTTGCCTGTCAAAGATGATCTGTCCCTTCATGTCGTTAACAATCACTTTGAAGAGTAAGGACTTTTTTGCTTTATTTCAATTTTTTAAATTGCAGATGAAATGATCTAAAAACTCTACAATTTTCAGTATTTAATCTTAGTCATTCCTTAATTTTAGTTGTTCATCCCAAGATTTTACAACTGATAAAATGATAGAACTCGTTTTGAAGCCGTTTTTTTTTTTGAGACGCCAAATTTTGTTGTTCAATAATACAGTTTTATTGGACCAAGGATTGCACTATTATCAGTTTAACTGACTACTATGTATTTGGCATGAAAGAACTCACAAGTTAACTCTAGAATGACAGATTTAACATATCTGTCCTTAGATTTATCTTTAAGGTAAATTTTGTGCAAACCTAGGATACAATTGAATATTCTTATTCACTTATTTTTTTATCTGAAAGTTACCTCTCATTCATTTAATGGCTTAAAATGATTGCATTTCCAATGTTTTGAAAGTACGTTTTTCTATGCTGTTGAAAATTAGAAAAGGTTACTATTAAGTTTTCGCATTTAAATAATAAATATTGCTTGTTTTTTACTCTTCCTTTTTTTTCTTGGGATTATCTTCCACCCTATAATAAACTGGTGTATTTGTGTAATTCTTCAATGATCAGTGCTCCATTTTTAAGCAGAATTCCACTTTTTGAATACAGAAAAAGCAAATTTCCATTTTATTAATAGAACTTTCATTCGATGTTAAGTTCTCTGCTTTTTGGTTGAAAATTGAGTTATTGATGTAATTCTGATTTCAACATTGTAGTATAACTAGATAACATGTACAAACAAATTGATTCAATATGATAGAAAATTGACTGACTGCTTGAAATACAATAACGTCTTGTTTAATGTAGATAAATTTAAACTTTTGTTCCAATTTTTTTCTGTGATGGCCATCTTTTTTATAATCACAAAATGTACACATTTTATTAATCTGCATTTTTCTATATTGTTAAATTTTATCAAAACATTGTGTAAAAAGAACATTCAACATTTTTGTGTCTGTTTTTTGATTTGTTCTTTTTCTTACACAATCTTTTTTCTTTAATGTTCCAAATTCTTGATAAAACTTTTTCTTATACTGCTTCCATTTTTGTATATTGTAGTGGACACTATAAACCACCAAACAACTACTGCCTTGATAAGCGACTCTACACCCATAATCTTTCTGCAGATGAAAAACACAAGCATACATACTATCATCAACGCAATCTTGATATGGTAAGGAAAGAAAAAAATATTTTTATTTATATATATATATATATATATATATATAAGGAGGAGGGGAGACATAAAATATATTTTAATTTGTCCAGATTTCATATATATTTCAATCATGATTTCAAAAGTTAAAAAAAAAAAAAAAAAAAAATTAGGTGCCATCAGCTAGAATCAAAATCGAAACTAGCATTCAAAGCTGGTGATGTTACCACTGTGCCAATGTGACACATACATGAACTCATTAAAAATAAACTAAGATGAATGTACAAAAGTTATAACAATTTTGACCCCTTATAAACTATTTTATTTATTTCTAAAGACCCATAAAAAAAACTCTCCATAAAAAATCCAATCATTTGAGGCTCCTAGTGCCGCTGAGACTTTAGTTTTGGAAGAGAGTTTGAAAATATGGAGACACATATATATTAGATATATATGTCAGGGATGTAACTTGTGCATTTTAACGGAATTCCTGTTTATAATTAATAATTATATATATATCTTTGTTGCCTACATAAACTCCAAAGTTAAACCATAAAGAGGCTGGCCAGTACCAGATAGGTGACCATTTTGGGAATGCTAGGCAGCGTATGTGTTGGAGACAACTCCTGCATCTACTATCACACTTAGTCTTGACCTTGTCTTGCCATCAAGACCAAGTGTTTCTGAACGAGTGTGGTAGATGACCAAATGAGATAACATGAATTCCTAAAACTACCAGATGAACCATTAAAGTATTTACTTTCCATTCTTAATGACAGCTGAATCAATGGCATTTTTCCAGCTACATGGAAACAAGCCAGTCATTTTCGTATCAAAACCAGGAAAGTATGCATCTGACCCCTCCAGTTATCGCCCCAAAGCACTAACAATGTTGTGTGTGTAAGACAATGGAGAGAATAGTAAACACTAAACTAATTTGCCAAGAAGTTGATATATAGGTATATGTAATGTTTTATCTGAATAATTCATTAATGTTTTTTTGTTTTTTTTTACTCCAGCAAATGCAACAAACGATATTGGATACTTTAACTCCATTTGATATCCGTACTCTATTGTTGACTCTGGATGAGGAGAAACGTTCTGGCAATTTTGAACGTATTTTTCCGGATCATACAACTTCCAAATATTTGCGTTTCTTTGAACACTTGAAATACAGCAATTTGTTGCTGGATCAATGGTGTCAACGTTATTGCAAGTTGGATTCAAGAGGTGAGGCAGTTTTCTTTGACTTTTTTTCAAAATTGACCCGTAATATTTCGAAAATTTTATTTTCATTTATGCATGAAATATTTGTATTGAGACTTTTAAAATTTTTTGTTTTATGTTTTGTCTCCTGATACTTAGAAACAATTCCGGTGCAAAATAGTTTGTTTCATTTAATCTTGTTAAAACTCTTTCAATCATAAACAGGTCCCTTTTCTGACATTCTCGTAGATAGGTTTACTCTTGAGAAATTGACTCTGAAACTTCTTGGGTTTTCTCTTCAAATCTTTTTTAGATTTCATACATTTACAGTGATTGCCCTTAAGTCTGTTCTCTCTATTACCCAAACAATTTTTTCACACCGGAGGCTATTTTTTTCTATCTCTACAAATCTATTATTAGTGTATAGACTACTGTTGGCATATTGGGACTGGTGAATCTTTCCCATTTTGAGGGTTTTTGCTAATTTGATTTGACCCAACCCTTTTTTTTCTCTGCAGCTTTTTCCACAGACGTGATGTTGCTAGTCTCAGTCATTTCTATAAACGCTATTATGACATAAGGTCTTTCGAATTGTCTTATCTATTTCTTTGTTTCAGCTCATTTGATTTGATCTAATGGTTACTATCAGTTCGCTGTTTTGATACCTCATTGTAATACAGTTTTCTAATCCAGTAGTTTCTTTCCCAAAACTGCAGGCTTATGTAACTCTTCCTATTGGCTGTTTTTCTCCATCTATAACCTTAATCTTTTCAAGACTAAGGCCAATAGGTATCTCCTTTGTACTTATCATTTTTTGTTCTTGTCAGCTCCTTACATTAAGTGGCTTCATGCCTTGTCTGAAGCAATTTCCATAAAAAATAGTATTTCCTATTCCTTATCAGTTTATGTCTAGGTTTGTGATTCTCGGATTACTTTGTTTCAAAAATATTTCAAAAGTTTTATTTTGACGCTTGAAGCAAAAATATGCAATGCCTTTTGCACCGAAGTGTTGTTCATAATGGTCTGATCTTTTTAAGGATTTTAGGAGCAAAGTGTAGTGTCTGTTTTATGACGCATCTTTTCTGCCCTAGTTAGTGAAGGAGAAATGCTTCTAGGCTGAATTTTTATTTTTGTCTTTATCCAAAGTGCCCCTTTTATGGGAGCTGACTGTTCCCTACATTATAAAGCAACCTTGTGTCTAACTCTGCTCTTGTGGGGAGGCAAGTAAGTAAATTTTTATTCACCCTTACATGCCAGTTATTTCTGCTATTTAAAACAATAAAAACCCTTAACATTAAATAATTCTTCAACACAGATTTATAAACATGTCATAAGCCTTAAAATGTTAAACCTTTTTTTTTTATAGAAATGTATATTTGTATAAAATTTTATGCATATGTTGGATATTGACCGGGCAACACCGAAAGGGGTACTGACCGATGATTATGATTATTCAAGCCTAAAAGTTTGGACAACTAAAATGTTTTAAAATAATAAAAATATTTAGAATAAATATTTACTTACATTTAGGAATGTTAACTTAAAAATGTTATAACAATTTTGTTGACAACTTAGAAATAATGACATGTAAAAACATCAGGTGATTATCTTAGTCACATATACTAATGACATAATTTAGTAAGGGGGGAAATGGTCTTTTTGAGATACCTGGAAATTAATTAGAGGGAAAAGAGTTAGTCAATCGAGAGAGAGAGATCAACGGATCATAATGGCTCCTGGCAGAGGGGGTCAGAAATGGTGATAGTCAGAATTAGCATGCAACTTTCCAAGATGGGGTGGGGGGGATACACTGAAATAAAGTTACCAAAAATAAAACCTTAGGCTCTGACGTCCTTGAAGAGAATTTTCATTGCAGCTTTGTGAAGACAAGACCCAAGATGAACCAGATATGTTTCCTGATGGTCAGATATATGAAACCCCAAATAAGTGTTATTCATCTTTGTGTTGTAAAAGTATTTATGTATAATATTGTCTTGTCATGAACCGTCTTTAAATGTACATACACACAACTTTAGATAGACGATCACGTATATACACTTGTGTATAATCATCACAATAATAGAAACTTCCACAATATTGCACGCATATATATTTTTATTTTTTAGGGCTGATATTGTTAAAATCCTTCTGTGAAATTGGTATTCATCTACATGACCCAACGAGTGATTATAAACATCAGGTATGATATTTTTTTTTATGTCTGCATTGTATTTTATATACATGCATTGTATGTCCTTCTTTATAAGATAAACAGATTCTATCTTTTCTACAGAAACTAGGGGGTGGGTTACCCAGTCGTAAAAACGGTTAAATAAAAAAAAATTTTAAGACTAAAAGACAGGACTTGGGTGCCATCTTATCGTGTTAAAAGAAAAAAAAAAGCACTGTAATGGACAAGTTGGGAATTTTAAAAGATAGGGAGAAAAAAGGGAGAAAAAATGCCGCATGCTGGGCGCAGTTCATAAGCGAACACATTAACAATCAGACTACGATGACTCGTGTTATGGCGTTGCAAATTTAGCTTTTTAAAATGAAACAACGAATCCACTGTTCACGCATGCATGATTAACAAACGGCATTTGAACAAGGTGTTACATAATCTCCCCCATCAAATAAAACATTTCTACATGAAATAATTGACTTTTTTTTTCCCCTAATTTTTTTATGTCCACAGTACCACGTTCATGCCACTTTAATGCAGATGACAAGTTTTTAGTAAACATACACACAGACGACTGTCCTTTATATAATAGACTAGCGGGGGTACTCGGCATTCCCTGGGTGTGGAGAGGTTGTATGGTAAGAGTATTGATCAATTGAATGCTAAACAATGTTTTAAAATCACTTTTAAAAA
Source organism: Euprymna scolopes (assembly GCF_053919585.1). Taxonomy (NCBI): domain Eukaryota; kingdom Metazoa; phylum Mollusca; class Cephalopoda; order Sepiida; family Sepiolidae; genus Euprymna; species Euprymna scolopes. The sequence continues at coordinate 144,334,314 of NC_136493.1, read as the reverse complement.
AAAAATGAAAATGGCAGAGAGTACCAGTGTGAGCGCAAAAATAAAATAAAAAAAAAAAAAGCGAACAGTTTAGTCACCACACCCACCGTGACATACAACATTGCTGCCGTTTAAATTAAGCTTAGTCATTGCAAGGCCTGAATGACTCTGCAAAAATGTCAACGAAAAAAATGACCCCCCTTCTTGTAAAAAAATGACGGTCAAAGAATTAGTTTTTGGCCAATTTTTGGATATTTGTCGTCTGAGAGTTTGGACTTACAAAAAGATACCTATTTTGTCAGTGTTCGTCATGTTTGTTGTCAAAAGTTTTTGGCACACATAAACACATGCGCACACACATTGTTTTTATATATATATATATATATATATATATATATATATATATATATATGTGTGTTTTAAGAAAAATAGAAAAACCGGATGAAATTATTAAAAAATCAACGTTTCGTCCTTATTTCAGAGGACATCTTCAGGATAATTGAAATAATAAAAATGTAAGAAAAGAAAAAGTCATAGATCGTGCGAAAAAGACAGTTCTTGAATCCTACCCATGTCGGGAAGGACAAACATATATGTGCGTATGGGAAGGTTGGGTTGTTCGATGTCTATATATACACTTTTAAAAATGCGTTACATTAAATATGTACATTTTTTTTTTTTTTTTTTTTTTTTCCTGTAAACTTATTCATTTTGTTGAAATATTTAAGGAAAAACGGTTTAGCCAGGATCTGTTTTGATATTTTGTTCTTTGATTATTATTTTCCCTATGCTAGGGGTTAAATGGTAGAAGCCTTTTCTTTGCGTAATAGTATTAGTATTCAATATTAGTGCTGATTCTAAAAATCTTCTTTTAGCTCTATCTATCACGTATTTAATAATTTTCGCTTGATCTAAATTAAATGAGTGATCGTGTTCTGCACAATGGCAAAAGAGTGCATTTAGGGCGTTACCATTCCTTATATCTCTTCTGTGCTCGTTAAGTCTTAATTTCAATTTTTGCTGTGTTTCACCTATGTACGCTTGTTGACAATTGTTACATGGGATGGAATATATACCGGCATCGGATGTGAGGGTTTTGGGAGAGTGCTTGGTAGTTTTTAATGTCTGTTTTATGGTTGAGGAAGTTGTTTGTATCAAGTGAAAACCAAGTCTATTAAAATCCTCCCAAAACCCTCACATCCGATGCCGGTATATATTCCATCCCATGTAACAACTGTCAACAAGCGTACATAGGTGAAACACAGCGAAAATTGAAATTAAGACTTAACGAGCACAGAAGAGATATAAGGAATGGTAACGCCCTAAATGCACTCTTTTGCCATTGTGCAGAACACGATCACTCATTTAATTTAGATCAAGCGAAAATTATTAAATACGTGATAGAGTTAAAAGAAGATTTTTAGAATCAGCACTAATATTGAATACTATTACGCAAAGAAAAGGCTTCTACCATTTAACCCCTAGCATAGGGAAAATAATAATCAAAGAACAAAATATCAAAATAGATCCTGGCTAAACCGTTTTTCCTTAAATATTTCAACAAAATGAATAAGTTTACAGGAAAAAAAAAAAAAAAAATGTACATATTTATTTTAACGCATTTTTAAAAGTGTATATATAGACATCGAACAACCCAACCTTCCCATACGCACATATGTTTGTCCTTCCCGACATGGGTAGGATTCAAGAACTGTCTTTTTCGCACGATCTATGACTTTTTCTTTTCTTACATTTTTATTATTTCAATTATCCTGAAGATGTCCTCTGAAATAAGGACGAAACGTTGATTTTTTAATAATTTCATTCGGTTTTTCTATTTTTCTTAAAACATAACGTCAACCACCGCTGGTATTTTTTCATTCCTTATATATATATATATATATATATATATATATGATTTATACATATTTGTTATCTTTGCACCATGACCTCTATAGAACTTTATTTTATGTTAATACAAGCTCTATCGAGTGAAGAATTACTTTTTTTTTTTTTTTTTTTTTTTTTTTTACATTAGAACAGCACTTTGTTATTGCTTCTGTTTTCGTGCAATAAAAGTAAATCAACTTTTTGCTTTGTATCAGATACTTTTCGCACCCACTGTAAATACTGAGAATTGCCATTCTGTGTTTTTTCAACTCTGGTTAATTAGTTCTTATTTGTCATATGAATTATTTAAAGACATCTTTTATCTTAATACCAAATAGCATCATATTTCTAGCTTACTCTGTTCAAACTCAAAACGAGATAATTTTTATATTGGCTTTACATATATTCCTCCTGAACACTAACCCTGTCAAATAATACAAAACCAGCAGTGACAATAGGGTTATACAATTTTTTTTCTAATTCTGTTATTCAAATTGTTTTAATTTTTTAAATAGTGGAATCCTCCTGCGTTGATCGGATCCTCTGTCCATTCTCCAAATCCAAAGTCGCTTTCAACAATTGGAAAAAATTCAGAAAAAAAACAAACTGTGGAAAAGAACAGGTAAATTATTAATGATTTTCAAAATGTTGTAACCCCACCCACCCAATTTCTCTGCTGGGTCTTTATGGAAAAGTGGCCAAAGATCTGTTTAAATTCAAATTGTTAAATTTGAATAAATATGCAAATCAGTTATTACAAAAATTTGCTTTCAATTGAAAGCAGGATTTACGTGGTTTTCATAGGCTTGAAAAGTCCTTGAATTTTTACTTTTTCCTTGAAGAAGCCTTATTTCTATTACCTTGAAAAATCCTTGAAAATATGAAGAATGTCTTGAAACGGCTTTGAAAATTGTATTTATGTCTAATAAAAACTTGAAATATTAAAAATAAAATCAAAATAAATACTATTAAATTATTTTTTAAGTATTAATAAGAATACCATTAAAATATTTTTTAAATATAAAAAATAAAAATAGAAATACGTTGTTCTGAAATTGCATTATATTATTGTGGAGACAAGATTTGTTCTTTTCGCAAAACTATCTGATGTGTTTGTAACATAAAGTAGTTTTGTGATAAAGGGATGTAACTCTTGCATCCATAATACCAGAAATTGAAAAGTATCAACATTGGATCATTTGTCCTCCACATTATTCACAACTATTTCAAAAGTGGAGCCACTGACACAAGAATGACCCAATGTTCCATCCTATCAAGTTTATATTACTTGTTGAAGGTCTCTTCTCCGCGGCTTGAATACTACCTCAGCATATCACAGACTCAGCTGAAGCCACTGAAGTTTGCAAATCACAGGTGGTTGGAGAATGTCTCAATATGTAATGGTGCACTCCTTATCTTGGAGGTCCTGGATATGACCTTAAACTATATCCAGTGGTGAGGCCCCAGCTTGTGGGCTTTGGGGAGTGTGGAGCCACCCTTTAATTGCCATTGCTCCCAGGTCCATTCTGACCCAGAGTGGTAGTACCTGTTAGGGTCCCAACTATGGGTTAAATAGAAACCGACTTGAAGACAAACAAATATATTCTATTAAAAAATTTTTCTTCAAAATCTTTGGATTCAGCATTAAATAACCTGAAAAGGGTTGATATGCCGTAAAACAAAAACCAACCAACCTTATCTTGGATGATCTTAAGTATCTTAAAAGTGTGTGTATGGAGAAACGTCCTATGGCAATCTGCAAGTCCTATCAGACAGTTTGCCAAATGACAAAGGACAAGCTTACGATTCGAAAGCTGTAGTTATTTAGCTTGTTGCAAGTCACCTGTAGCCCTTATCAAACCTATGATGCCATCCCTGGCAGAAGACTTCAGACGTTCAGAGGATTGATGAGTGCTACATATGATCTAAAAGTCTACATGTATCTGCTGATAAGTTGAGCAGGGTAGCTGAAGATAAGGAAGTGGAGCTTGGGTTAATTACAGAAAAGAGCGGCAAGGAAGCTGCAAAGAATGGAGTGTCTGAGAGACGGATACTTGCCTTCAGAATTGAAACTTAAATTTCTTGACAGTGTTGGGAAGAAAATCCTAATACCTTGTCGGACAACTGTCTTCTCTCAACCGAAAACTGATGGCTACCGAGCAGGTAGAGTGTAGAAGACAATTTAAAAGTGTATTAAACGTTCTTGTGTGCAACAGGAAGCTAAAGGAAGAGGACCGTGATAGTGTTATGCAACAATAAACAGATACCTGTCATTGTGTATGAAAAGTTTGTTGCATTCAACCACATAGTATTGGGCAAAGTGAAAATTGTAGTTCAAATTAACAAGAAAAATTTTTATATATTTGTGTCAGGCAAAAATATTTATCTTCACCAAAAATTATAAAAAATTATCAAGTGGAATTTTAGTTAAAAATAAAAATTAATTTTATCCTATTTTGCCGATTCTTCATTGGTAACAGGGGAAATCCAGTAAAGTAGGGGGAGATAAGTCTATCATTTAACCAAGTAATAACGAGTGGCAGATTAGCAAAATATGAAAATTGATAGTTATACTCGACTAATGTACTTCCTAAATTCTGGCATAGTACTACCGGAAGCGGTGACAAGGCAAATTAGTTCCTTCACTTTTTTCTCTCATGTCTTAACTCCCTTGTTTTTGTTTTTTTGTTTATTTTTCCAATTTTTTTTTTTATTTAATAATCAGTTTTACAATCTCATTTTATTTTTTATTTATTTATTTATTTTATTTTTTTTATTCAATTTTCACCCCAAACAAGGCACAGTGCCACATTGAAGCAGGGGGCTACTATCAGGGACTTAATTAGCAGGGTCATTATGAAGGGAGATGAGTAGAAAGATGTTTGTTAACATTACACTTGAACTTCTGCATATCAGTGCAGTTGGGAAAGCAAAATCCCGGAAGGGAGTTCCAAAATTAGGAATTATTGAAATTATTTTTACTTTTTTTTTTTTTTCTAAAGTATTCTTGAAAACACTTTAAAAACTGAAAACTATTTTGAGAATATTTGTATTATATATGTTTGAAATTTTTATTTCAATAAATTTATTTTCATACTTTCATATTTGTTGTATAAATTTAAATAAAATCTTAAAATTAAAAAAAAAAAAAAAAACTTTTATAATTTCATCAACATTTTTTTTTTTAATTTTATTAAATAAAGTGTTATTTTTATCTGTATAATTTTTTTTTTTTTTTTTTTTTTGGCATGATATATTAATATATCAAAGTATTTTTATCTGTGATTTTCATTTGTGACAATTTTAATCTCTTTATTGACAAAAATTAAATTTTCATAATGTTTAAAACGCTTTATTTTATTTATTGAAAATATCTTTGTTTGTTCTCTTTTCAGGTAAACTTAAATCCTGTTATTTTAAACTTCTGCTTGCTGAAATTTTTTATTCTTAAAAATGAAAAGTTTATTTTCTTTGGACAAATTAACAATTGCTAAAATAATTTTTATAAAATTTTTCACTTCCTCTGGAATAAAATATCAAATGTTTGTTTTGGTTGGTTGTTTTTAATTTTATTTTCTTGGTAAAAATTATTTTATTGCTTTGCCCAGCAGCAATAGCTGCTGGTGGCGCCAGGGGTGGCAGTCCCGCTTTAGCCACCAAAACTGTGTCATCACCTCTGGTTAGCGGCTGATGAGGGCAAAGTAAAAGCACATGTGGTCACATGTTGTATGTAGAATTAGCAGTGAAACTAGGGTTGGAAAGTGGGAATTAAAGAACCAGCCCCCTAAAGGAAGAATACTGAAAAAATGCCTGAACGGTCGTGTTGGCATTCTTCGGTTAGGGGCACATTGGGTGATGAGCAATAAACTACTCCCTTCTCAAAAG